>NC_081349.1:27663833-27667870 GCF_029784015.1 Lycium ferocissimum | reverse complement strand
ATTCACAAACAATGGCATCATCACTTCAAAGTAGTGCATTTTCGTGTCCCGCAAGTCCGGTGCTTTGTAGAGTAACGTTGTAGAAGTACGTGTTTTCTTTAATTTCTTAAATGGAAATACTATGCTCGCACAACTTATGACTTACAAATCTAATATTGTCAATGACATTTGATTGAAAAGTAAAATACGTTTGTCTCCTTCTTTAAGTCAAGGTAATACATCTCACATCGTAAACATTATGCATGTACTTGATCTTCTATCTTATGCAATAATGCAAATGAATGAGGAAAATTGCCAAATGAAGGGATCCAAAGAGTCTAGCCTATTTTTACAAAGAGGGGATTATGTTCCTGACTTGAAGGCACATTTAATCATATCTCACAAAGATAAATACACAATATTATATGAGTTAGAAAAAATACCTTAATTTAGATATAGCAACAAAAGGTTTTTGATGAAGAAACTGCTCCAAAGAATTCTCTTTGAACCAGAAGAACACCCCAACTAATGCTGGAAATTTAAAGAGAAAACAAGTGAAGGACTTGGAGAAGGTTTTTAGAAGAGAAGGGTGGTAAGTTGGAGAAGATAACAATGGTGGAAGAAGGAGAAAGCAAAAAAAATTAGCGTTCTTCGTTTCGATTCGGGGGAGAAGGTCCGATGAGTTCTTCAAAAGCGTGGACCGGTCTTCGTCTTTTACAAAAATAACTTTTGTAAAACGTAGACCACTCCACGTTTTACAAAAATAATTAATTTTGCTGAATAATTACTTTTTTCCTTCTATTTTTTTGCTCTTTTTTTCGTTAATCTCTCTAAATAATCGAATTTCGCTTTATGAATCTCTTTGATTTGTGATGGTACTCCCATTTAACAAGGGATCTGAATATTTTCAAGTAACCGGCAAAAAAAAAATGAAGTTATTTCCCTAATCGTAGTACCTTATAATTGTATTCGATTATACTCTATTTAATAAGTATATAATAGATAGAAATATTGATTATACCGTAATTATGCATTGTTGTACTTTGTTGAACTTTATTACCAACTTTGTTGAACAAATATAGAGTGTAAAGATCTCATTAAAACGTTGGCTGCCTACGATTTACAAAAAATATTTTTGTAACAAATTTGTAAAACGTAGACATATACTCAAGAAATGGTATTAATCAGTCATTACATTGAATAGAGAGATGGTATTAATCAGTCATTACATTGAATGGAGAAATGGCATTATTTAAAAGTTGCATTTAGAAATACTGCAGGAACCCAACTCAAGCTTATGATAACCTAAAACTAATAGCCATCGTCTCGTTGTAACAGATAATTTGGCTACTACTATCCCGACTCAGGACAAAAGAAAAGGTAGTGAGGTTCTTTGCCATCAAAACCTCCCACACGATCAATAAACTTGAAGACTTCATAATTCTCTCCACATCAGTCACAAATGCATCCAAAAATGTAGCACCTTTGAAGAGTCTATCTGCTACCATAGTGCAGGGCCAACCGTCACTCACATGGTTAGTGAAAGCATTCCACTACGTATCTAATCTTACCCCGAAAAGAACAGTTAAAACTTAATGCATATATATTAATTTTAATGCATATACTAATTTAATGCATATACCGATTTCCTCATAATTCGACAATGGTTCTCTCAAGTAACTTGTATATGTTCGCCTAGTTTTCGACAATTCTTTGAATCTCTTTGTTTTGGGACTCTACGACTTGGGTGGATGTCATATCCATCGAATCTACTTTGGGCCAAATCTTTCTTAACTAAGAAAAAAAAAGAAACAAAAAACTTTTTTCTTTAGCAATCCATTGAACACTTATAAATGCTAAGGGAGACTGGGAGAGAGTATTACCTACATTAAAACGTTGGCTGCCTACGATTTACAAAAAATATTTTTGTAACAAATTTGTAAAACGTAGACATATACTCAAGAAATGGTATTAATCAGTCATTACATTGAATGGAGAAATGGCATTATTTAAAAGTTGCATTTAGAAATACTGCAGGAACCCAACTCAAGCTTATGATAACCTAAAACTAATAGCCCTCGTCTCGTTGTAACAGATAATTTGGCTACTACTATCCTGACTAGGACAAAAGAAAAGGTAGTGAGGTTCTTTGCCATCAAAACCTCCCACACGATCAATAAACTTGA
Organism: Lycium ferocissimum; assembly: GCF_029784015.1. Classification (NCBI taxonomy): domain Eukaryota; kingdom Viridiplantae; phylum Streptophyta; class Magnoliopsida; order Solanales; family Solanaceae; genus Lycium; species Lycium ferocissimum. Next base: position 27,665,705 of record NC_081349.1, on the reverse strand, counting down.
AGACTTCATAATTCTCTCCACATCACCACAAATGCATCCAAAATGTAGCACCTTTGAAGAAGTCTATCTCGCTACCATAGTGCAGGGCCAACCGTCACTCACATGGTTAGCGAAAGCATTCCGGCCCAAGTATCTAATCTTACCCCCGAAAATATGAGTTAAAACTTAATGCATATATATTAATTTTAATGCATATACTAATTTAATGCATATACACGATTTCCTTCATAATTCGACAATGGTTCTCCTCAAGTAACTTGTATATGTTCTCGCCTAGTTTCCGACAATTCTTTGAATCTCTTTGTTTTGGGGTTGTCACCACTTGGGTGGATGTCATATCCATCGGAATCTACTTTGGGCCAAATCTTCTTAACTAAGAAAAAAAAAAAAGAAAAAAAAAAACTTTTTTTTCTTTAGCAATCCATTGAACACTTATAAATGCTAAGGAGACCGGGGGAGAGAGTATTACTTACATTAAAACGTTGGTCGCCTACGATTTACAAAAAATATTTTTGTAACAAATTTGTAAAACGTAGACATACTCAAGAAATGGTATTAATCGACATTACATTGAATAGAGAGATGGTATTAATTACCATTACATTGAATGGAGAAATGGCATTATTTAAAAGTTGCATTTAGAAATACATAGAACCCAACTCAAGCTTATGATAACCTAAAACTAATAGCCCAAATGCCCGTTGTAACGAGTATAATTTGGCTACTACTATCCCGACTAGGACAAAAGAAAAGGTAGTGAGGTTCTTTGCCATCAAAACCTCCCACGCAATCAATAAACTTGAAGACTTCATAATTCTCTCCACATCAGTCACAAATGCATCCAAAAATGTAGCACCTTTGAAGAGTCTATCTGCTACCATAGTGCAGGGCCAACCGTCACTCACATGGTTAGTGAAAGCATTCCAGTCTACAGATCTAATCTTACCCCTGAAAATAACAGAGTTAAAACTTAATGCATATATATTAATTTTAATGCATATACTAATTTAATGCATATACCGATTTCCTCATAATTTCCGACAATGGTTCTCCTCAAGTATCTTGTATATGTTCGCCTAGTTTCGACAATTCTTTGAATCTCTTTGTTTTGGGACTGTCACGACTTGGGTGGATGTCATATCCATCGAATCTACTTTGGGCCAAATCTTCTTAACTAAGAAAAAAAAAAGGAACAAAAAACTTTTTTCTTTAGCAATCCATTGAACACTTATAAATGCTAAGGGAGACTGGGAGAGAGTATTACTTACAATTGTAACAGTTCAATTCAGCATCAATATTCTCCCTTGTCATAAATCTTCGAAACTTGTTAAGCTTTACTTTTTTTATTGGCTTCATCTTGATTTCATCCATCTTTTCTGCAAAGGGTACAGAGTCAATTCAGAACTTGATAATATATGACTACAGTGTAGGATAACATTAAGACTGGCATATATATTGTGAATACACACACATACATATAAATTTGTCCTATTAAGATCCAGGAAGATACATAACAATGAAATAGTTGCAGAAGCAGCACCTATATCTATCTGAAGCTATAATATTAGAAGCCGGAGCTCTGTATCCATTTAGACCATTACACGCCTGTTAAACAATCATCTTTTCTTTCATGGAGCCAGATTTAATATTATTATTGAATCGCCCATCTAACCGAAACCAGATAACATCCCTTAATTAGCAAAAAAACCTTTCAACCAAGGAAATCGAGTAGTACACTGAAAATTTACACAAAAACTTAACCTCCAACACAATATAATATAGCATTGCAGATTGCAAAAACAACACCAGATTACTGGAAATGCACGTGTAGTAAGTAATTATTAAATCATCCAGAACAATAACGCTAGTAAC
>NC_081349.1:27516333-27658833 GCF_029784015.1 Lycium ferocissimum | reverse complement strand
TTAAAAGACCAACCGCCTTTGTATTATTAGAAGCATTATCTAAAGCAATACAAAGTGTTTTTCTATAAATGTTAAAAAAAAATCATAATAGTTGACATTGAATCCGCTAAAAAATTTCCGTCATGACGACCTTTCCTTCATCATAAAAAAGCTATAATTCTTTTTTACATCACCCAATTATCATCAACCCAATGACATGTAATAGCAAAAAAATCAACTTGTTAAGACTAAGACCGAAATCGTAAGAGAAACACTACAATTTAAAGAATTAAATACATGGCGCAAATAAAATCTATATTTTTTATATAAATCAATAATATCCGATCTACAAGTACTTCTAGGAATACCCTCAAACAACGGATTATAACAACGTTGAATATAAGTAAAAAAACTCAAACTCGAAGGAAAGGAAAATGGTAGAGCATCAAAAGCAACCATTTTAGCTATTTCTATACGATCTTTTTTCTTGTCATAGCTAAAAAATTTACCGGTTCGTGGGTCTATTGTTAGTTGAATACCCCCCACATTTGAACCCCTTTTCTCTCCCCAAATTTCCTTATGTTTACCTCTCATATGACCCATTAGTGAACCCGTTCCACCATCCTTACTACTTTGTTGCCTAAAAACAAATTCTTTCTTACATAAATTACATATAGCTAATTGTCTTTCCTTATCTTTACTCATAAATTTCCAAATTCTAGCAAAATGGGTTTATGAGTTTTGGCGGTTTGTCTTGTATGTGATTGTGGGATCATGTATCTCCTATGAGATTTTCGGGGGCTTGTGTTTCATCATCATCATCATCATCAATTTCATTATTAGTGCCGGTATAGTGTTGCATTACCTCATGATCTAAAAGTGGATTATTTCCACCAATATTAATACCTTAAGGGGTCGTTTGGTAGATAGTCAAAATTATAATCCCGGGACTAATTTATCCCATCTATTGGGATTATTTTATACCATCTAAAAGATGGTATAAAATAATCCCAGCATAAGTGGGATAAGAAGGTATAAGCTGGGATATCCCAGCACTAATTTTTGTACCATGTTTGGTACAAGGTATAACACACCCCAAATCTTGTTACCATTGAACTCCGACCCATGAAAGGTAAGAAAAGGAAGAGAGGAAAAAAAAAACTACTCTTTTGTTCTCTCACGCTTTTGTAATTACCAAGAGGAGAATTCACAAAATAGAAAACACATGGAAAAGGTAAGTTGGACTATTGAAGCCTCGGCAATATCAGAAAACAAGTTCTTAAATTATCGTTGAATGCATAGAATTAGCAGACAAGCTCGAAACACTCATATCTTATTCTCCACATTATAGTACAATATTTCTCATCCCCCAACATTAATTTCATTCCAAACCTCCACTTCATAGCATGTTCCAAACCATTCGTTCACTTTGATCTTCAAAACTCCATTGAAAATGAAAAACAAAAACAAGAGATAATTGTCAAAGTTTAATACCTCTCGTATCTTTTTAGACCGTTATACTCTGAGATCATTCATGTCCTTGTTATTAGGAAATAATGAAGCTTCGATCTGAAGTATAACGATTTTTTTTTTTTAATTGAACCCCTAGTCAAAAGTGGAAGGGTGAATATTGTACCTTTTTCTCTAAATATTTTGACATGTGCAATTCATACCTTATGGCAAATGTTGGAGTTCTACTAATTAACAAGAGTACGAGAAGATTTACTAACAGAAAAAGATTTACTAACAGAAAGGATAAGAATGGTCCAACGTATACGGATGGTAAAATTAACATATTTCATATAGTTGAGAAGGTAAATTTGATATATTCCAATTAAAAGAAGGTAAATTTGATATATTCCAATTAAAAGACTACCTCCTTCCATTCATATTAGGTTTTAGCCCCTCTATAAGAAAGATTTTAATAACTTTAATCATAAGATAATTCGTCTAAACTACTCTTTATCCCTCCTTAAATATATGTATTATACGCTAAGTTAACCTTTCAACTATTTGAACAATAATAATATATTTCAAAAACAATCAAATATTTTGAAACGAATTCAATTTACTGAATCATTAAATGGAAGAAGTATTTAAAAAGAAAAACTCTCACCCGTAAAATCAAATTGATATTCACACTTGGTCTCCTGAGTTTAATGAATTTTATAAGAGGTTTTCTTGTTTCAAATTCTTATGGTAATTTCAAGGGTCTCGAGATCATATTACTACACTTAAATGACAGACACGTGGATCACCACGAGTTTTTACGCAAAGTTTGTCATGGAATGCATTTGGTCCCCTTGTATAAACTTATTTTTTAATCCCTCCCTCCCAAATTAGTTATCATGTTTCCTTCTCGTAGTAAATTTTACTAATTTTTAACCCAAATTGTATTAGATCAATTCAATATTTAATAATTAAAATTTTAAAATTTTAAAAACTATATGAAAAATACTACAAGTTGCAACTTTTTCATGTCGAGTTGATGAAAAAATATTTTAAAATGTTGGTCAATATTCACACAGTTTGACTCTCGAAAGCGAAACTTGATAATTAATTTGGAATGGCGCCGGTACTTAAACTTGAATTTGAAGGTAAAAGGAAAAATCTTGGAAACCCCTAATCTTTTATTTTGACTATAGGGAATGAAGCAGTTTTCTTAATGTTTGTACTTTTTGTACCAAATCTTTGACTTGTGTGTGCTTTCCCTATATGGTTCTACTTTATATTCTGCTTCTATTCTTCTCTTTGGATATTTGAAAAAACATACCCCAAATTAAAACAGAAGAAGCTATGACAATGTTGGTACCTATAGTTAGGGTTACTACTACACTGTTGTTCCTAATCTTGATTGCTCAAAATCTCTCAAACACAAGTTCCTACCAAGGTATATATTGTCTCTAATTTCCTTCACTATTTCATGTCTACATCCTATTTTTTCTGAAATTAAAGAAGATGTTTTTCTTGTTCCTAATTGTAGTTACTAAAAGTCCATCAACCTTTTTTTTTTCTTGATTTTGATTTGTAGGTAGCAATATTGCAACCAAAAGTGGCAACTTCGTCCCAAATCGTGAGGTTTGTTTGTAAATGAATATTCCTAGCTAAGAATTTAATCTATATAGAATGTACGTTTTTTTCACACCATTAATGTATTTTAACCATTGTAGCATGTAACTTGCATTATTTTCTAGGTTACTTATTTCATTTTCTGTGAACGATAATTTTTAATTATCAGCGCTGCTCAGCCACATGCAATGTACGGGTTCAGTTGAATCCCCTTTCTCAGAAAGTTACATTATACCGTGTAATTGCATAATGACAATTTCTTTAACACACATACATAAAATAACTTAGAATTCCCTTAACATAAAATAAGATATACAAGTTCAAATTAAATCTTATGTGCGACTTTTTAAAATTTTCTAAATTTCCTAATTCCTAGTTTCATGAAGTCATTACATTACTTGATAGTATAAATTCTTTAATCTGATAGTATAAATTTTTCTTTTATATATGTTGTATATGAAAGTTAAACTCATTTTCAAATCCTATTTTGGATTTTTGGTTGACAGGCAAGCACTGATGTGAAAGGCCAACAGATTACAAGTAGACGTATGCTCTCACCAAATGGAAAATCAAAAAACATGGATGGATATGTAGCATTTACTGCAGATTACAAGTTACCAAGGCATCACCCTCCTAAGAATAATTAGTATTAAGATGTAACTATGATATAATTATATTATCTCTGATGGTAATATATATCTTTGTCTTCTCTATAACTTCCTTTTCCTTTTATATACTTCAGTATTAGTACTAGACTACTGGTGCTTACTTTATATGAAACCAAACTTCGATAGAAAATCGAACTATGATACTATTTAGATGTGTTCGTGCATCATGATTCTGATCAGAGGGTATATTTATATTTGTTGTGTTATTTTTTTCCTTTCTTTTACTGCAATTGATCCCGGCGTCTAAATTTTTTTACGTCTATCTTGTTTTCTTTTCTAGAATTAGGCCCATCCGAGGGATTGGGCATGTATGGTGTCCCCTCTTGCGTTTTAATTAAGTATTTTTTGCTTTTTCTGTTTTACATTAATTGTTTGGTCTATTCATTCGTGCATCCGCAAGCCTGACTGTAGACAAGCTTCCTATGCTGCAGCGCCAAGCCTTATGCTCAATATCAAATAGATTATAAGCAATTTTTAGTTTATTTAAGCATTATGCAATATTTAAAGTACTTATAAGTTTATATTAGTCATAAGCTTATACTCGCCCCCAACTTATAATATTTTTACCTATAAAGCACTTAGTTTGACCAATAATTTTACTTTTCTATCCCTAATCATTTTATAAAATTCCTAAAACACCTTTTTAAAAATTAAATCCAAACCTCCCCATGATTTTACTCCTTCACCAGCTTCTTCGAATCTATGACTTCAGAACTTCTTCTTCAACGGCAACAACTTTATTCTACAAGTTCTTCTCGTATTATTTGGGTGGAGAAAATTTTCTTTACATTTTTATTTGTATATTATATAAAGCTATGTTACGATGTATTTTCTAATTTTGAAATTAAATCTTTTGGATCTCCAACTTGCATCCATTACCAATCGGACGTCAATGAAGTTACCGATTTGTAGTTTTATAGGAAGCATGGAACCCTACTACATTCCATTCTGTGAGATTCGTTGTTATTTTAAAAGCTAATCAAATCATAAAAATAAATATTATTGATAAATACAAAATATGAAAATTCAAAAAGAAGTAAACCGAAAACATGAAACCTTTTAATTTAATATTTATTAAGAATAATATTATCTAATCAATTTTGAACCAAACCTAAAATTGAGACATAAATCATTTTGTATTTGAATCAAACATTTTTTTATTTTATTTTTTATGAATTATTAGGGAAGCAGACAACTATCAATATGGAGTTTGAAATATTGTAATAATCATGTCCTATTAGTATAAAATGCTTCAACGGCATTTAAGTCATGTTAACACTAAAAAAATTGCTTATCGACTCTTTACCAAACACAAACACTTCAATCGCGATTATTAGTTTCCCAGCTTTATCTAAACACCTTATTTGTTAAATCGCTTCACATAATAAAATATGCTTATGCAATTATTTTAAATTAGATAAGCCAAATCTTCCTAATCTCCTTTTTGTTATTGTTTATTTAGATAAATTAAACCAACATAATTCATATCAGAAGTATCGCTGATCCATCGGGTTTAGTTTATCATAATATTTCTAATGCGGTGTGTGTGTGTGAGAGAATTGAAAATCACTAATATTGATAAGACAAATTAATTTTGAACTTTTAATTTAAAAGTGTAGTGGATTCATGGTAAGAACTTTAAGATTGAACTCACAACATAACCACTAGAATTTTCGTGATAGTACCATATTCTTAAAAATCTTGAATCCGTCCTTGCTCTACCGTGATCATACAATTTAACAATGTATCAAGAATACAAGGCGGCTTGTCTTCGAGTTTCACTATGGTATATTACTCCCTCCGGATCAAAAAAAGAGTCCACTTAGCCATTTGCACACCCCTTTTGACTAAACTACTCCTAATTAGATAGGCATTGAGATTTGATTATATAACACTTAATAGGGGGAAATATGAAAAAACAAGGTTAATTCTTTCTTGATTTGATAAGTGAACACTTTCTTTACCCCAAAAAAAAAGGGCTAAGTGGAAACTTTTTTTGATCCGGAGGAACGGAGGAAGTAACAACTAATCTATTTCTACTTAAACCTCACAGTGTAAAATACCATGCATGGCTACTGATATTAAAATAGTCAATGAGTAGAATTCAACCCCATATAATGCATGGATTGTGTGAGGGATGTACATATGATAACCCAGTAAGTGTGGACTTGTCCAAATTTTGGGCTGGACTCAAGATCTGGCCCAACAACACTTCTGGGCTTGATAAATTCAATTTCTCTGTTCTTTTTTTAATTATACTACATTATAAAATGTAAAACTTACACAAATAGCTACCTTTTAATAGGTTCTAACAATTTATAGGCCACAAGTTACAAAATTACACTGTGAATCGCTTTGTTGTATTTCCGGTCATTTTCGTTTTCAAAATACAACGAAATACAAAATCGCCGTTGAGTCTGGTCATTTTCACGTTTTCAAAATACAAATACGAAAATACAACGAAATACAAATTCGCCGTTGAGCTTAGTCATGTTCGTTACAGTTAAATATAATAAATACAACGAAATACAAAATCGGAGCTCTGGTCATGTTCGTTTTCGAAATATTAAACAAATACAACGAAATACAAAATCGTTGTTGAGTAAAAAAAAAGCCGTATCAGAGATCAAAATACACTTGCGGGTACGGTGTTACAAACAAAAACTTAGGATTATAAGCACATTTAATTAAAAAAGGTGAGGTAGCTATGAAATGTAATTTTAAATTAATATAGCTACTAAACTTAAATATTAAAAAAGATAGTTGCTATCCATAATTAAGTCTTAGGAGTAGCTATGGCAAGTAAATTTTACTTATAAAATATCAAATGAAAACAAAAATAACAAAACCCTATATTGTCACATGTGGTTGAAAACTTGAACCTTCTACTATGTTCTCTATCAATATAGGCATTCCTAAAAAGCTAATGATTGACTCTGAAAATCAAATTTTAGAGTAATCTATAATCATCCCACCTTAGTAGAATTGAACTAGTTAGCATCCCACCTTGGTATAATTAAATTCAAGAATATGATAGTTATAGCTCACTCTAAAATTTTGATTTCTCAAAGTCAATCATTAGCTTTTTTAGGAATGCCTATATATGTTGATAGAGAGCATAGTAGAAGCTAGAAGGTTCAAGTTTCAACCACGTGTGACATTACTGTATCTCATTTCAAGTAGTACTTGTTTAGAGCCAACACTGGCCCTTTTCCCTGGTGCAACCATTAATGAAAAGGAGGGCGCTCGCTACTCCCTCCATCTCATATTATTTGATCGCACTACTAAATATATATATTCTAAATTACTTGTTTATTTACAAAATTAAGATAAAATTAATTGTTCTTACTCTTAATATTAAATATTCTTAAAAATAGTCAATATTGTTTAGAATGATGACAGAGAGAGAGATAGAGATAAGATAAGAAATAAATCTTTTAACATTTTAAAGCGGGCAAAAGAAAAAAAAAAGTGGTCACAAATAATATGGATGAAGTATCATAAAAATATTTTTGAATTACTTGATTAACAGCAAGAGCATTTTTGTGCCAAAAATGAAATAGAGGGTAAAATTATCCCACATTTTAATTAGTTCAAAGATAAAATTGATTCTTTTCCTATTTTCAAAAGGATTTGGTCACGTGTCTCTTTCCGCAATTTCTTCCCGGGGATAATTTAAGTTTTCCTCATTTTATCGACTATTCAAATAAAATGAAAATCAAATCGATTTCTTTTGGAATATGTGTCCTAAAAAAGTTTCTTTTCTGGTAATGCGTTACTTTTGTTGAAACATAGTACTAACATAAAAATTATGCCTGCATTAAAGAAAATTGGTCAGGTGCCCGCTAAATTTGATTGTTCCGTTTGGTTTTGTTAGACATAGACGAATTGTGTCCAATTTTTTGTGAACGTAAAATATACATTGTGCTCAATGTTTTATATTATACAATAAAGATTAAGTTACAACAACCCAGATTTAATAGATTATTTGGACTTTAAAAACTGTAATGTCACACACATGTGGTTGAGCTTTCTACTATTCCCTCTGTCAACATAGGCATTGTTTTGTTTTAAAAAGCCAATAATTGAGTTTGAAAAAATCAAAATTTTAGAGTAATTTATAATTGTCATATCCTTGAATTCAAGCTTACAACTAGTCAACATTCATGCATCTGTCGTCTGGAGAAACTTACTCACTTTTTGAATATTCATATATCTTTACATATAAAAGTACTACCAGTTATTTGGCTAAATTGAGTTGGAGCAAACAATTTGATGAAATCATTGGAAGAAATGTGTACGTTAGAGAAACAAGGGGAAATCTTTATCCTAACACTTACCGGAGATGATGAGCACAGACTCAATCCCTCTCTTATTGATTCCATCAGAGCCGCTCTCAAACGCGTAACAGCGGGAAGCAACGATTGGCTCAGCTTTGATCACTACGGCTCAAGGCAAATTCTTCTCTAACGGCTATGATCTCGCTTGGGCCACGCCCCCCCGACCCAACAACAACATACGCAGCGCGTAATCCCCTATCTCATGGCGAGAGATAATCGCTTTCCAACTGCACTCACTTTTAATAACCTTAATGGACCTCCAAGCTTAAGTCCCTCATTTTTTGACCTTTTTCAATGATGTCACGCCGACTATCGTGGCCATAACTGGCCACGCCCTCGGCAGCCGGCTTCATCCTGGCGCTGAGCCACGATTACGTCCTCATGCGTAAGGACCGCGGGTTTCTCTACATGAGTGAAATTGACATTGGCCTAAACATTCCAGCTTGGTTCGTGACTTTGGTGAAGAACAAAGTTAAGTCTCCCGCAGCTTGGCGAGAGGTAGTTATGAGAGGTACTAAAACTGACCGCTGACAGTGGCAATTTCGAGTGCGGGTACTGTGGACCTGTCTCACATGTCGGTGTTATGGATACGGTGAAGGCAGCCTGAAGCTTGGGGAGGAGCTGGTGGCAAGGAAAATGGGATGGGAAAGTTTACGCTCACACCAGGAGGATTGTGTTTGCTGATGTCTCTGGTTGAGCTAACCAGTGAAATTGTATCTAGATGTGCAAGCAAGTAGGCCTTTGATATTTGAAAGATAAAAAGCAGGTCATTAGCTTTAAGGAATAAGGTACTACTAGCTTATTTGGTCAAACATCAAAATTTGCTTATTAAAAATAAGAATTTATCTGGTGATAATTACAGCTTATTTGATTTTTTTGCTACTTTAGTTATTATTTTGGCTAAATATCTGTGATTTAATACTTAAACTCGACACGTTTTATAACATAAATTTATAAACGACTGAAAGTGAGCAGGTAGACCCCTTTTACCTTACAAAATGTGTCTTTTAAACACAAATATCCATAAGGCCAAGTGTGTGATATCCACTTGCTACTAACATATTAAAATGAACCAATTATCAAATGACACATACAATTAATAGTAACTAAAAGTAAAATAGTAAGGGGTCGTTTAAGAAGCCAATACAGATTATATAGGATAAGAATGCAGTGTATTAGTAATGCAGGTATTAGTTGGCGCATAAATTATTTCTTTGAATGTTGGTTTGTTATATTAAAAAGTTAATAAATATTACGTACTTTTTAAAATTAAAATATTTGTTTACAATTAAAATTAAAATATTTTATATTTTTTAAAAACATTAAAAAAATATTATATTAAAAATTATATAAAAATATTTGTTTAGAAAAGGAAAGTATTTAAGTGGGAAGGAGTTATGGTAATATTGTCATTTCAACTTTTTATTCATGTATTAGTAATTTCATCTTCTATCCCGCATAAATTAATACATAGATTCCCTCATAATTTAAACATGTATTAGTTACGCGAGTTTCTAAATTACAAACCAAACATCGTACTAATTTTATACGACCAACTTACATTTCCCAATAGCTACCAAACGTGATAAATAGGCAGTAAACTAATACATTTAATAAAGGTTTCATTTACTAGCCTACCAAACATTATATTAGTTATGTCAAAAATAATACATAAATAGGTGATCTCTTAACCCGCCTACCAAACGACCCGGAGTACTTATGATAGGTAAATGAAAAAAAGACAAACCCCACTCCTACGCAGACCTTTTCCTTTCCTTTCCTTTCCTTCCCTCTCCTCCTTCTTTATACAAGGATCTTTCTTCCATAAACTCTACGAACACCATTGAAAAGCCAAGTTATTTCAGAGTCCTCCCTCCAACACAAGGGCGGAGCTAGCCCCTCGATCGTGGATTCGGTCGAACCCAGTAATTTTAAATCCAAATCATACATTTATATTAATTTTTTTATCAAATATGTACACATTATTAATTTAGCACCCGATAACTAAAAATATTAAAACTTCATACTCACAAGCTTTAAATCCTGACTTTATTAAATAACCAAGTTCGTAGGAAGATATGGAACATTGGAACTTTTAAGTCATAGTGGTCAGATAGAATGTATTACTAAAAATGAAAAAAAAAACAATAGGTAAAAATATGATCTCACGCGCTCAAAATGGATGATGGAACCCACATTTTGTCACATCAGATTTTTGTAGATACACTTTTGTTTAAAAAATGTATCCCACTCTTTACTTGACACCAAGTGGAATATACACTTTTGTTTAAAAAAAATGTATCCCACTCTTTACTTGACAACAAGTGGAATTGTGAGTCCCATCAATACTTTTGCTTACTCACACCTTTATATTATTACTAGACGGCATATATTGTTCGGCGTACGTTCCCACCGTATGCCAGACATGTTTAGATTATGATAATATATATATATATATATATATATATATATATATATATATATATTTTTTTTTTTTTTTTTTTTTTTTATATTGCTAATAAATATACATGCTCGCACGTATATATATATATATATATATATATATATATATATATATATATATATATATATAACATGTTCAAAAATACGATTAGTATAACATTGTAGTTTGTGTCTCGTATCTAAAACTTTATTATATTAGTGTTTGCTACGAATACAAAGTTGGCAAAAATTTATTAATACTTTTAAAAGAGTAAGATTTGTTTAAAATAAACTATTTTCCTCTCTTTTTCGAGATAAAACAATAGCAATATTTAAGCATCACTGATACTATGAATTTTAATTCAATTAATTTAAATGTAAAATATTCTATTGTTAATGTATGTAGATTGGATCTTAAACAATACTTATTATTTTTTATCAAATTTTAATTTGGGATAATTTAATTCAAATTATTAAATTAATTTTACATGTTTAAAATGAAACAAAGTAGAAATTTAATTTTCTATTTGGAAAACGAAGAACTACTATTTTTAAATTTTGGTAAATATTTTTGGTTTTGCTCGTTTTACTTGTCATGTTGTCGGGTTTGCACGATTTTTTAAGGAAACGTCAATCAGAATTATAATTTGACTAATTTACCTTATTAATTATTTGATCTCCATTTAATATTATTTTTTCTTTTTGTTTTACATTAATCTCTTTTTCACATTTATTATATGAAAAACGAAAAGTAATTAAATTCTATCTTATTTTAAAATATAAATATTTTAAGTATATTTATTTTAGTAAACATAAAATGACATGGCGGAATAGCAAATATAACAAAGCAAATATCGAAATTAGATCTCAGCACATACGAAAAGAAGTAGAAATTGTATGGTTTCGCTATTAACCTTTTTAAAGAAAAGCAATAATATGAGGTCCATGTTTTTTTCATTGCATAATAATTTCATTACTCCAATTACTGGAAATAGCTGATACGTAAGATCGAATCCACCATTATTGACTTAATGGGGATACTTTAGGAATTACATAAATATTGTCTTGATTTTTTAATACTTGCAGCACGTTTTTTTTTTTTTTTTTTTTGATATCGTTGCTTTTTTAATACATGTGGTTCACTTTTTTTTTTTAATATTGCTTAATTTTTTTAATATGCAGTTCGCTTTTTTTTTTTTACATGAGTCACAATGCGTCCACTTTTTTTTCCTTTTTTTTTTTTTTTTTTTAATATTCTTGGTTTTTTAGTACGGTACCACCCATTTTTTTTTTTTTTAATATTCTTGGTGTTTTTAGTACGGGGCCCATTTGGTTTTTTTTTTTTTTTTTTTTAAATGATAACTGATTTTACTGTACACATTGGTTTACCTACGTACATATTAGCTATCTTTTGCTCTCTCCGTCTCTCTCTTTCTTATGTAAATTTAAAAAATTTCTCTCTCCCCGAAAAATACTACTCCTAGCCCCGTTTGGCCATAAAAATTATTCACTTTATTCCGGAAATTTTTTTTCACTTTTTTTCCGTAATCAACGTTTTGCCATGAAAATTCCGAATATTAACTTGAAGTTGTATTCCGGAATAACAAAAATCAAAAAACTTGTTTTTAAAAAAAAAATTCACTTTTTTACAATTACATTTCACCAAAAACTACAATTTCAAAAATTATGGCCAAACACAACTCCAACTTCAAAATTCCAAAAAATAAAATGAATTTTTTTTGGTATTTATGGACAAATCCTGCCTTAGTTAATGCAAAAATATTTCGTAGCAGTTCGTTTTATGTTTTTTTCACCAAAAGTACGAAACTTTGACTTTCACTAACAGCAACCGTTAATGTGTAATTTTAAATAGGCAAAAATGTATATGTAAATGCATGTGATGCATTTACATGTGTTTAATTAATTAAGGTAATAAAACGTTGAAAGTCGATATATTAAGCTTCACTCGTATTTATAAAATATAATTTATAAATCACATTTTAAAATAAAAGGAAAGTGGTGCACTAAGCCCCATATGAAAAATATAATTTATTAAAAGCAATTATTGAATAATTTATGTCGTTAACAAAATAACTATTCCAAAATAGTAATATCGACGAATATTTTAAATGCATTAACTATTCCTTATATGTTGTATGCCATTTACAAAATTCAACAATTATGTATTGATAATTGGTCAATTGCCAGTTTCCATACATTTTAGTAGATCAAAAGACCTCATAAGAGAAATAAAAAAGATCTATTTCTATCTTTATCCATTATTTTTTTCCGATTTATGTTGGTTTATTGTTAGCATTAAAATAACGTAATCCCTCCGATTCAAAATAACGTTTGCATGAGGTTATTAATTTACGTATTTTAGTATTCGCATAAGATGAGATAACTTATCCCACCCTTCACAAGGATAACTTATCCTACCTTTTGTCTCATAGTACGGGGATACCAAAGCAGCTATCCCACTAACCAAACATGGAAAATTTCAATCTCATGGAACTAATAATCCCATCTCATCCTATCCCTCCTACCAAACAATTCCAAAGTGTCCACTTAGCCTTTTTCACACCCTTCAAGAAAATATTAATTCCTACAAAAAATAGGTATTTTGACTAAACTACCGTTTATTAATAAGGCTCTTGCCTACCTATTGCCTTGAGTAAATATTTAAACCGAAAAAATAAATTTAATCATTTCTTAATTATGTAAGTAAACACTTATATTGAACCAAAGTGAAAAGGTTGTTGAACACTTATTTTGAAGCGGAGGCTATTATGACATAAAGACATCTATTACTTTTATTGATTTTGTTGGTGTTTTACAAAGTGATTTTTAGAATACGATTTAAGTTAAGGTCATCTTCTATATCGTTTGTTACTTCAATTAACTTAAAATGTATCTAAACCACATTTCATAATACACATATACGTTTTGCATATTTTTAAAATCTTTGAAAAAAATTCTTCCTTTGTTTTGTAAGAAGGGGTGAGAACCGGCAAAATAACAATTAATCTACTATTGAAAACTAAATATTTATTGGCTGAACTATGTAATTGTATGGCTAAATTTAGAAGAGAAAATTATAAAACTAAAAAAATTTCGTACAACCTGGTGCATTTCTTCGCTTGCTAAGTAGGCGTTTGGACTTACAATTTGAAACTGTGATTTGAAACCAGCGAGGATGAACAAACTTTGGACATGAAATATCTCGATACGCATTTCATCTCATGGTTTGATTGGAAATCCCAAATCATCCAAAAGGCATAATTTGGGGTTTCAAATCATGGTTTCAAAAATTTTAAATATAAAACTTGACCGCTAAGTTTATATCTTGTAAAAAAGACCCATAAGTTGGTAGATATTTTTAACAATTACTCTCACCAACCATTTACCAACCTTTATTTATGTCAACCATGTGGGAGGCTTATATTAAAGAGTAGTTAAATTACTATTCATGTTAAATTTTCTTTTTAATTGAACTAAAGTTTGATCAATTGATGTTGTATTTTTTAGAAAGGTCTCGTAGCAGTAGCAGACATTTTGTTATGAACTATGACTTGTCTCATTCTGTAAGAAGATTGTATAAGAATCAGAATATTTTGATAGTTTTCACAACCGAGGTTTTTATGTCTATAAGAAAAAATACAACTTAAGAAACTCAAATCGCATGTCAAATACGATTTCATCTCTACGATTTCAAACCACGTCCAAACGCTCCTAATCAGGAAGGGGGAGTAGGCAAAATGATAGAGCGAATAATAAAGGAAAGAAAAGGTAGAACAGCAGGGCGGGACCCACAATTCCACTTGTCAAGCAAAAGGTGGAGCCTCACGCAATTTTTGTTGTTTGACCCTCACCCATCATAAATTTTTTCCACTTTTGTCAAGTAAAAGTATCTAACCGGTCACTTTATAAGTTTAGATGGCAATCTTATGAAACATCTCAAGTTTAAGGGGATATTTAGGTATTTAGCCTATTATTTTTTACATGCTTGTGGAGAAGGTTGTACCTCAATAGGATTGCGAAGGTGATGCGTAGTCCCCTTACGTGTACTCGGCCTCTTTGAATATTTTATTATTAATAAAAGGGTTAATAGCATTTTTGATCTCTCAATTATCGATAGATTTTAATTTTAATCCTTATGACATCTACTAAGTACATTAGTTACTTGTGCAATTTTAGCCCATTTACTTGTGAATATTCTCAGATTTATCGTACTTATTAATAGTAACACTTTTGCCACTTAGTTATTCATGTATCATGTAAATTGCAATGTTACTTCATGTTTAATGACTATATAATTCTAGAAGTAGTCAAATATAAAATATTTTCTACATAAAGAATCAAAAACACAATTTAAATTTATTAAATATTAAATATGCTGAGACATATATCGTACTAAAAGCAGAATTTATCAATAATTTAGGTGCTAAAAGTGCTATTGCTCCTTAATAAAATAAGTCACGTGATATGCATATTAGTTTAAAAATCAGCATATACATCTGTCGTGTAATAAACTTCCCCACAAAGTTCCACAATAACAAAGACTAGTAGGACCATCTACTTTTTTTGCAGAATGTTAATACCAAGACTTAAATAATTGTGGAAAAAAAAAAGGACTTAAATAATTGCTCCTACCAAGAAGGTTCCTTAATTTTCCACCATTAAAACATTATCACTAAAATGTTAACCATACACACAGCTCCCAATTCAAACTCTACATAACATTTTTTATTTTTATTTTGCCTCAAAACAAAAAACTCAACAACCATGTCAAGCTCTGAACATGGTGTCCATGTCCTAATATTTCCTTTTCCAGCACAAGGTCACATACTACCACTTCTGGATTTCTCCCATCAACTTCTTCTTCATGGTATTAAAATTACCATTTTAGTCACACCTAAAAATCTACCAATTCTTGATCCTCTTCTTTCTATCCATCCATCTGTTAAAACTCTTGTTTTTTCATTTCCTGGCCACCCATCACTTCCCTTTGGTGTTGAAAATGTTAAAGATGTTGGAAACTCAGGCAATGCTCCAATCATTGCTGGTCTTAGTAAGCTTTATGGCCCAATCTTAGAATGGTTTAAGGCCCAACCCAATCCTCCTGTGGCTATTGTTTATGATTTCTTCTTGGGCTGGACTCAAGATTTGGCCCAAGAACTTGGTGTGCCTGGAATTGTTTTTTACACTTCTGGGGCATTGTTGGTTTCTATTATGGGTGATATTTGGAGGAATTTTGGGGCTTATAAAGGTTTGGGCTTTGTTGAGTTTAATGGGCTTCCTAAAAGTCCAAGATTTGTGAGGGAACATCTTCCTTCAGTGTTTCAGAAGTTCAAAGAAGGTGATCCAACTTGGGAGCTCTAAAAATTAGTCAAATTACCTTTCAGAAACGAAACGTGACAAATATTTTGAGACGGTATTATTTGTCCTATACGTTCTGGTTAAATTTAAGTTACTTTGAAGCCTTTTTTTTTTTAACAACGGAATCATTTATTAGGTCTTACTATATCTTTTATCCTTAAACTTTCCATAATTTGTCTATAGTGAGCTCATATGTGCTTATAGAGGTCCTTAATTTATTTTCAGGTATAGTTTTAAATTTTTTTACTTTATTCATTTACTTTAGTTATTATTTATTAATATTCTTGTAAGATAATTAGGTTAATTTGTGTAGAAACTCAAAACTAAAGTTGTAAATATTGTAGTACTATAAATTGGGAGTTGTTTAAAAAAATCATTGTGTTAGATGATTCTAAAAGATGAAAACATAAGTAATTTTGTTAATACAGGTGAAAATAAAATACATTATTAAAATCTTAAATGAGTTTAAGATAAGCACAAAATGAGTTTGAAGCAGGCCAAAGTTAGAGTGTTGGCTATGAGTTTGGTCGGATCCGGAAATTTTGGTTTAAACTATGCATTTGTTTTAAAAATTCATTGAACATGTATTGATTATTAATTTAGAACCGAATAACTTCAAAAATTAGAATTCAGAACTCATAAACTTTAAATCCCGACTCCTCATCTGATTTGAAGTAAATAATTTCAACAATGAAAGTTAAAATGTTAAAGGAGTGAAATGAAAGTTTTGCTTTCATATATTACAAATTTACTTATTTGAAATTTTAATTATTACACAGTAAAAAAGTGTAACTTAATTATATTTTTTCAATTACAATGTCTTCTTTTATATCTTGAATTTAGCCCGGGCCTCATAAAACTAAGGATAGTGAGTTTTTGTAGTCTTCACATCCTCACAATACTAATAAGATGCTTACATGTGGCTTCTCTTTTTGACTTTTTCTTGCATAATTTTATTTTTCATTTTTTGCTATTATTCATTTTTTTTTTAGACCACTCCACATGGATTTTGATAATACCAACTTTTTGTAGTCTTCAAATGATTTATTTTTTCTCTTTACCCCTAATTGAAGTTTTTATGACTTTGTGAATCCTCAAACATTTTGGTAAATTTTGAGAATTTTAGGGACTTTTCTTATGCCATTAAAAATAATGATGTCATGAAAAAGATTATAGTGGACCCCACAAAGCATGCTCATATATATTTGAGTCTTTTGAGATAATATTATTAAACTTGTAAAATATATTTTTCCTTAAGAATTTATTATAGACACGTAAAGAATTATCCTGTCATTCAAATTCTATTTTAATGTAGGCTTAATAATTGAATTAAAATATTATTCTTATAATACTATTTAGTATTTGTTGATGTTGTTTACTAATTATCATTTGCTATTTTCAATTTTTATTCGTCTGGTTAGACGTAAAGTTATTTTGTTTTCTCCTGTAATTTTGTGTCGTACATGCTGGCAAAATAAGTAATTAACAAAAATTTCACTTAAGACAGAATTAAGTTTAAAATTCAAGTAATAAATACATATAAACTTATATTAATGTTAAATACTTTTAAAATGTAAATTATAGTCCTTTCGTTTCATTAAAAAATGAACTTCGAAGTAAAATAATAATTAATCAAATTTTACATGCGCACACTTTTAACATAAAAGTTATCTAATACTGCAATATATTTTGGTAAAAAATAAGTTAGCTAATATGGGTTCAATTCGAAGAATCAAATGAAATTAATATAACATATGAAAAGCTCAATTTGGATCATCGGAAACTTTAATCTCAAAAGATTTAAGTAAAATATATATTAGAAGAGCTTTCTATTGTTTTTTTTTTTTTTTTTTTTTAAGAATCTAATACAACTAAGAAAAATGTTTTCTAACTTTCATATACGTTTTTGTACTTAGAAATTTAGAAGTCTTTTTAAAGTGTCAAATTAATGTTACAAAAATAAAGAAGCAAGAGCAGAAAAAATTTAAAAAATATCTACAAATTAAATTTTTAATGCTTCAAAATTTCGAGCTACAAGACGGTCAGCTGATACTAGTTTTCCACATAAAGAACAAAAAACACACATTTAAATTAATTAAATATCCTGAATCATATATACAAGGACGAAAAGTAAAATTTTATTACTGATAATTTAGGGGCTAAAAAGTGCAGGTATTACCTTAATAAAATTAGTCACGCGATATATACTATTAGTTTTAGAAAGGAAAAAAAAAAGAATCAGCATCTGCATAAGTCGCGTTATAACCTTCCCCACAAAGTTCCACAAGCAACAAAGACTAGTAGGACCATCTACTTTTTTGCAGAATGTTAACACCAAGACTTAAACAATTGCACCTACCAGGAAGATTCCTTAATTTTCCACCATTCAAACATCACTAAAATATTAACCATACACACAGCTCCAAATTCAAGCTCTACCTAACTTTCTTTTTTCTTTTGCCTCAAAACAATAAACTCAACAACCATGTCAAGCTCTGAACATGGTGTCCATGTCCTAATATTTCCTTTTCCAGCACAAGGTCACATACTACCACTTCTGGATTTCTCACATCAACTTCTTCTTCATGGTATTATAATTACCATTTTAGTCACACCTAAAAATCTACCAATTCTTGATCCTCTTCTTTCTATCCATCCATCTGTTAAAACTCTTGTTTTTTCATTTCCTGGCCACCCATCACTTCCCTTTGGTGTTGAAAATGTTAAAGATGTTGGAAACTCAGGCAATGCTCCAATCATTGCTGGTCTTAGTAAGCTTTATGGCCCAATCTTAGAATGGTTTAAGGCCCAACCCAATCCTCCTGTGGCTATTGTTTATGATTTCTTCTTGGGCTGGACTCAAGATTTGGCCCAAGAACTTGGTGTGCCTGGAATTGTTTTTTACACTTCTGGGGCACTGTTGGTTTCTATTATGGGTGATATTTGGAGGAATTTTGGGGCTTATAAAGGTTTGGGCTTTGTTGAGTTTAATGGGCTTCCTAAAAGTCCAAGATTTGTGAGGGAACATCTTCCTTCAGTGTTTCAGAAGTTCAAAGAAGGTGATCCAACTTGGGAGATGGTTAGGAATGGATTTATTGCAAATGGTAAGAGTTTTGGGTCAGTTTTCAATACTTTTGAGGCTTTGGAAAGTGAGTATTTGGGCTTTTTAAAGAAGGAAATGGGCCATGAACGTGTGTATTCAATTGGGCCGATAAATTTGGTTGGTGGGCCTGGTAGAATTGGCAAGTCCAATGTGGATGATGGTGGAAATGAGAGAGTTTTCACTTGGCTTGCTGAGTGTGATGATGGATCTGTTCTTTATGTGGCTTTTGGAAGTCAAAAGTTACTCACAAAGGCCCAAATGGAGGCCTTAACTATTGGGCTTGAGAAAAGTGGAGTTAAGTTCATTTTGGTAGCTAAACAATTGTCAGCCCAACAAGAGGAACAAGGTTATGGATCAGTGCCAAAAGAGTTTGAGGAAAGAGTACTAGGAAGAGGCCTAGTTATAAAGGGTTGGGCCTCACAGGTGGAGATATTGGGCCATCGAGCCGTTGGTGGGTTTTTGAGTCATTGCGGATGGAATTCTGCGTTGGAAGCGATTGTAGCGGGAGTGCTAATTTTGGGCTGGCCCATGGAGGCAGACCAGTTCATTAACGCGTGGTTGTTGGTGGAGAATATGAAAACATCGGTCCGAGTTTGTGAGGGCCCAAACTCGGTGCCCGACCCGATAGAGTTGGGTCGGAGAATTAGTGAAGCGATGAGTAATGATTTGTTTAAGGGGAAGGCAAAAAAATTGAGAGATGAAGCACTTGAAGCTGTTAAAATTGGAGGGAGCTCTAAAAGGGATCTAGATTTGATTGTGAGAGAGCTGACCCAACTAAAAAGTAGAAAATTTATATAGATGGGCCAAACAATTTTAAGGTGGGCCAATTTTTGATGAATTTGGTTGGGCCCAGATGGACATTTGATGATTATGCATTCTTCAACTTCAATATAAATGTATTGTATTTGATAATGTGAGGAAGGAAAATGAGACAAGTTGACCTTGTCCATCTTATATTATATGTTATTAATTCCCAAGATGTCTCATTATACTTACAAATAAATGTGATTTCTTTTAATTTGTTAGTTGTATTAAGAGTTCTATTATACGGAGGATAAAATATTTATTTCAATAGCTTAGGGGAAAAATTTGGCCATTTTACATCCAAGGAGGGAGAGCGATTTTGTGTTGCTTGGCTAACGGCGAGGGTATTTTGAGTTACATGATTAATCATGAGGCCATTTTTGTGTCAAAAACCTAAACGATTATCAAATTGTCCCATTTTGAATAGTTCAGGAGCAAAATTAACCTTTTTTCCTATAATATATTTAGTAAAATTTTACAAACAATTTACCTTTTTCTCCTTCTAACAACCTATAACTATGTTATGCGGCTTACATTTACAATTCGCGGCACTGAGAACCTATATTTAGCTAGTAGATGCAACTTAAATATAAGATAAATATAATGAAATACGCACAGTGTTAAAAACCGAAAGTCTTATATTTATGGAAATAAAATCGACTCCAATTTAAATTAAAATCAGTTTTTAATGTTCCCTGATTCACGCAAATATCCTCCTATTCCATATCTGATCTCAGATCTCATTCAAACAGCTAACAAATTCAAAAAAAAAAAATGAATTCAAAAAGTACATTCATATTTTTAACCCAAAAAAAAAAAAGGTTCAAAAACTAGTTCATCAAAAACCTTTGAAAAAATAACAATATCAAACGAAGGAACGAGCTCATTTTAAACGAATATATATTTGAATTCATACATTTGAAATATCGAATTCAAGTTGAGTTCATAATTTAAGTAACAACGTTTTTACCGCAATTTTTTTTTTTTTTTATTTTTCTGAAATTTTGAAAAATATAGTCAAAATATATGAAAAATATATCAAATATAGTCCCACAGAAACTTAATAAGTAATATTGAACATAATAATCAAAAATACAATTAAAATATAGTCATAATTGAGTTCATAATTGAGGTAACAACGTTTTCACTGCAACTTTTTTTATTTTTCTGAAATTTTTCTAAATATAGTCAAAATATATAAAAAATATATTTGAAATATAGTCAACAAAAACCAGAATAAGTAATATTGAACATAATAATCAAAATACAATTAAAAATATAGCCAAAATATATATGAAAAACAACTATTAAAATATCAATCCAAAACATTAGGAATTGAAAATTCGGGTTCTATACCCCTAGTCCTCATCGGAGTAGAAGCTTTTCTAGCCATTTCACTTGAATCTAACAAAAAAAAACCAAGAACAAACAGTGATAATTAATTATTTAGGGTTGCATTGCTGATTCAAACGAAAAAAAAAAAATGAAAATATCGATTAAATACACGGTGAAACGTAAAAATCAATATAGAATCTTACCTTTTTGGGAATTAGATTTGAATTATGAGTGAAATTAATGAGTAGTTAATTAGAGATAAACAAGGAAGTTGAACTATTGTAAAAGCGATTTGAAATTGGAGGAAATTAAGGAATATTGGGCATGATGACGTGTATTTAGGGGGATAGGAGAGAGAGGGACGTTTTTTTAAATTTAAATTTAGGGGTGTGGGAAGTTATCGGATGAGTAGTAAAAAAAGTTGTAGCTATAGGAAGTAAATATGTTATATTTTAGCTACTAAATATAATTATTGTAAAGTTTAGTTATGTTAAATAAATAGGTAATAATAATAGAAATTTTACATATATTTATAGGTAGTATAAGTATGAGCCTTCCCTTTTCTTGATGTTACACAGATGCACGATGGGGGTAGTACGAGGTGACATATGGCATTACATTAGAAGAATAAAAAGAGATTTCTAAAGTAAAATACCATAGTGAAACAATCATGCTTGACAAGAATTTAAAAAAAAAAAAATGATAATAGCAGAATTTATGAAGGAGATGTATCGCAAAATTTTGCAAAAGAGAGAATGAAGTAGTAACACTTTAGGAATAAAACCCAATATACGCTACAAGTAGATTTTGCATGAAAGTTCAAAAAGTGAAAGAATAAAAGGTAGATAACTTCTGAAAGCAAGATTGTAATTTATATTTAGACTAAGATTCCAAGCAAACAACAGTGTGAAAATAAAATAAAAGGCCACAAGATGTGGCGATGTGAAAGTAAAAAAAATGGGGAATGGGAAAAGTCATACTTTAGGACCAGACTAAACAATAAACTTATAAAAAGGAAAAAAAACATTTACAGAAAATAAGTATATTGGATTTAATCGCATTATAAAATATTTTTGTCTGTCTTATCACTTACGTATTGTTCAAACATTTGCGCTGATCGATAACATTAATAAACTAATAGCAAGCTAATTTTTTATTACTAATTATTAAATCCAAATTAGCATAAGATGAAATAGAAGTTAGTTCATGAATTTCTCTAACAACTATTCACATGAAAACTAATAAGAAAAAACTCTAAAAATGTCAAAATTTACTTGAAGAATTTATAAAAATTAAAATTAAAACATTCACGAGCGCACTAACACCTAGGTCAAAAAGGAAAAGAAAAAAAAGTCATCGATTATAAATTGGTTCCCCAATATCTTAACAAACTTAGGCCCACAATGTTATGAATGCTTGCTTTAAAATGGGGTCATTTTTGTTTCTTTTTCTAACTTATGAATTCTATTAGTAATTTAGCAATTGTCAATCAACAACTTCTTTAATTTTGTGCTAAGTGGGATATATAATTTATTAACTCTTGTCTTATCAAATGCAATCAACTGATATGATCTTCCCAAATATCAAAGATCCTTCTGCTTCTTTTGACTTAACATTTCTTGAAAGAACATTTAATGACTGCTCTAAACACATTTTACTTTTGGTGTTAGTTGCTATACCATGTTAAAACCTCATGATTATTACTTGGATATTACTTAACATCATTCACTCAAAACGATCAGACAACAAAGGGGTTAATTCATAATCTTTGTTGAGGTTTACCAACAGACATCACAATTACCTAAGTGTATGTAAATATTAACAACTCAAAGGGAGCAGCAAAGGTGCGACTTAGTAGTTAATGAAGTAAGATAAAAATTATATCTTGCAAACTCGAGGTTCAAATCCCAGCACAAACAAAAATACTATGTGATTTTTTATGATTTGTCAAAACAATGCCCACTAGTCTTTGGTAGGAGGTATCAGTGGTGGAGCCAAGATTTTGAGTTTATGAGTTATAGATTCTAGAAAAGGTTAGTGGGTTGTGAATAAATTATTTGTATATATTAAGTGAATTTTTAACACATATATTGAGTTTGGGTCAAACAACTGGGTTCTTCCGATCCCGTAAGCAATTGAAGGATGGTCAATTGAAAATCTTTCGTCTGAGAATTATATATGTATATAGAAAGTAATATTCTGTATATATATCAAAAATTCTTTTTATAGATGTGTATTAAATCTAAAATCCTTAGTGAAAATTCTAGCTTGGTCAATGCCCATAAGTGTAACCGTAACTTCTCCCTTGACAAGTACCTAGTAAAATATTCAAGATGTGCACCTAAATTATTAAAAGAGCTAAGCATTAATAACTCAAAAAGATTAAGAAAAAGAACACACATATTTTAAAAGCTTGATTTAACTAATATTTATAGTGAGAATCAAACATACAAACCACTTTATCACAAGGCCTCAAGCTAATCCACTCAAATTAATTTGATTTTGTCATCAAAGTAGCTTTTAACCATTTTATTAGTGTTATTATGTTTTCGGTTAGCACACTTTTAAAGGTAGTGTCTTTTTAAGGACAACTCGACTCCACAGTCCACTTCTCCATTTGACATTTTTCATCTTGCAAAACTAAGCCATTTTCCTTCAACAAAAATAGCAAATACCAAAATCATCAAAACGTGTTCTTGAAAATCCTTTCAACATGATATCTACTGTTCTTTTCTTCATCATATGAAGAAAAAAGACACAGAAAATCACACAAAATATTGAAAAAATGGGTGGTGCTGCATCAACAATTGCCTCAAAGTTAGCATTTTTTCCACCAGAGCCATCATATCAAGTTGATTTAGATGAACAAACACAAAAATTGAAACTATTAGGTGTCCCTCAAAGTGAAAAGGGTGAAGTTTCAATTCTGCAAACAAAGATAGGACATTATATTTTTGCAGTTTTTGTTAGGAACAAAGCTGCAAATTTGACACTTCTTTATTCACATGGCAATGCTGCTGATATAGGCCAAATGTTCCAGTTTTTCGTCGAGCTTAGTGATCGTTTACGCGTAAATGTTATGGGGTAATTTGATCACAATTTCATGTGAATTCGTCTGTTTTTTTTGGTTATTTTCTTGATTCATCTTTAGGCTGAATTTAGATTTATTTTTGCAGATATGATTATGCTGGATATGGAAGGTCTAATGGAGAAGTAAGCAATTTTCATTTTTGTACATGTTATGCCTTATTTTATGTGCTGGAAAGAGAAATATATCAATCTATTCTTTGAGCTTTACAACAAGACTCAGCTAGTATAATGTATTAAATATGCCTTGATGAACTATAGTGATTATTTATTCTTTTCTTTGAAATTAGTGACTGTTCTAAGTTTGTTTAGTGGTAATCACGTTTATGTCACAAAGACATGTGATCAAATCACTCCATTCCTACTACTTTTCATTTTCTTTGAAAGGTTAGATATCCAAATTTGGGACGGATTTAACTTATATACACTGATACTGTAATTTACCTGTTATAGTAGATTGACTGTCTTATTTTACAGGCGACCAGTTCCACTTATTATGAACAACTTGTAGATATGTTTTAGGTGACAACATATTGTAACAACTTTTTTACGCTGTCAGTGTATGTAGAAGTTAAACTGAAATTCAAGTTGTTTATGTTGGTTTTGTAGCCAAGTGAGCAAAACACATATGCTGATATAGAAGCTGTTTACAAATGTCTAAAAGAGATTTATGAAGTGAAGGAAGAAGACATTATATTATATGGACAATCAATTGGAAGTGGTCCAACTCTTGAATTAGCCACAAAATTGCCTCAAATTAGGGGTGTGATTCTGCAAAGTGCAATACTTTCTGGACTTCGAGTAATGTATCGTATAAAGTATTCTCTTTGGCTCGACATATACAAGGTTAGCCAAATTTTTCGTTCAGTAGTTAATTATTTCTTAATATATAGTATGTTATAGTAACATTATTTTTTTTGTTCTCTGTTTGGCAGAACATTGATAAAATCCCATATGTCAGTTGTCCCATTCTTGTGATTCATGTAAGTCTCCGATCTCAAGTATTAATCGTTTTGGCAAACTGAATTTTTCAAATATTTGACGTTCTAGACGGGTAATTTACACGAAATATTTGTTTCCATCTCAACCTTTATTGTTCCAATTGACCTTTAAGGGGAGATAAAGAGTAACTTATAACACTATAACGATTATGATTAAGGTTATTAAATGTATTTCTTAAGGGAAAACTTTAAAAGACAGATAATATGAACCGGAATATATTGTTTTTCTTGTTTTTGCGGCATGCCTTGAAGCACGCGAACTTCAATTATTTTTTAGACCAAAGATATACATCTCAACTAGCTGCCACACACTTAGAAGGATTAAGTAGAATTAATTAGGACTAAATCATGGATTAGATTTTCTTGATTGTCTCCAACTTATAAAAAAAATGCTTAGAAGATTTCATTGGGCAATTTTCATTTGGTCTACAGGGTACAGAAGATGAAGTAGTTGATATTTCACATGGTAAAAAGCTTTGGGAGCTAAGTAAAATGAAGTATGAACCATTGTGGGTAAATGGAGGAAATCACTGTGACTTACAAGTTTTTCCTCAGTTTTTTACTCATCTCAAGAAGTTCATAACTTCAGTGGAAAGACAATCAGATTATTGTCAAACTGTTGAACTTGAGGAAAGTATAATTGACTTAGATTATACTCTTGATATTACAAATGAAATTAGGTGCAGACCAAGTATTGAAGAGATTGAAAAATCAAGAATCAGTACTGAACATAAAGAGATCATTGCAATAAGGCCTAGCACAGACAGAAAATTGAAGCCAAGAATTAGTGTTGACAAGAGGGAAAAACCAAGAAAAAGCATCGACTATTTCGGGAAATCAAGAATTAGCACTGATCAATCTGAGAGAGGGCGGAACAGCATTGACCGGTAAAGAATTTTACACTATCAGTGTGTACTTTAATATCTTGTTTTAGTTTATATACCTTTTTTTTTTCCACATTAACCAGCTAATTCCACTTATTATAGACAATCACGTATAGTTGTCCGACCCCTAGCAGCGTAATTTAACATGTTATAGCAATTTACCTAAAGTTAACTAATTCCACTTATTATGCATGATTATCTATGGTTATATACCTCTAGCTGTTATAACAATTTACCTCCCTTATTTTGCATGCTAACGAATACCACTTATTAGGCCGATTACCTAGAGTTACCTTTTATGTGATCTAATAGTGTAAAAGTTGTTTTCATTGTTGACACTTTACCTTATGATCTTACAATATGACTAGAAATATCATCATGCTGTATTTTGACTATTGATTTTGAATGATTGCAGCTTTGGAGACATGATGAGATCAGTAGCATTGTGCAATATTGACTGTTTGAAACAGACATTAGCAGAGGAGGACTAATA
Source organism: Lycium ferocissimum (assembly GCF_029784015.1). Taxonomy (NCBI): domain Eukaryota; kingdom Viridiplantae; phylum Streptophyta; class Magnoliopsida; order Solanales; family Solanaceae; genus Lycium; species Lycium ferocissimum. The sequence continues at coordinate 27,632,249 of NC_081349.1, read as the reverse complement.
CAACTAAAGTCTTTAAATTGTTATTAGTGTCAGCAAAAGTTTTTTTTTTTTTTTCCTTTTCCTTTGTTTGAATGGTATTTTCTTTCTCTAATTTAAGTGGCACGCTACAGCAAAAGGAAAAGGAAAACAAAGAAGAAGAGATCTAAAGGAAAAAAGGAAAAGGTGAAAGATGTATGGACCACATTGAAATTACTTCACTGCCTATATGTTTTGTGATTTGAATATGTTCTTTCTTTATTCAAATTATAGTTTTGGTCCCTACATTTGCAGTCCATTCTTCAAGGTTGTTAATTCTTTTTGAAACATTCTTCACATTCTTTATCATGCGAATGATTTATGGACCCCCATTACATGATTTTTTGTTCTAAACTTTGTTATTGAAGATTAGAAGATCTAAAATAAAGAAGAAAAGGCAAGATAAAGTGATTAGGGAGCCAGTAAATGATCTTCCTAGTTATAAATAGAAGAAGAATATTGCTTTTATACTCTAGAATTTGCTCTTTTAAAAGGGCCCGCAAAGATCATGATTTCCTTGTTGGAGTAGCACCTTTATTATCAATTGACAAAGAAAAAGCATCAGAGATATCTTATCAAAGAAATATTCCAAAACATTGTTTTATAACAAACATTTGGATCATGATTTTGATTTGATAGCTTGATTAGCATTTCCTAGGATATGGCTGTAATCACCTGCATAATTGTTAGCAGTTAATGAGTAAGAAGTCTCATAATAGAGGGAAGACTGATGAGGACAGGTCAATAAGAAGTATTTGACAGATTTCTAAACTGGTAATTTATTACAGAAAAACCTTAGGAAAATTTTACGTCAAAAAGTCAGCGGTACGTAAGTGCAATACAAGATAGCTCACAAGATCACATGATAGATGCGGTTTTCGGGTCAATGTGATGTAGTCAAGGGACAAACCCGTGAGATATGTTGTACCAAAAAAAGCAATACGTACCATGGGCTTGGACCGTGACAATGCAGTTAATAGTCTGCAAAGCAAGCTAGTCAAGTGCTTTTTTTTTTTTGTAACTCAAACACCAGACAAAAGGCAACTCAATAAATTTGAGTCTAACAACACTATCATTTTTCAACCAGCCTAACCTAATCTAGATTGGTAAAAGTGGGGTATAATCAATGTTTCACTACTTTGTAAACAGAATTGGAAGAGTCTTGATCTCTTATAGCAATAGGAGCATCCAAGTGTTAGTGTCCCCGTGAAATTTTACTATTGCACTATTTTTGAGGTTATTTTCGGGCACCTAATCTTGGTTAAAAGAGACCAATTAGTTGTTGCTGATATACCCTTTTGATGCAGAAACTTGTCTGTCTTGCAAACATCAGGAGCATATTTAAAAATAAAACTTTTCACAAAAGAACTATCTTACGGCTTGTTTGGATGGTTGTTACATATCGTTGTCTAATGTATCGTGTTATATTGTATTATGTTGTTTTAATGAATACAACATTTAAATAGAGTGGCGTTTTCCCATCATTACTAGTGACGTACGCATGATTTTTCATAAGCGGTGTCGATATTTATAGAAGATACAATAAATAATTAATATCACATTTGCATGTAAGAGATAGCCTTGACTCGTTACACATCCAAATTTTTAGCTATAGAGGTCAAAAATACACTTAGGTTGAGGTTCGAACCTGCAACCTCAAACAAGAAAATTATGTGCCGAACAAACACTCCAAGCGAGTCTTGCTGTTAAGGGGTGTCATTTTCTTTCTATATGATTTTATACACAGTACTATTATATATATCTAATAAAATATTTTCCGATGAAGGGGTGTCGCTTGACACCCTTCAGGTCAACATGGGTCCGCCCCTGATCATTACATAATGCTACACATAAGCGGATTGGGCTCCTCTCCATTTCTCTTCTCTCCATTTTCCCCAAGTTCTATCTTAGATTGAGGACACATGGCATGAGTTAGATTTAATGACTAAGATTTAATTAACTCAAATAAAACCCTAACCATGGTTCACATAATTAATAACTTATTCATAAATATATTAAAGTATTTTCTCTCTCTTGCTATTTTACTTTCCTACACAGTAATATTTATATTTCTCCTTATTCGCTTTTACCCGTTCCTTACTCCATCTTGGCGCCAAAACAATTTCTGGTGTAAATTTTTTTTGCAACGCCCGAAAATCATGGCTGCAGATATCTTGAAGCTTTTGTTATTAGCTTTTGTTGTTTTGTTTTAGCGAATCGACTGACAGTATGTTTAAGTTTTGACCTTGACGCTTGTTATTTTTTGAGCCGTCATTATGTTTAGAGTGAAATTGTTTTGCTAAGCAGCTACTGCTACGTTATTTGACTCGAGATGCTGCCTTTGAGACTAAGTGAATATGGATATCCAGTGACTGTCTATTACCCACTTGAAATGTGGAGGTAGTTGTATTTTTCAGTAGCAATAGGACTATATATGCTGGTACTTATTTGCAAAAGATGACTGGGTATAATGGCTTCTGATAAAAAAAATTATTGTATCTTAATTGTAATTTGTTTAATAAAAATACAGGTGAATAAGATAATCATAGTTTTCTTATGATTAAGGCACGTGGTTATAAAAATATTGAAGTGCCACCATCCCTGCAGTAGGTAATTTTAAAGAGAAAGGTCCATAGAAAAAAATGGAATTAAAAGATTAACTCAAGAAGAAATTGAAAGATAGAGTGTAATCAATTCAAAAATATTGAAAGAGGGATTTTAGAAATCAATTACCAATTGAATATGTACTCTGTTAATTCGTAAGCATTATAATAGGAAAAAAATGAAAAATATCATCAATTAATAATGGGATCTATTTAAGGAACGGGTAAATGAATAAGGAGAAGATATTACTGTGTAGGAAAGTAAAATAGCAAGAGAGAGAAAATACTTTAATATATTTATGAATAAATTATTAATTATGTAAACCATGGTTAGGGTCTTATTTGAGTCAATTAAATCTTAGTCATTAAATCTAACCCATGCCATGCCCTCCTCTATATGTAGAACTTGGGGAAAATGGAGAGAAGGGAAATGGAGAGGAGCCAAATCCCACATAAGCAACCTGAAGAGTAAACTTACAATATTATAAAGAAAAGTTAGGTATGGGTAGAGTTATTATAAAAAAAATTGTAGGGTAAATGATAAAATATGATTATTAATTAATAAGCGAAAACAAAATGAGGAGGGGTGAAATAAGGTAACGACGCGATCTCACCAAATTAGTCATTACATAAAATGAGACTTTTACATAACAATAGATTTGATTAATAAATAGAAATGAGGGGAATAGACTTTAGAAGAAAAGAAGGAATAATCTAACAATTAAAATACATTAATGATTACATTCAATCGAGGGGGAAAGTGAAATGAAATCATACATGGAAATCTTACTTAGAGATCCAAAAGAGGTATATATAAGGGAATCCTCCCATAAACTCATACAAAATATGTTTTCTCTATCTTCAAAGTTAGCTAACTGTAATATGAAGACTTAAAGATTATTTATACTAGTCTTGCAAAAATAACTAAATTACAAGAATGATCAAATTATAAAAATAGTCACTTGAGCAGATTGGTGGCCTTGAAATCTTCCTTTCATGGGGCCAAAGTCCTGGATGACCTCCTTGATTGTTATCACTTTCCTCGTACTTGAACTTCAAAAATTCTTTTTAATGAATCTTCTATTGCACCTTGAGCTCTTCGCATGTGATTGAAAGCTTGCACATCCAAGACAGTTAACACCCTCACTCTTGATATTGACCTTGATACCACAGGTTGCATCAAATTTTCAGGTCATCCAATCATGGAGACAAATTTATCTCGGCTCCATGTTTGGCGTCCCGGCTCAGGTGACTTCTTGCTTTAGTGGATTAAAACAGCTCAATGTTTGTCATCTCTTTTCTGCATGTCTATTACTTGACATTTTTAGCTCCAAACTTGATCCCTCCACTCTTTTGGGCCTCTTTTTGTATCTCCCAAGCCCATTTACTTAAAACTAAGCAAATTAAGTCATGTTTTTTTGCGCGGATTATCCTTCTTTCGGGGTGGTCTTTAATTTTTGTCCTTCGCTTAAAACGGTGACCAAAACTATTTCGAGGTTTTGGATTCGAACCTCCGCTCAGTCAAATTTAAAATTTAAAATAAGTGAATACGACCAAAATATAAGATGATATTGTTCGTCAAGATCTAATTTCAAAATTGGTTATCTATGTATCATCTTTTGAAATCACTGTATGTCTGCAATTTGATCTTAAAACAGTTTTAAAACTTCTATGTCTTTTTATTAGAGTACTTCCTAAAAAGGCATTATATTAAATCCTTGAATTTTTTTTTAACACTTTCATACGGTTTTAGTTTTTGAAATTAATAAGTTCGACTTAAAATTCAGAAACAAATACTATTTCGAAAATAGTTTCACATTTTTTAACAACAACATTTTTTAACAACGGTGATATTTGTTGTTAAATTATCACTTTAAAATGTCTTTGTTAATGCTATGTTATTGTATGAAGTCAAAGAACTTAGTGAGATATAAGTTTGTGCACATTGGATTCTATGCAGTGTATTTGATATTTTGAAGTATCTTATTTCTTCCTAAATTTCACTTCTATCACGTGAGAAAAACTAAAACAAAGGGAATCAATATAATGGTCTATAAGAAAGGTTGCATAGACATGAGAAAGGACCTACCTTAAAATGTATTCACTCCTCTGGTGATAGCACATCAACCTGTGCATTACATATATATATATATATATATATATATATATATATATATATATATATATATATATATATATATATATATTAAATGTTAAAAAGACCAAAACTGCAATCACATAAGCGAATAAAATACATTTAGAGTTATCCTAGCCACAACTTTAAATTACATAGAGGCATCATCATAGACAAAAGAGTAAATATTCAATTTTCAGTGTAACCCGTCTAGAACTTTCCTTCATAAAAAAAAAAAATATGTTTCAAGAAAAAAATGTTAGCCTCGAATTATTGAGTTAACAATATAAAATTAGATAACCTCATAGATTTGTGGCTTCATAAAATCTCCATAAATGTCATCAAAAACAGGTTGTCCTTCCCATCTGCAAAAGATACATTTTTAGTCCTTTTCTCGGCTTTTCTTTCTTTTAACCAAAAATAATATAGTACATATATATGGCATAACTTGAAAAAATACGTAAGAAATAAAACTTATTGGACATCTTCTGGAATTATGATGTTCAATTACTTTCGTTACTTTCTGACTACACCATTCATATTCATGAATTTGTGAAGATCATCATCGCCGTATACCACGCCGAAGAGGAATACATGTATTTCCAAACAAAGGAAAAGAATATTTAACAGAAGAAGTAATTAAGTGGAAATGAGAAAAAAAAAAAAGAAAAAAAAAAGAAGAAGATAATTTACATTGCCAGAATGAAAAAATGCCACAAAAAGTGGTCAGTGAATCCACTTCAAATAAAACTTCTTAAATGCTTTTATCACTTTAATAGCTATCTTTCGAGATTTGAACTGTCTTAAAATTCTCTGTCATTATAACTCATACAGCATCCATATATTGGATAAAGAATACTCATTAATAAGTGAATTTTAGTATCTTGCTATCTCTTTATTGAGATTCTTTCCATAACAACTTCGGTGGTACACTATACCATTGAAAAATGGAGCATTTTAAGCCAAACTTCGAATTTTGTCGGAATTTTTAAAAAGTTTAATGTAAGTCGATAATCGTTTAGGCATAGACTGCTGGATTGACTAGAGGGTCATCTTCAACAACCTTAAAAGGTTCTTTCTCTTTGCCTTTGTTGAGCTTTTCTTCCTTCACTACGTAATCACCCTTTGTGTGGTACTGGATCATAGTCCTGGTAATGCATCATCCATTTTCAGAACCTCGCAATGTGTCATCACAAGAAAAGGGAGATTCCATATTGTCTCCTAGAATATCTTCTTCGATTAATGAATACTTGGCCACTAATACAGGTATGTTCCAGAAGCAATGCATATAATGCTTTTCTTTTTCTTTAAATAATTGTGCGCGTTTGTTTCCCTACATAAGCATCTTTTTACAATATAGTAAAATCATATCAGAATCATTGCAAAGTTAATTTTAAGGGATGAACTAACCAAATCAAATAGTAAATGAACTGAACTTACATAGGTTCGGAATCGGATATATACTAGTAACTTTTGCTTTAATGGTCGTGGATGAGTTGGAATGCTTTCTGACTTGTGCCCTGATCAATGCATTAATCTTCATACTGCAAAGAATATCATCAATCGATTTAGGCAAGTGGAACATAGTATGATTTAACCTTCTTAATTATAACTGATTTGGTTATTTAAGGCAGAGAAGCGTTTTTCATGCGTGTTTTTTGACCATTGAGAAAGCCACTGAAAATTCTACTTCTCATGCATATCTTTTTAACAAATATGATTGTGGTAAGTTTAATGCATCAAAGACTCAAATTCCTTTTCATTTCACCTGAATTGTGATGGTTGACCTATAATCAACTTTCAATCCAGCAGTGATATCATTGTTGCTATCCCCTCAACTGAGTTCTTATCAAGTAAAATGAGTGATGATATGTTGAAAAATCAGAACATAAAATGTGTTCTCTTGCAAGAATCGGATCAACATCCACTGAAGCCGTACACACGAAAAGAGAAAAAGGGCAAGTTTAATTGACTGTAGAAGTTGGTTTGCTATAAGATGATATGTAATTTTTATACAGCATGGTTAAATTGTACAGGAAAGATTGACGCGCTAGCTTTCTGGAGAAAGAAGTGGGAGTTGATCCAGCCAAGAAGCTTAAGAAATTTGGAGACTATGTAGTAAAAATTTGCAGGGAAGCAGAAGAGAGGCACACTACTTGGTCTGTTCCACTTGTGCATAGCTTAGATATTAGCGAAGTCTGAAATTTTCAATCTGTCTGCCATGCGTCCTTAGTATCTATTGAAGTTTTTTTTAGTTATGATAAAACTGAAACTTGTGTAGAGACCCAATTAACTATACTTCTTTACGTGATATTTGATATAATACTTATCTGTGATCTTAGGTAAGTGTATGTAGACTTTTTGTGGAAGGACATGTCTCCCTCGGGGCTAAATTACCAATTTTACTTGCTCAATTTGGGCCATTGAATGTGTCAATAGTTCCATGTTTTGTGACTGTGAAGAGGGACAATACTTTATGGTATATGTCCACATGTTTGAAAGTAGTTAGGAGTTCTAAATTTGATTTTGTCGAAATAGACAACTAAACACAAACATGAACGAATAGGAGGTGGAAAGAGGTCTAAGGTATACTATATATGGTTCTCTTTTGAATTATTGAGAATAACAAAGGACAAACAATGGAACTTGAAATCTGCATTATGAAGCATTTTCGTTTCAGTGAGAATATAGTGTTCTCATTCTTTCATTAGCTATTAAAATACACGTCTATTTACTCTTTCACGCTTCTTTAGGCTTTGAACGGTAGGTAATTTGAAAAACTTAGCCTCAACTTTTATGATCTATTTGGTTTTGTAATTCTCAAGTTTGTGCAAATACATTTGACTCTATTACCTTTAGCTAATTGAGATTCAATTATAATGCCAACCTATAAATGTCCTTCATGTTGGGCCTGTGCTATGCACGGGATATATATGATGTTAAAAAGACCAAAAATGCAATCAAACAAGCGAATGAAATACATTTAGAGTTATCATAGCGGCAACTTTAAATTACAGAGGCATCATCATAGGAAAAAAAGTAAATATTCAATTTTTAGTGTACCCCGTCTAAAACTGTCCTTCATTAAGAAAAAATGTTTCAAGAAAAAATGTTAGCCTCGAATTATTGAGTTAACAATATGAAATTAGATAACCTCATAGATTTATGGCTTCATAAAATCTCCATAAATGTCATAAAAAACAAGTTGTCCTTCCCATCTGCAAAAACAGGTTGTCCTTCCCATCTGCAAAAGATACATTTTTAGTCCTTTTCTCGGCTTTTCTTTCTTTTAACCAAAAATAATATAGTACATATATATGGCATAACTTGAGAAAATACGTAAAAAATAAAACTTCTTGGACATCTTACGGGAATTATGATGTTCAATTACTTTCGTTACTTTCGACTACACCATTCATATTCATGAATTTGTGAAGATCATCATCGCCATATACCATAGAAGAGGAATACATGTATTTCCAAACAAAGGAAAAGAATATTTAACGAAGAAGTAATTAAGCGGAAATGAGAAAAAAAAAAAAAAAAAAGAAGAAGATAATTTACATTGCGGGTCTGAATGAAAAAATGCCACAAAAAGTGGTCAGTCATATCCACTTCAAATATACTCTCCACTTCAAAAATGTCACTAACTTCTTCAGGTTCACCCATAGAAAGCACAAGAGTTGCGTTCGCAAACCTGGCCTAAGTCAGTGGCGGAGCTAGAAATTTTGTTAAGGATGTTCGAATTCATATAATCTATATATTAAGGGTGTTTAATATGTAATATATGTCTGTAATATGTAATAATTAATATGTCTACACGGTATAATTTTTCGACGAAACCCTTACCAGGCTTTGGCTCCGCCACTGGCCTAAGTATGCGCAACGAAGGCCGAGGCCCTTCCCACAAAGTCAAAATATTTGTGGAGTTTCGCCTTTATTCACGGGAGCAAGAATGTGAACTTACTCCTTCTATGACTGTTCATTATCTGGATTTACTTCGAATCCTTAACAATTCTTAAGTGCCCTCTTTAACATTTTTTAATTGCCTCCAAAACACTTCATTTTCCTTCTTTATTAGTACAACAACAACCAATAGAAGTGAGGGAGACTGGGAAGAATTTAAGTTGAACAATTTCCAAATTATAAATGCACCTGACATTTATTTTTGGGATGTCTAAATGCAGTTATTTTGCTGTGACTGTCTATGAACAATAGCATTAGTTTAGTAACTGAATAATTGCATTACAATGAAGAAACAAACCAACAAAATGTCAAAAAAAGAAGAAAAAAAATGAATGTCAATGGAGCGGTAGAGAGGAAGCACGTATAATTGTACGTCTTGGGTTTATATTATATATAGATTAAACGTCTTAAGTTCAAGACCTACGTATGAAAATAGCTTTGGTAGGGGGACACTTTATTTTCTAAGTAAAATTTTTCTGCACAACTCAAATTAGTCGGATCTCAAAATAAATATTGAACACGAGTTAAAAGACCAAAAGCACAAACAACCGAGAGGGATGACTCATGACATTTTGATACAATCCTCAACTTTCTCAATGCTGTCATTTAAATACAGTTTGGTCCCTTGTTTTGTCGCAAAACCTCATTTAGGACCCAAAATTTCTTGCTTTTTTTTTCTTCTTCTTTAAATAGATAAAAACTTTCCGATCATAAGCAGATCCTCTGCTCAATTTTTCTAGATTGCAAGATGAGAAGTTTCAACACTTTGTGTTATTTATTTATTCAGATGAATCCCTAGACGCAAAAATTGCTTTAACTTACAAGTTACTCCTAACAAGAGCATGTAAATTGGAAAAATAATATATAATATTAGTTTAAGTAATATCTACTCGCAGTGTAAACAATTACTACCCAGTCAAATTATTTTCGTAACAGGTAGCATATTTTATTTTCAAGATTTTTAAATCCTCGAACCTATAAATATTCCTTTCGATTGTCGCAAAAGCTCATATAATATGTACAAAATAAAATAAATACAACAACATGCTCAGAGTGTGATTTCGGGTGAAATGCGTATAATATACGCAAACCTTATTCTCCGTTTAAACTTTTGAAATTCATTTTCCAAAAGACCCATGAGTCAAAGAATAAATAAGTATTAATGATGTATAATACCAAATGAAATAAACATTAATGATATAATATATATGAAAAAAAAATTAAACATTTCAAGATAATTGTGATTGCTGACATGGCAGCATCCTCACCTTATAATTCTCAAACACAAACCTCCAAAAAAAACCAAATTCCCAATTGTATTGCTTACTTCTAGAACCCTCTACTCTTTCCCTTAAACCCCTTACCTCACACTTCAAGGGTTTTTACACAAACCCTCACAGTTCTTTCCCAAACAACCCTTTATCCACACACACACACACAAAACACACAGTGCAAAAAAAAAACATCAAAATCCATTCTTGAAAGTTTAGATAATGGCACCTGTAGTAAGTAGGAGTTTGAGTTCTGGTCCTATGGCTTCATTGCCTTATACTTCTTCATTTGTATTAGGTAGTGGTAATACAAATAGGGTGTGTGTTAAAAGTAGTTTCTTGGTTAGGAATAATATAAAGAATGGATTTTTAAAATCAGGGGGGTTGAAGTGTAAACAAGATAAAAGAGATGGCAGAGTTGTTGTTGTTAGATGTGATGCTTCTGCTGTTGCTGAAAAAGAAGAGTCTTCTGAGGAGACTTATGAGTACCAGGCTGAGGTGGGGTTTTCATTTTCTATTATAAAGTTTAAGTTTTTGGTTTGTAGTTTTCAGTTTTTAGTTGTATTGGGTTGATATTGGTTATACATGTTTTCAGTTTTTAGTTGTATTGGGTTGATATTGGTTATACATGTTTTCAGTTTTTAGCTGTATTGGGTTGATATTGGTTATACATGTTTTCAGTTTTTAGCTCTATTGGGTTGATATTGGTTATACTTGTTTTCAGTTTTTAGCTCTATTGGGTTGATATTGGTTATACATGTTTCCAGTTTTTTGCTGTATTGGGTTGATATTGGTTATACATGTTTTCAGTTTTTAGCTCTATTGGGTTGATATTGGTTATACATGTTTTCAGTTTTTAGCTCTATTGGGTTGATATTGGTTATACATGTTTCCAGTTTTTTGCTGTATTGGGTTGATATTGGTTATACATGTTTTCAGTTTTTAGCTCTATTGGGTTGATATTGGTTATACTTGTTTTCAGTTTTTAGCTCTATTGGGTTGATATTGGTTATACATGTTTTCAGTTTTTAGCTGTATTGGGTTGATATTGGTTATACATGTTTTCAGTTTTTAGCTCTATTGGGTTGATATTGGTTATACTTGTTTTCAGTTTTTAGCTCTATTGGGTTGATGTTGGTTATACATGTTTCCAGTTTTTAGCTCTATTGGGTTGATATTGGTTATGCATGTTTCCAGTTTTTTGCTGTATTGGGTTGATATTGATCAGGCTGAGGTGGGGTTTTCATTTTCTTTTGTAAAGTTTAAGTTTTTATTTGTTATTTTCAGTTTTTAGTTGTATTGGGTTGATATTGGTTATACATGTTTTCAGTTTTTAGCTGTATTGGGTTGATATTGATCAGGTTGAGGTGGGGTTTTCATTTTCTTTTGTAAAGTTTAAGTTTTTATCTGTAATTTTCAGTTTTTAGCTGTATTATGTTGATATTGGTTATATTTGTTTCAGTTTTAAGCTCTATTGGGTTGATATTTATCAGGCTGAGGTGGGGTTTCATTTTCTTTTGTAAAAGTTTTAAGTTTTTATTTGTTATTTTCAGTTTTTAGTTGTATTGGGTTGATATTGGTTATACATGTTTTCAGTTTTTAGCTCTATTGGGTTGATATTGATCAGGCTGAGGTGGGGTTTCATTTTCTTTTGTAAAGTTTAAGTTTTTAAATGTATTGGTTTGATTTTGACTATATGTGAATTTTGACCAGTCATAACATCATGAATATTCTATTCATTGAATGGATACAATGGATTTGTATTGTCAGTTGTAACTAGTGTTTTGTTGAGGTATAGTTGATTAAAGAGGAATTGGAAGTATTTAGGGTGTGTTTGGTATGTAGGAAAATGTTTTTTTCTGGTGAACAAGTGTGTTTGTTACTTACTTTCTAGTGTTTGGTAAGTAAGTAAAAAATATTATCCCAAGAGCATTTATATATAATCTAGCAAAACACATTTGTTGAGGTATAGTTGATTAAAGAAGAATTGGAAGTATTTAGGGTGTGTTTGGTATGTCGGAAAATGTTTTTCTGGGGTGAACAAGTGTGTTTCTTACTTTTTAGTGTTTGGTAAGTAAGTAAAAAAATATTATCCCAGGAGCATTTATATGTAATCTAGCAAAACACTGTTTGGGGGGGTGGGGGTGGGATGGTCAAGGGTGGGGATTTGGGGCATTGTTTTCTCGACATCCATTAGAGAAGGCATTATCCTCATTTTTAAGGAAGTTGTTTCCTAAAAAGTATCAAGCTGAGGTGGGTTTTCATTTTCTTTTGTAAAGTTTAAGTTTTTAGTTTGTATTTTTCAGTTTTTAGCTGTATTGGGTTGATATTGATTATACATGAGTTTTGGAAAGGAAAATGAGTTGGAGAACTCCACCTGCAGTTTCTTTTATACCATAGTTTAAGGTTTTGGTTTGTACTTTTCAGTTTTAGCTGTATTGGGTTATATTGTACTCGGTTATCACGTAGTCGCTTATTCTTCGATGTGTATCTGTTGTTGCTTTTGTTTTGTCTGTTGCTATTTTGCTGTCTGTTTTCTTTTGAGCCGAGTGTCTATCGGAAACAGCCTCCCTACCCCACAAAGGTAGGGATAAGGTCTGCGTACATCCTACCCTCCCCAGACCCCACTTGTGGGATTACACGGGGTATGTTATTGTTGTTGTTGGGTTATGTTGATTATACATGAATTTTGGGAGGGAAAATGAATTGAAAAACTCAACCTGTAGTCACTATATTATGAACCTTCTAAACATTGAATTGATTGAGTCAATTGAGACTAGTTTGTCATTGAGGTATAGTTGATTGAAGAGTAATCGGAAGTCGGAAATTAGATATTTCATTTTAGGCAATGAGGAAATCAATCTATGAAATAATCATTGTTATGGTTTCCCGACAAATGAAAGTGTAATCTTTATGTAATTGTAGGAGCTCTTGAATGTTTAGTGTACACTTTAGTTGATTATTGATAGTCCTTCATCAATTTAATTGTTCCAAACTCTCCTCTTCGGATGTTAAAACTTGGAATATTGCTTTTTGCAGGTCAGTCGCCTAATGGACTTGATTGTTCACAGTCTTTACAGTCACAAGGAAGTTTTCTTGCGAGAGCTTGTGAGGTGAGGGCATCTCTCTCCTTTTCTTTCCCGAATGGCAAGACATTTGTACGCTACTTACTACATTGTTTTCTTGATAACATCAGTAATCATTGACTTCATGAAGTTATGGATTAATAGTTTTTTTTTTTTGGATAAAGGTAACATCTTGTATTCATATCCAAAAGTTATGGATTAATAGTCCCCCGGGATTAGTCGGGGCTCAAAGAGACTCGGACACCCGGTGCTTAATCAAAAAAAAAAGTTATGGATTAATAGTTACGGCTTGTAGATGGAGTAGACATCATGATGTATGGTTTGTCTAGGGCTGGCAAAATGGTTAAAAGAACATGTAACCATCCAATCCGACCTGTTAAATATGGGTTGGATAAGTAACCATTTAAAAATGGATCCATATAAATATGGGTTGGATAATTAACCATTTAAAAATGGACCATATAAATATGGGTTGGATAATTAACCATTTAAACATGGATATTGTCCACTAAAAAATGGATATCTAGATGTCAATAATGTGTGGATGGATATCCCTATTGTCAATACCCATTTGTATGCTTGTTATATTTTATGAGCTCTTGCTTTTGGGAGTCTAAGCTTATTTTGGCTTTTAGCTTGTGTTTTCACCTGACTATTCCTGCAACCATTTTTTATCCGTGTTAAATTCGGGCTGGTCGGATATTTTAGCTGTTTTTGTTTAACCTGCTGTTGACCCCCCATATCAGACCTGCCCGTTTGTCACTCCTAATTGTGTCAAATACTATCTATTCATCATAGAGTTCCCATTTTTCTCTTCCGTTTGATATCTAGCTCTGGTTGCTACCAAAAGATTGCCCTTTTTTTGGGTTTCCATAGGATCCATTTTCTTTTTTTGATGCACTTGTTGAAGTCTTCATGATGCTTGGTAATTGTCTTTTAGAATTCCCTCTTTTCCTTTATGTGCTATTGCTAACTTCAGCTTCTTTTTTGGACAGTAATGCTAGTGATGCTCTTGATAAGTTGAGATTTCTGAGTTTGACGGAGCCTTCTTTACTTGGAGATTCTGGTGAGCTGGAGATTCGCGTCAAACCCGATCCAGACAATGGGACTATTACCGTAACGTACGTGGTTAAAATCTAGCTTCCGCCTTAATGCTTTCCTAGTAAAGAGGACTAATTAATTGATAATGCAGAGATACTGGTATTGGAATGACCAAAGAGGAGCTCATAGACTGTCTTGGGACTATTGCCCAAAGTGGTACCTCGAAGTTCTTACAGGCGCTTAAGGTACTAAAGCATATTTTCATGTTATGGACTCTGATTGTGGTTTGAAGTTATTGTCTCTAAGAAATAGCTGCTTTTTCTATCCATAGGAAAACAAAGACGTTGGAGCTGACAATGGATTGATTGGTCAATTTGGTGTTGGTTTCTATTCTGCATTTCTGGTTGCTCAAAAGGTAGCTGTTAATTTTATATGGTTTTATTAAAAAGAATAGCCATCGGATTTCACTGATTTGTTATTTTTGGTCTTTTCGTACAATCAGGTTGTAGTTTCCACGAAGAGCCCAAAGTCGGATAAGCAGTATGTTTGGGAGGCGGAGGCTGACAATAGCTCATTTGTCATCAGAGAGGAAACTAATCCTGAAAATCTTCTACCTCGAGGAACACAAATTACACTTTATCTGAGGGTACTTCTATACTTCTGCTCCTAAACTTCATCATTGACCATGTCAGCTGATGATCATAACCTTGTGATTTATTTTCTTGGGTGTGTTATGATGGATCAGTAGAGAGCGCTGTGAATGGTTTTGTTCCCTATGGTAGATGCAATCTGATTGGCTGTCATCTTTTTTTTAGGATGATGACAAATACGAGTATGCGGAGCCCAAGAAGATCCAGGATTTGGTGAAGAATTATTCACAGTTTGTTTCTTTTCCAATTTACACATGGCAGGAGAAATCAAGAACAATTGAGGTAAGGTTCTTGTATAGTGTAACGCTGCTTTAACCCCCACCCTCTATTTTCTTTGGTGTTTAAGGAGAAAGTCTTTGTGGTTTCAGCTCATGAATATATTTTCCAAAGTTACTGATATTTGAAGCCCTCTTTCGTTAATCTTACTGTTACTGAGATTGTTATTATTGTTGTTGATATTATGGTACGGACAAGGGGGTTTCAACTCGTTTAGATAATGCTAGTTTGTCGTCTATTATTTCACAAATGCTGTTGGCCCTAATTCTCACGGGTAAATTTTGACAGGTAGAGGAAGAGGAAGAACCAAAGGAAGGAGAAGAAAAACCAGAGGTGATAGCTTCAGACTTATGTGCTTACAATGTATTCTCTTCAGTATGTGTCTACGCTTCTCAGCTTATTGTTGTTACTGAAACTTGTGTTTCTTTTTTCTTTATAATGACAGGAAGAAAAGCCAAAGACAAAGAAGACCAAAACTGAGAAATACTGGGATTGGGAGTTGACAAATGAGACAAAACCTATATGGGTGAGTTATTGGCTACAACGAGAGTTCTGATGTGTATTCTTAATATGGTATTCTTTTTTTTTTTTTTTATTTTATTTTTTTATATGTGAGTTTTTTCGTAGTTATTCTGGTTAGGATAATCCTTTTCTTCCCCATAATAAATTGTAGATGCGGAGTCCAAAAGAAGTTGAGAAAGAACAGTACCAGGAATTTTACAAGAAAACTTTTAATGAGTTCTTGGATCCACTTGCCCACACTCACTTCACTACAGAGGTATTCCCTTGTAATATTGGAACTATGACTTGTCATTTGTTGGTTTTTAAATACTGATGTTTTGGCTTTGATATAACAATTTGTGCAGGGTGAGGTGGAGTTTAGAAGTGTCCTGTATATACCTGGAATGGCTCCTCTTAACAATGAAGAAGTCGTAAATCCCAAGACAAAGAACATACGCTTGTATGTGAAGCGTGTCTTTATTTCTGATGATTTTGATGGAGAGTTGGTAAGTTCTGTATGTTAGCTCGATTTGCAACTTGTAAAAGAGATGTCAAGAGAATTGATATCTCTATCTTTGTGTCATAGCATAGTAATCAGTTGATGCTAATTTCTATGTATTTCAGTTTCCAAGGTACCTGAGCTTTGTTAAAGGAGTGGTGGATTCAAATGACCTTCCTCTTAACGTTTCTCGAGAAATTCTGCAGGAGAGCCGAATTGTAAGGAGCTTTCGTGCTTGAATGAATTACATTTTTTATAATCGAACTTTATTCTTGTTTAGCAACCTGCAAAGATGTTGGTGGTGCATTATGGTCAATTGTTCGAGCTATCCTTTGCAGTTCGATTGAAAAAGATCCTCTTCTTGGACTGTGATGCATTTATTTTATTCATCCCAGGTTCGGATAATGAGAAAGAGACTAGTGAGAAAAACATTCGACATGATTCAGGATCTCGCTGAAAGTGAGAACAAGGAGGTAAAATATCATCAGAGCTTTCTTTACCTTAGTAATCTCCTTAATTAAAAAAAACTGTCTTGAATTCTGTAAATAGCGCTGCTATTTTATTACAGGATTACAAAAAATTCTGGGAGAACTTCGGTAAATTTGTAAAGTTGGGATGTATTGAAGACACTGGTAATCACAAGAGAATAACCCCACTGCTGAGATTTTTTTCTTCCAAGAGCGAAGAGGAATTGATAAGCTTAGACGACTATGTTGAGAACATGGGCGAAAATCAGAAAGCTATTTACTATTTGGCTACTGATAGCTTACAGAGTGCCAGGACTGCTCCTTTCTTGGAGAAATTGGTTCAGAAGGGTATTGAGGTATGTACTTCATCCTAATTTTTTGCTGGATTTATTTTTATTTACTAAACGTACTCCCCACCATCACACCCGCCACTCCCCCTCCCCCTATAAAGAAGAACAAGTAAATAATTAAAAAAAAAGAATAACAAGGCCTCCAAGAAATGTCAAAAAAAATTGAATACTATGAGTGTCACCAGTTAATTCAGTTAGTTTGGTAGTTGAAAGCGTCATTGAAAGTTTTCTGTTAGGATGTCCAAATGATGATCTTTCTTTTTTTTTTTTTTTTTGGGAAAAAAAAAATTATGGTTCTTTGTTCTTTTGACATCCAGCCTGTTGTTTGGATGAATAGTTTCATTTCTGTACCACCTTATTCTTGCTCTTATCTGTCAGTTTGAACATCCGCCTTTTCTTTTTTGGCTGTCCCGGAACGATAGACCATTTTCCACTTTTCCTAACAGATACAATCCCATTATAGCGTATATCACAATAAGTTGTATGAGTCCTGCTTTTGAACTTACCAATTTATTTCTCTTCTCTATAGAGGAAAACAGAACTTGTGGCCAGTACATACTCCGCATATGGCACTATACAAAAATGCAAATTCAACTCTCATCTTAATCTACATGTCATGTTATTCTTGGATGTCCGATGGAAGACAAAAAACTTGTGTTTAAGGGGAGGCTGTGTCGGAGAATCACGTTATCTGGCTTAAGTTCTCGCTAGATTACCCTTTGTTTGTACACAACTAACATTTGCTTGTGTTGCCAATATATAGGTGTTGTACCTCGTTGAACCAATAGATGAGGTGGCTATCCAGAATCTACAAACATACAAGGAAAAGAAGTTTGTTGACATAAGCAAAGAGGATCTGGAGCTTGGTAAGCTCATTTTTCTCTCGCATTGACTGGGAATTTAGTATACAAATGATTTCTTTTCAATACTTCTTCCCTTTTCTTATAAATCTGATTTCTCACTATGTAAACGCTCAAATAAGCAACAGAAAGGGTATTGGAGAAATATAGATGAAACGGTCATTCAAGTTTGACCTGTTTCCAGAAAGTTAATGACACACTTTAATGCGGCATTGATTTCAGATGATGAAGACGAGGTGAAAGATAGGGAAGACAAGCAGGAGTACAATCTTCTATGTGATTGGATAAAGCAACAATTGGGTGATAAGGTGGCAAAAGTACAAGTTTCTAAGCGTTTAAGCTCATCACCATGTGTGCTTGTATCTGGAAAGTTTGGTTGGTCTGCCAACATGGAAAGGTCTGCGTGCTATGATTTCTAGCTTCTTTTTCTATTTTCTTTCAGTTTATTTAATTTTTGAAATTGCAGGACTCTCTGCTGAAGATACTTCGTTTTTTGTGTGTATGATGAAATAGGTTGATGAGAGCACAAACCTTGGGAGACACTTCAACCCTGGAGTTTATGCGAGGAAGAAGAATATTGGAGGTCAACACTGACCATCCAATCATCAAAGACCTAAATGTAAGTTTACCCTGCTTGATTTGCATAGCTATTTCCTTGATTTGGACTCTATCGAAGTTGGAAGTTTAATCGAGTGTTGTGAAATCTAAAAAGGGTACTTCATCTGTCCCAATTTATGTGAAGTCATTTATGTGAAGGTGTTTGACTGGGCATGGAGTTTAAGAATGAAAAGAAGACTTTTGAAACCTGTGGTCCAAAATAACCCATAAATATTTGTGTGGCTATAAATCATCTCATTAATGGTAAAATTGGAAATTTAAAGTTAAATTGTTACTAAGAGCCTGTTTGGATGGGCTTAAAATGAGCAGCTAACTTATTTTTTTTGGCTTATAAGCTGTTTTCAGCTTATAAGCTGCTTTAGATAAGCTAAGCCAAACGGGTCTAATTATTTTTTTGGGCTTATTTTACGCACAAAATGACTTTAAGCTGGCTAGCTAAACACTCAAAAAAGCTGAAAACAGCTTATAAGCAACTTATAAGCCAATCCAAACGGGCTCTAAATATAGGTGTCATTCTTTTTGCGACAGACTAAAAAGGAAAGAGTGTCGCATAAATTGGGATGGGGGTAGTAACTTTTTAATGATCAAAACATAGTGGGCTTACTGTTTACTAACATTTTTATTAGAAATAAAATAGAAACAGAAAGTTCATATGGAATCAATTTTACATACATCAATTTGGTAGCATGTTGGAATATCGTTCAGATAATTTGAACTATGTCGATCACTTGAAGCTAGTAAAACTAGTTCTGAGATCGTGTCTTGAAGTTTCGTTCATCCAACCCTATAAATTCATTGAAGAATATCAACTGTTTACGTTGTTCATAAAAGTGTGTTTTCTAATAATATATTGAAGCTTATGCATTACTGTTATGCTTTCACTTCGATAAGTTCTTCACCCCCCAACAAAAAAAAAAAAAAAAAAAAAAGAGGAAAGAGAAAGAAAAAGACGATAAGTTCGATCAAGAATCTTATGTATTTATCGACCAATGGTTCTGTGGAACTACTTGCAGGCTGCATGCAAAAATTCACCCGATAGTTCTGATGCCAAACGAGCTGTGGAACTGTTGTATGACACCGCATTGATCTCCAGTGGATTTACTGTAAGTATCGTGAAATATACCTTGTTTCCTTCTCTCATTAACGGAACAAATATTAGAGTAGGTGTTTCACCTAATACATGAATTTAACACTGGGACATTGGAAACAGCCTGATAGTCCTGCTGAGTTGGGTAACAAGATCTATGAGATGATGACAATGGCTCTTGGAGGAAGATGGGGAAGATTCGAGGAAGACAAGACGGAGGCATCAGCAGAAGCATCAACGGAATCAGATGCAAGCTCTGCTGAAGTCTCAGAGGCACAAGTTGTCGAGCCATCTGAAGTTAGGACCGAGAGCAACGATTATTGGGAGTGATTCATAAACTGTTTGTCTTGTTTAGGCATTCTTTCTGGCATGTCATCAGGTAACTGCCAGAAGAGAAATAATTTTTGGTTTTGGTGAGGGGTACAAGAATGTTATAGGTGGGGAACTAGAAATTGTATTGAAGAAATTTTGGATGAACAATTATTAGTTGTAGAATTAGTAAGATTTGGTTGGCTTTACTTCTCCCCTTTTGCATTACTACCATTTACTCCTATGTTCTCCAATCCAAACACAAACTACTGCACGAGCACAAAAGCGGCAACATAAAATGCAGCATTCTTCTTCTTGTTTGCAGCCTTTTTATTTATTTTTATAGCCGAGAAATTTCTAAGGTTATTGACGCATGGTTTGAAACTCGGTGGATAATAAGTTCACTCTTTACTCTTCTCTAAATAAACATTGGATTTGTCTGTGGCAGGATCCAAGTGTGCTTCTGACTCATATGTCACTTGCTGCATTCTCGTTTAACTTACACATTAGTCATAACTATCGCATATTGAGAACCCTTATGGGTCGTTTGGTGTGAAGGATAAGTAAAAATAATCACGGGATAAAATTTTAGTGTCTCGTTATCCCATGTTTGGTTGGAATGAAAATTTGGGATAACTAATCCTGGAATTAGTTATTTTGGGATTGTAGCTTTATTTTATCCCACTTTAGGGTGGAATAATTAATTCTGGGATAACTTGTCCCGGGATAAGTTGTTTCCCAACCAAACGAGCCCTTAATGTGATAACTTGTGCCTGAAAATGTTTCTTCAGAATTTAACTTTATTCTATTGGTCACTTTACTTTTGTCCATTGAAAATTTTGTTTACCGTATTTTTTCCGAATTATGATCTTATTTAATGAAACAATTACTAGTTGATTTTTAATGTGATTTAATTGTGTGAATGATAACAAAAATGAGTTTGTAAAATTGTGGATAAAAAGTGGGGCTCCTGAAATAAATAAGTAACAAATTAAATTTTGGAATATAAAGACAAAATCACAGACCAAATTTGTAGGTTATTTGTGGTTGTGACGTGTGTGCATTTGTCTAGAGAGAAAAAATAATCTAGAATAAGCATCATTCACTTGACGATTTCTGTTGACTTTTAAGTGGTCTTAATTTCTTCCATGAAGATGTTGTGGCCCATCGAACAACACTTTTGCACAACTTAATTGTTAAATTTGATGATTCATTAGAAAACCTACTTTTTTTAAGGAAAAAAAAAAATTGAAAATGGGAAGCGCTATATATGAAGTTTGAAAGTTGTATTACATTTTACTCGTACTACTTGATGCACAATTTAATAATTTTTTTCAAAAAAATGAAAATTTCATATTGATAAGATATTTCTTGCTTATGATAATTTAAAAATAGTTTTTAGTGATTCAAACTTTTTAATATTTATAATTGTTTTATTAAAGACTGACCTCTATCTATGAAATTACTTTGCTTTTTTCTTTTGTAAATTTTTAATTTAATTTTTATTGTACTTGTTCTATTAGTCAAATCTTTTATTTTTCTCTATCAATGAAAAATTTGGCCAATTTCTAGATTCAATTAGCCTAATTTTTCTCATTTTAATTGATGCTAAGTAAAGAAATAGAACAAAAAATATTTAAGAAATATTCTCTAGGGTGAGAGTCTAATGTCCAATTGTTAAGATATTGAAAAAGCCTCATATATTACTTTATCATTTACTATTAGTGTTAAATTAAAAATAGTTTTATGAAATTCTATAAACTGCTCCTCCGCGTCAAATTATCAGTCGTGATTATTAAAAATAATTGTCTCAATTATTTATCATTTTAGAATTTCAAGACACAATTAATTATTTTTTTCCATTTTACCCTTAATAAAAGTGTAAACTACTTCCCATTCTCTCCCTCACGAAATAAGTGCTACTTATTTTGTTACAATTTTTTTTAGCTAAGATGACACTTATTTTGAGACTAAATAAAAAAGGGCAGATAATTTGAGTGTAGGAGAGTACTCCTTCCGTCCCATATTACTTGGCCACATTACTAAAAATATATATTTCAAATTATTTGTTCATTTATAAAATCAAGATAAAATTAATTAAATCTTTCCTATCTTACTCTTAGTATTAAATGTTCTTAAAAATAGTCAATATTGATTAGAATGTATTTATTGGAGAGAGATAGGGGTAAGATAGTAAAATACTCCCTCCGTTTCCTTTTACTTGTCACGTTTTGACTTTTCACGCTGTTTAAGAAACAATGATTAAGATAGCTATTTTAACACAATACCCCTATTAAATGGTGTATAGTTGTATTGGAGTTGGGAAAGTGATTTGAAATAAGTAATAAATGTTAAGGGTAAAATATGCATTTTTTTTTTGTCTTATTTTGATATGTAAAAATTGACAAGTAAAAATAAAAATTTATAAAGAGAATAGTGGACAAGTAAAAGTGAACGGAGGGAGTACAACACATATTTTATTTATGATTTCTTAAGTAACGTGTAAAAAGAAAAGTGATCAAATAATATGCGACGGATGGAATATAAATTACGAGTGTCTTATTTTTTGGACATTCTTGAATTTCGGTGCCATACCTCAAAAACACCACGAAACCAAAAGTTACTGTAAAACCCGATTTTAACCCGGATATTATTTAATTGTTGGCAAAGAAAGAATAGGTTTTTGGAAGGGTTTAAGGCCAGCCTCCATTGTTTCTTCTCAAAGATTTTCCTTTCAATGCTAACACGCATTTAAGCTTATATATCACTCAATTAAACTAATCTTTTTTCATCACTTTCCCAAAAAAAAAGATCCACTGAAATATGTGGAGATACATATCAAAACAAGCTTATTCAAGAAAATCAAGAAACACCAATGATTCACCTTTTCTTGGTTTTGCTCATTATTCTAGTTCTTTTAGAAAAAATAAACCTTTACAAAGTTTGTTTGAAGAAAGTCATAGAAATCCCAACTTGGGGTTGTCTCAAAATTCAATCTTTACTAGAGTTAGTAGAAAAATTAGGCATTTAGAAAGCATATGTGAAGATAGTACTAAAAAGGGTTTGTCTCAAAATTTGATTTTTTCTAGAGTTACTGGTAAAATTAGGCTTTTAGAAGGCATGTATGAAGGTAGTTCTAAGAAATACCTCTTGGGGTTGTCTCAAAATTCAGTCTTGTCTAGAGTTAAAGGCGATTTTCGTGTTTGTACTCAAAGGGGTTGTGGATCTTTAGGATATTTGAGGAGTTATGGTAGTGCTGCAGAAGCAATTGCATCAACATCTGAAGAAGATATTGATGAAATTCAAGAATTGATAGAAGAAATGAACAAAGAAGATGAGGCTTTAAAGACCAATTTGCAACCGAAACAGCCGAAAACGATAGGTGGAATGGGGGTTGGGAAGTATAATTTGCTTAGGAGAAGGCAAATAAAGGTAGAAACTGAAGCTTGGGAAGAGGCGGCTAAGGAATATCAGGAGTTGTTGATGGATATGTGTGAGCAAAAGTTGGCACCTAATTTGCCTTACATGAAATCTTTGTTTTTGGGTTGGTTTGAGCCGTTGAGGGACGCTATAGCGGCTGAGCAGAAGTTGTGTGATGAAGGGAAGAATCGTGGAGCTTATGCTCCGTTTTTTGATCAATTGCCTGCTGAAATGATGGCTGTGATTACAATGCATAAGTTGATGGGGTTGTTAATGACTGGTGGAGGAAGTGGTAGTGCTAGAGTTGTGCAAGCTGCTTCCCACATTGGTGAAGCAATTGAGCATGAGGTTCGTTTTTGTCCTTTTGGGATTTTGAATATACTTTTTATTGCTTTCTTTTAGTTTCCATATATACATTTTATCGAGTCCAAAGTAATTAATCGTTGTTGTTTCAAGGTCAATCTATTCACTCGTCTTGATAATGTTTTTTTGGTCACTAATAAATTGTCTAATTGAACTCATGTTTGTATAATCAATTCGATCATCCGATTGAATCGGTGGCAAATGACTACCACTTAATGCTAATAGAATAATGAAAAAATAGAATAATGAAAAAAGGCTTATCCCTAAATGACTACTCTAACTTTGTCCAAAAAAAACTGGAATACGAATGAGATCCACAATGCCATCATTGTATGGCTGATAGTAGTACAGTAAGTGACGCCATATGTGCATCTCATGCATTTTTATGTATTTGGATAAGATTGCAATATGCTATATTGAATAAAGATAAAAGTAGAAGAGGCTGATACCAGCAGTCTAGCACTCCCTATGTGTTGTGTAGAACTACTCCGCTCGTTCTCATGTTTGCTTTTTGTCTCTATCTAGGGATCTCTTCTTCATAATGGACCACTTATAGGGAGACTTTTTTGATTTGTATTAACATTGCAGTCTATACATTTGTTGGATGTTCCTTAGAGTAATCAACGAAGCCTCATAGCAACATTTCCAGCAGATTCTTTTTTTGGAGTGAAATATTGGTGTTTCATTATCTCTTTTTAGAACTAAAATTGTCCTATGGGGGTTTAGTGACCATGTGCTAAGGAACTCCCCCTCATTTAGAAAGGATAGGCAATTCAGGGCGAAAGTGATAGCACAGACACATGAATTGAACTAGATGAAAATATTACATCCCTAGTGGTGAGGGTAAAAGTTGCTTAGCTAGGGCGATATTCCGGTTGATTTAATATCCTTTTCTGCGCTAGTCTTGTATTGAGTTACGCAACAACTTGTTTAATTTTACTGGCAATCATTTCCCTATGGAACTACGAGAGGCTGCGATAACTTCTCAACCCTTTATGCAAGTGTAGTATGATTCATCATCAACATGGGTGAAATGTGGCTGCAAAATTATCTCTTTTTGTCTGTGATAAAGTAATAACTTCATTTGTGATTTGGGAGAATACCCTGTTGTACAAATAGTGGTAGAACCTACAGCAAAACATGGTTCTCCACAATGAACACCCTATCGTCAATACTCGCTGGAATCTCGTGGGTGTCCAAAAATTGACTAAAAAAAGAAGGTTGAATACATCCACTGCCCCTTAAACTTGCCAGTGTATTTTACTCACTCGAACTACAGCCTGCGCCAATTGAGCACATTCCTATTTGACACTTCCAGCTCAAATTTTATGAAATGTTTCTGCTCCGTTCTCAGGTGTCCGTTATGTAGATAAGTTAACCACTTAAAATATGTCACTTCCTTTAATTATACGCATTAGCCTCAATAAGCCGTAAAACCTCAGACTTGTTCCAATTGAGGCTGACCGCTGATGTGTATAATTAAAGGAGGTGACATATTTTAAGTGGTTAACGCATCTACACAATAGGCGCTTTAGAACATGCACAAAAGTTTTTCCAAAATTTGAGCCGAGTGTCTAATAAGAATACTTTATCATGTTCAGGTGCTCAATTGGAATAGACTGTAATTCGAGTGTCTAACTAAAATTTACTGGCAAGTTTAAGGGGCTGTCGATGTATTCCAACAACAACAACAGCATACCCAGTGTAGTCCCACAAGTGGGGCCTGGGGAGGGTAAGGTGTACGCAGACCTCACCCCTATGTTGGTAAAGAGGCTATTTCTGATAGACCCTCGGCTCGAAAGAAAAGAAAACAAGAATTTGAAGCATGATATCAAGAAAAATATGGCAAGACAATAATAAGATAGAGCAAATGAACTCCTATTTCTCTCGCTCCAAGGAAACAATGTCCATGCAAATCCTCCAACATTCCTTCTCTTTCTCCAACTCATTTGGCGTAGCTGGCTGAGATATCTTTCACTGACCTTGGCATCACCAGTTGAACTCCAAAAAGGTTCGAAGTTGTCCACCATAAGTGGCTTGCTACTTGACGGTGGAGCAACAGATGATTCACGTCCTCTCCCAACATTTTTGCGCATATAGAACGAACTAGTATGCACGTTTCCTCTTTTTGCGGTTATTTGCCACGACTCCGGATTGTGAAGAAAAACACTTCCCTTGGATCTCCGGTTATCCATAATGTGATGTGCAGGATCACTTCCCCTTCTCACGCTAGGAGCATGCAATAAGAATATTTCGTTGATCCTGTTCGATAAATGTCCTTTTTCATTGGCATAATTCTTTGATTTTAAGGAAGCTCAACCATTCTCTGGAGATCGTCAAACTCCCAACCCGCAAGTTTCTTTTGAAGTCCAAATCCCTAAAGGTTTATATGCAACCGGCACACCTATGCCATTGATGGAATCTTTGGCTCGATATATTTTAAATTGAGGGAAAAGCATTTTTCTTGCTGTTTCCCCGCACAATTTGTGCTTCCAAAAGCTGACTTTATCTTTACCAACACTAAATGTCACCTTCTGTCTAAGGTCCTCCCGTCCTTTTATGATGTCCTCCATAAACCACACATGTACATCACCATGTTGTACTGTTGTCCTCCGTCCTCCACTTTCTTCTTGTGTGCCGTACTTGCCAGCTATGACCATTCTCCACATGGCTTATTCTTAGTCCAACCTCTATATTCTAGAGGAGCTTTCTCGAAAATCCCTAAGTCTCTCACCCCAAGTCCTCCATTCTTCTTAGGGGTTGTCACCATCTTCCAATATGCCAAGTGGAACTTCTTCACTCCCTCTTTAGCATCCTTCCTGTGATTCTGCAAATTCCTGGTAACCGCAATCGGAGCCCTCGTCAAGAACATACCGGAAGTTGGGATGCATGAGATGTGATCTTGATCAAAGCTTCCTTACCTTTTCTTTGATAAGGTCTGCTTCTGCTATCTTCCTAGTTCCTCCTTTTCTCTACTCTTTCTATCATCTTGATTTCCTTACTTGAAGCTCCTAACAATTAGCCTTGGCTGAGTGCAATGATCCAATTTTGCAATAGAATGCACAACATTGTCCACCTCGTCTATTCGTATGATTTCAGACTTGTTCAAATTGATCTTCAACCATACTGCTGCCAACCATACTACTACCTATCTGAGGGATTGTGACTATGTTTGATCTGCATTGCAGGAAAACTAGTGTCATCAGCAAAATATAGGTGTGCCATTGTGTTTTGATTTTGTCCTCCCACACTAGCCTTAAAGCCCTTTATGTAGCCCCCCAAAATGGCACGGTCCATCATCTTGTTCAACACCTCCATCACCAAGATGAAAGTACTGGAGGTAGCGGATAATGTCCAATAAGTGCTTTGTATTTATTTCTTAATTTACTGCCCCTCTCTCTCCAGTTCACAAGAAAGTTAGATCACCTGCAGATTCTGGACCTCTAAAATCAGCTAAAGCAATGTGCTGTTCTTCTGAGTTCATGTATTGTATGTTCTTCTGCTATATTAATGGGCTCTCTATATATTGTGCTATCGTATTGATGGCTCTTTTATTCTAAGTTAATCTTTTAGGTTATTGGGGAAGGGGAGCCTTGTAGCAACGGCTCCAACGGTAAAGTTATCTCCGTGTGACCTATAGGTCACAAGTTTGAGCTGTGGAAGTAGCCACTAATGCTTGCATTAGGGTAGGCTGTCTACATCACACTCTTTGGATGCGGCCCTTCCCCGCACCCTGCTAACAGGGGATGCTTTGTTCAACGGGCTGCCCTTTTAGGTTATTGGGAACTTCATGGTTTCTTTGTTTGTTATCTCCATTTGCTAGCCTAAATTCCGAAGCGTTTCTCATGACTAATCAAATTTAAGTATATAACTAAAAGAGATCTGTTCAGCCAGGCTTGTCTAGTTCATTTACTCCTGTTTCAATTCCTTCTCAGGCCAGAATACATAGATTTTTGGAGAAGACCAAGAAAAACAATGCATTGAGTGGTGCCGTGGAAGAAACAGCTGGTGACATAATGAAAGAAAGAGAGAGGCTAAGGAAAAAAGTAAAAATTTTGATGAAGAAACAGAAGCTGCAGCAGGTTAGAAAGATTGTGAAGAGCCAAGATGATGAAAAGCCATGGGGTCAGGATAACCTTGTCAAGGTTTGTCTTTAACAGTGTCTTCCCTTTGTCACCTTTATATGATCAGTATTGGAGCTTCTTTCCCTGGGCATGCCCTTGTATTTATAATAGTTTGTGATTTTTGTGCTGAAAGTAATGCCTTTTTATAGGTTGGATGCCGATTGATTCAGATATTAATGGAAACCGCCTATATACAGCCTCCAAATGACCAGTTAGAAGATTGTCCGCCTGATATTCGGCCAGCATTTGTTCACACCCTCAAAACTGTAGAAACAATGTGAGTACAAACTTAACTCGATGAATCCCTTTCCCTTAGTTGCCTCAATTGAGAAATAGAGGAAAAGAGAAAAGAAATCCACTCTTTTCATCAAGGGGTTTGATGTAGATAACATCTATGAACCATTCATTCTTGATTTCTTTTGTGGCTTCTGTGATTACAGGAAAGGTAGCAGGAGATATGGTGTGATTCAATGTGATCCGCTTGTTCGTAAAGGCTTAGATAAAACTGTGAGTACAGTATTTCACGGGTATTCATCGCCTGTTGGGTGATAATGTGATTCTCCTGCTTACATAATCAATTGCCATAGAGGAATTATAATGACAGTAAATCTTTGCTCGCGAACAGGCTAGACATATGGTGATTCCATATATGCCGATGCTGGTTCCTCCCCAGAATTGGTCAGGGTTAGTACGCACACCTTCTTCTCTTCTTTCCAGTCCGTCTGCTAGATACTTGAGTTTAGATAATTGCTCTATTTTCTCCTTTTCTACCCTAGTGAATAAATGCTTTTGTTTCGTGTTGGCTGGAACTTTAGTACTTTTGAGGTGTATCAAAATCCATTCTCAAGATAGTATTTGTGGACTGAGGTTTCTCCCATTTATTTGTAATGCTAGATTATTTGACCAAAGTTCATACGAGTATCCATTAGTGTGTAACCTGTTATTGGTAATTGCTTCTTCCTGAAGAACTTGATTGATCTTCAAAGTCGCAGTTGAAATTTTTTGTCAGTGGTTATTAGATGTCTGCTCATAGGAAGCTAAACTGATATGTGAATAAGGTTTATTGACTTCCTGTGGTTGGCAATATGACCACATATTAGCATCGGCTGCTTGGGTTAAATTTCCACATTTTCTGGCAGGTATGACAAAGGTGCATACTTATTTTTACCATCATACATTATGCGGACACATGGAGCAAAACAGCAGCGTGAAGCAGTCAAAAGAGTTCCAAAGAAGCAGTTGGAACCTGTATTCCAGGTTTGCAGGCAGATGTTCCCTTTTTAGTTTGTTTCTTATATAATAGTAATTCAAAATTCGAGCCCCTTCCATCCCCCTCACCCACCCCCCCCCCCCCCCCAAAAAAAAAAAAAAAAAAAAGGGAGAAAAAATCAGGCCATGTTTTTCACCTTTCTATATTTTGGCGGTTCAGGCACTTGACACTCTTGGTAATACCAAATGGAGGGTGAATAGAAGGGTACTTGGCATAGTAGACAGAATATGGGCCAGTGGAGGCCGTCTTGCTGACTTAGTCGACAGGGAAGATGTGGGTGACGACGCTACATGATGTTGAGATTTTATCTCCCTTTTGCTTTTTGAGGTTTGTTTGACTACATGCATGTTTTCTTAGAGGTGAGTTGATTGCAGGTACCTTTACCTGAAGAGCCAGACACAGAAGATGAAGCAGAAATCAAGAAATGGAAGTGGAAAGTTAAATCTGCGAAAAAAGAGAACTGCGAGAGGCACTCTCAGCGGTGTGATATTGAACTCAAACTAGCTGTAAGTTGTATCCTCGTCTTAAGTTATTTCTCTTTTTCTCGTGTTGATGGACAGTATTCCATGACCTTTTACTTTGAAGAGCAGGTTGCGCGGAAAATGAAGGATGAAGATGGTTTTTATTATCCACATAATCTTGATTTCCGTGGTCGTGCATACCCTATGCACCCGTATTTGAACCATCTTGGCTCTGATTTGTGCCGCGGCATCCTCGAATTCGCAGAGGGGCGGCCACTTGGAAAGTCCGGTTTACGCTGGCTGAAGATACATCTAGCGAATGTATATGGTGGTGGCGTTGATAAGTTATCATATGAGGGTCGTGAAGCGTTCAGTGAAAACCATGTGGAGGATATTTTCGACTCTGCAGAGAGGCCACTGGAAGGAAAGCGTTGGTGGTTGGGGGCGGAAGATCCTTTTCAATGCTTAGCAACATGTATTAATATATCTGAAGCATTGAGAAGCCCTTCTCCAGAGACCTCTATATCTCATATGCCCATTCACCAGGTAATACATAATGCGAGAATGTATTTGTGGTGGAGTTAGTAATGTGTGTGCTTTAATTGAACCTCTTGAATGCTCCTTGGATGAGAGGGCTGCAGGAAAGAAAAGCTAAATTTTATGTTGCATGATTTGTGTACTTTCACTAATTCTAGATGATGCCCACAACTAGTGTAGATGGTCACTGAGGGTGCATATCTTGTGAATGTACAGTATAATGGTGTGAAGTTATTCTCATAGTTTTAGGATTTCCTTAATCAATTTGAGAGGTTGATGAAACTTGCTTAGGTTTAGGGTTTCGATGGTCATCCTAATAATTGAACTTTGCTAGCATAGTGATGAACCGGGTTGTGGTGGTTTGGGGGGGGGGGGGGTTCTACGAGATGGATTGATGGACTTTGGTTTATGTGAAGGCCCTCAAACTAATTGGCCTTTACTTTTTTTTTTTTTTTTTCAGTCTCAAAAAAAAAGTGAAGGCCCTCAAACTAATGGTGCCATTTAGATAGTTGAGGTCTCAAAGTCATGGGGTCTAGTAGTTCTTTTGTGCCAAATGACTACTGTCCCCTTCAATGTTATCAAAAGCTGTTTTTTTTAAAAGCTGAACTTTACTGGGGCTTTTTTAGTGGGACATGCTTATAAAGTGTGCGCTTTAATGAATAAAGGTGCTATTGAAGAAAAGAAAAAATATATGTGTTCAAGAATAATAGCAAACCAAATTACACAGACAAAAGAATTGAAAAACATACAATTAAGTAACATATTTTTTCAAGTTTTGCTCTCTTCAAGGCAGAGGCCACGGGCAATGAGGTGCATGCCTTAGCTCCTGCATTAAAGTGCTGCTTAAAGGAGGCATAGCGTGAAACATGTTTTGCACCTAACTTCAGGGCTTAATCATGCCTCGAGATTAGAATACATCTCACTTGCTTTGTCCTTAAATCTACCTTGGGAATCCTTTACTTTGGGAGTTCCAAAATGCATGACACCATTCTACTAAAAAGATTATTTTCTACGCCTTTCGCAAGTTTTGATATTTCAAATTCATTTAACCAAATTACTTGCAAAAAATCTGTTTAACCAAATTTAACAGATATGTTATTTGCTTGATCACTACGGTGAATCTCAAAGGATGAACTACACATTCTAATATGTGGTAGCTTTACCTAAATGTTGAGTTGCATGCATATGACATGTTTTAAAGTTTTATCTACAATTTGAATCTGATTGTCTGCTTATAACTTTTTAATGAAGGATGGTTCGTGCAATGGGCTACAACATTATGCCGCCCTTGGCAGGGATAAGGTAATGCATGTCGTCTTTAAGGCTTTGTGAGATTGACTCATAGAATGTGCTGTCTTTGTTTGGTAATCAAGTATGCCTGCTCTGGGCTTGAGTTGCAGCATTAGCTAATTCATCATTCAGATATACTTGACAAAATTATGGCATAGCTTTGTGTTTTGCACGACAGAATTAATTCTAAATGGTGCTAATATGTTTTGAGTTGGCATAGTTTTGACTGAGTCTGGATTAATTTACAGTTAGGAGCAGATGCAGTCAATCTTGTTGCTGGAGAAAAGCCTGCTGATGTTTACTCTGGAATTGCTGCTCGGTGAGTTACTATTTGGCCACTAAACCGCCCTTTATTTTTTTGAGACTGGTATATATATATATATATATATATATTAAACCTGCACCATAACAGTGCAGCCATACTTGCAAAAACCCCACCATGCTTAGGACTACTGCTTCACAAGGAATCTATCATATCAACTAGTGATTCAGCCTCCTCTACATAGTTTTCTTTACACCAAAAGTGAAACAAAATGATACAATTCATCTTGATTTTCTGCACAGAATTGCATTTGTCTTCAAAAACGCTATTGTTCCTCTCCTTCCAAATTATCCACCAAATAACAGCTGGAACAAGTTTCCACCAACTCTTTTGTCTTACTGCTCCTCTATTATAGTTCCAGCACTTCAATAGCCCACAGCTGGTTGCCAGCACAGTCCAACTTAGTCCTACCACGTTCAAGAAAAGTTGCCACGATGTAAAAATAAATGAGAGTTACTTTCTCTGGCTGCATCACACAGAACACATCTAGTGCATAGATGAAAACCCCTTCTCCTTAAGTTTTCCTGGGTGAGACATGCTTCTCTTGCTACCAGCCAAGAGAAACATGAAACCTTACAAGGAGCCTTAGTCTTCCAAATGAATTTCCATGGCCACTGATCAGATTGTGCATATTGCCTAAGCTGATAATTGTATGCTGATTTGACAGTAAAGACACTATTATTGCCATGTTTCCAGCACAAAGAGTCCTCAGATTCTTTAAAACCTTGAAATTGTTCCAAGGTCTTGAATAATTCCACAGCTGTTTCCAATTCCCAGTCATGTAGTAATCTTCTGAAAGTAATATTCCGTCCATGTACTCCTTTAGCTGACTCAAGTTTTGCATCTGGTAGAGTAACAATATTATAGAACTCAGGGAACAAATCTTTTAAAGAACCATGCCCAAGCCAGTTGTCATGCCAAAAGAAAATTTTCCTTCCATTGCCCACTTTTAAACTGATATTTTCAGTCAGAGATGTCCACAATGATCTAATAGCTTGCCAAACTTCAACTCCAAAGGGGCTATTCACTGTATTAGAGCACCACTCTTCTTCTTGGCCATATTTATCATGCACAAACCTCCTCCATAGTGCATTGGCCTCCATGTTATATCTCCATAACCACTTTGTAAGTAAGCATTGATTATGGATTTTGAGATCCCTAATGCCAAGTCCTCCATCCTTCTTACTGGTGATGAGACAGTCCCATTTAACCAAATGGATTGCTTTCTTTTCTTTGTTGCCTTGCCAAATGAAATTTCTCCTCGAGTAATCTATTTTTTCCAGAACATTAGATGGGATAGGAAACAAAGACATGACATATGTGGGGAGGTCATCCAGTACACTGTTGACTAAAATGACTCTGCCGCCCAATGATAAATACTGCCCCTTCCAAATAGCAAGCCTCTTTTCACACCTTTCCAAAACACCATTCCAAATTTCCAGAGCTTTACTTTTTGCACCCAAGGAGAGTCCTAGGTAAATGGTGGGTAAGGCTTCCACCTCACATCCTAGAATTTCTGCTAGTACTTGAATATTATCCACTTTATTGACTGGAAAAAGCATACTCTTATTCCAGTTAACATGTAGCCCTGATACTGCTTCAAAAATCACCAAAATAGATCTCAAATATTCCACCTGGTTGATATCTGCATCACAGAAAACCAGTGAATCATCTGCATATAGTAAATGTGTGATCTCAGTCCCATTGTTCCCCCCCAACTGCAGCTCTAAACCCCTTCACAAAACCCCTGTCCTTGGCTACCTGAAACATCTGATTTATACCCTCCATGGCAATGAGAAAGAGGAAAGGTGAAAGAGTGCCACCCTGCCTCAAACCTCTTTCTGAGGAAAAAAAAAACCTTCTGGTGAACCATTCACCAATACTGAAAATTTTACTGTCTTTGTGCAGAAAGAAATCCATTTAATCCACTTCACCCCAAAACCCATGTCTTTTAGAACTTTAAGGAGAGAGTTCCAATTAACGTGGTCCTTCTCAATACCAAGTTTGCATAATATGCCTGCTTTCGGTCTTTTAAGTCTAGAATCAACACATTCATTTGCTAACAAAGCTGCATCCATGATTTGTCTGCCTCTTATGAAAGCCATTTGGTGTCCATTTACCAACTTGTTGATCACTCTCTTAAGCCTCTCTGGGAGAAATTTAGAGATGATTTTATACACACTCCCAATCAGACTAATGGGTGTGAAATCTTTTAGTCTATTGGCACCATTCTTCTTAGGGATTAATGCAATATAAGTAGCATTAAAGCTCTTTTCAAAGAATTCGCTTCTATGGAAATTCCTCACAGTGTTCATCAGATCTCACATTCTCCCAGCAGCAATGGAAAAACCCCATAGAATAGCCATCTGGACCCGGAGCTTTGTCAGCCGCACATGATTTCAGACAGTCGAGCACCTCTTGTTCTTCAAAGTCTATCTGTAGCCAAACATTTTCCTCTTCAGTAACTCTGAATTCTCCTTGTAAATTGAAACTAGGTCTCCAAGATTCTGTCTGAGTAAAGTTACTGATAGAAATCCACAATTTCTCCCTTAATTACTTGTGGATCAGTGATGGTATCTCCCTGCACTTCTAGACTGTCAATGTGGTTGTACCTCTTATGACAATTAGCCATCCTCTGAAAGAACATAGTGTTGTATCTCTACTTAGTGTTGTATCTCCTTGCTTCAGCCATAGAATTCGAGATCTTTGTCTCCGTGAGATTTCCTCATTTTTTGCCACTAAATGATACTCCATTTGTAAACTTGCTTTCAGAACTAGTTCATCTTCTGTTAAGGTTCTTTGCTCCTGTGTGGAATCCATAGAGTTGATTTTGTATAGGATATCTGCTTTCTTGACCTTCAGATTCCCCTCATTTGAAGCACTCCACTCCTTCAGTTTTGATTTCAGGAACCTCAGTTTGCAGGCCAGAATATAATCTGGTCTTACCTGATTCTTCACAAGATGTCCACCATTCCTCCACCCTTTCCTTGAAACCTGCAACCTCCATCCACCAATTCTCAAATTTAAAATATGATTTTGAGAAATCCCATTCTCCACATTTCAAGGATATAGGGCAATGATCAGAGATAATCCTTGGAAATACAGATTGTTTAATCTTGCTGAACTTTTCATTCCATTCCACAGAATGCAAAACTCTATCAATTCTTGAAGAACATTCATAATTATCACCCCTGAACCAGGTGTATTTTCCACCTAGCAGAGGAGGATCCACAAGTTCCAGGTCTTCAATGATTCTAGAGAAATCCTTCATAGCTCTAGATAAAACAGTGCAATTCCTTCTTTCAGTAGGGTACCTGATGGTGTTAAAATCCCCACACACTACCCAGGCTCCTTCACATGCCCCTCTAGTTCCTGCTAGTTCCATCCAAAGCTCCTTTCTTTCTTTTCTGCAATTAGGAGCATAAACCCTAGTTAACACCCAGCTGCAATTGTCCAATCTAGAACAGAGTTTACAGGAAATAGAGAAAAACCAAAATTGATTAATTCCCTGTCCAAACCCTTTTATCCCTCATGATAAGAATCCCTCCACTTCTACCATTGGCCTCCAAACCCACGTAATCTGCCCATCTATTACTGAATAAATGCTTAACTACTTCCCCATAATCCCCTTCCATTTTAGTTTCCTGGAAACAATATATATCAGCCCTCCAATCGAGTATTAGAGATTTGATCACCCTCCTCTTGTCGAGGTCATTTAATCCCCTCACATTCCACGTGATAATGTGTACTTTCATCGAGAAACCGACTTCGTTTCTTTTCTGTATCATGATTGTAAGTTTCTTTCTTCAACCAGAGTTCTTGATATCATGAAGAGAGATGCCGAAAAAGATCCCGCAACTGATCCAAATGTGATGCGTGCCAGGCTGTTAATTAACCAGGTTTTGTCTTTGATGTGTTTAAATTCTTTTCGTTTATATACCGTTCGATGATGGAAAATTGTAACTTTTCTATGGTTTTATGGAGTAATAGACAAGGGGCATACGTCTATAATTGGTTTTTATGTTCAATTAAACGTCTGATAGACACTGTTTAAGAGGTAACTGTATTAATAAGTAGCACAAAGAGAGTGATACATTTTCTGTACAAGTGAACAAAAGAAGAAAAGAAAACTAAAAGTATGGCTCTCTTCAACTGATGAATTCTATCAATACTAACGATGTTTCTGCCTATGGGAAGGCAATGCAGAAAGGAGTAAATACCATTTAGTTAAATGGAGCATTGTGACGAAACATAAGAAAGAAGGGGGCCTGGGAGTTAGAAATCTTAAGAGCCCATAATCAAGGCTTGCTAAGTAAATGGCTATGGAGGTTTAATGATGGGAAAAAAGTTCCTTGGAAAGAAGTGGTTGAGGTGATTTATGGAAGAGAGGGCTTTTGGGCGGCACCTAAAACAGTGAAGACTCCATATGGAGTTGCTGTTTAGAGACAGATATGCAATCTTTAGGATGAATTCAACCAGTATGTTGTTTTGAGGGTGGGCAATGGGAAAAAGATCAGACTTCGGGAAGATAATTGGGATGGTTATGGTTTGCCGAAAAATCAATTTCCCAATTTGTACAGATTGACCTATAATCCGAAAGTCCTCTTAGCTGATATGTTTATTGATTCAGGATGGAACTTTCAGTTCAGAAGGAATCTCTTTGATAGAGAAATGCAAGAAGTTGATTTATTTATCCAGAAAATGCAATCAGAGTGTTGATTCCAAATAGAGAAGATAGCTTAATCTGCGAAGGGGGTAAATGTGGCTCGTTTACTGTCAGCTCATTTTATAAAATTCTAAATGCCATTCAGCCAGGGCAAGCACAAAAGTTGCCTTGGAAGATGATCTGGAAGACTACAGTCAGTGTTATCAAAAGCAAAAAGTGCAAAAAAGCTCTAAGGTCTGTTGGGGCTTTAAGCGCCAAGTGCAAATAAAGCGTGGGCTTTTATGAGAAAAGGCGCAATGGAGAAAAAATACAAATATATTTGTTTAGATCAAGACTAATAATTATAAGCATGAATAACAAATATATGGACAAAGAAATTGGAAAAAAATAACAATAAAGTGAAATATTGTAATTGCTTAGTGTCGGGGAAACACTTATTGGCAAGGAAAAATATGTCTAAGAATCTTGATGATGACACTGAAGCGCACATTAAGCGAGCCGAGGCGCTCAACATGTTTTGAGCCTCGCTTCAGGGCTTAAGCTTGCTTAAAGCGCGCCTTTGACAGTCAGTCCCAACAAAAGTTGCTTTCTTTGGGTGGCTAGTTTCTCATGGTGCTCGTGTAACGAAAGAAAATTTAAAGAGAAGGGATTGGAAAATGTGCAGCAGATGCTCTACTTGTGTGAGAAAGCTTGTGAATGTGTGGATCGTATGTTTGTGCATTGTGAATTTACATGGCAGGTGTGGACGATGTTCATATCCAACTTTAGTATTCAGTGGACAAGTCCTATGACGTTCAGGAACGTGTTAAGAATGTTGGGAAACTGCATGTCCTGATGCATCCCCAAAGAAGATCTGGAGAGCTATTCCTCTTAGCATAGCTTGGACTATATGGAAAGAAAGTAATTTGAGGTGTTTTGAAGGCAAAAAGGAGCAGTTGCAATCTGTGAAATATAGTTGTTTGCACCAGTTGTATTATTGGAAAGATGGAAATGTTGTTATGAATTTAGATAACATGGTGGACCTGCTAGACTACTTAGGTTTTTAATGTAACCTAAACTGCTTTTTTTTAATAAAATCTTACCTTATCCGGAAAAAAAAAAAAAAAAAGACACGATGTTTCTGCCTCATTAGCATACTCCAGCTTACATCATGAATGAAATAACAAAAGATAATCAAACTTAATCCTCTGAACTGATTTAACTATTCTTCAAAGCATCATTATAATGTGCTGAATAATATTTGTTCTGTAATGCGTTGCTTTTAATTGCTAACGCAGGTGGATAGGAAGTTGGTCAAGCAAACAGTGATGACATCTGTTTACGGTGTCACATATATTGGTGCTCGTGACCAAATCAAGAGAAGATTGAAGGAGCGTGGTGCCATTGAAGATGATAATGAGTTGTTCGCAGCAGCTTGTTATGCGGCGAAGGTATGAGCTTATATTATTCAAATCTGCTCGGGCTTTTCACTAAAATTATTTAGTGAAGTTATAGTAAATGTCATGGCATAACAAAATAAATCCGTCTATCTCAAAAAGATATCCTTCCTTGTGGTTAGTCCTGAAATGGTGTCTACATTCTTTGGAAATATTATGCTTTTGATACTGTCAATAGTAATATGGGTCATCACTTATATTATGTATAAAGAAGTAAATATTGTTCGTTTTTTCACTGTTCTGATGTGAATTTTCCTCTGTTCTGTTCCATAAACACAAAATTCAAAATTCAATGTAGGCTCCAACATATTCTCCCAGCAAATGTTAAAAGAAGTCAAAGGTTTATTTTCTTTTAAATCCTAGTGTTGTTTTAACAAAAATAAAAAAAATAAAAATAAAATTGATGGGAGTGAGGTTTAGTTACCCGTAGGGATCTAGTAGCTCAGTTGGTTGCTACCTGAACTTTCACCTTGTTGGTGAGAGTTCGAATTCCCACGTTGTAATCCCCTTCGGCCCTTCCCCTTCCCCTGACCCCTATGCAATAATTTTTTTTTTTTTTTTTTTTTTTTTTTGTGTGGGTAAAAATAGGGTCTAGTTACCCGTGCAAAATGTAGTATTACCCCAATCCTAAAACTTATGCCCATTTCACTTTGGTCAAACACATTTTCAGATAAATTTATGCAATCTTACGAGATTCTAAATCCTCTACATAGTACATGCTTCCATGTACTTTATCATTTTGCCATTTCATGTGAAACATTTTTCTACATTTAGTCTTGAATTTGGCTTTGGCCAACACCAACTATGCTTATGTACTTGGTCTAATTATCTATCATTACATGGTCAGACCACCCTGACTGCCTTAGGAGAGATGTTTGAAGCTGCCAGAAGTATCATGAGTTGGCTTGGAGATTGTGCAAAGGTTTGCTTTTATTCCAATTGTTACATTTCGTAGTTAGTACAGTACATCTATTAAATTTTGAGTTTTAAATTAAAATTCGAGTAGTTAAACCTGTTCAGGATTTCAGTTTGATGTATGATACATAGTTCAGTGACTTCCTTGTTCTTATATTAGCACAGAAGCTGATCTTTGGGAATATATAAGGTGGAATTAAAAAATTATTTGATGCTTCCATGAGTTCTGGTCTATACTGTGTGAAAAACAGTAGCATAGGCAAAATTGCATATGACAAAATGTATTCTGTAACCCACTAATGGAACTCAATTTGGTTTTAGTCAATGTTTTCGGAAGTGCTTTGTTCCTAATTGTAACCTTAAGGAGGAAATAATTTCAGATGGGGAAGATTTGAAGGTAAAGGAATGAAAAGAAATGTCAAAACGCCAGTATCACCTGAAATATGTTGCTCCTGATTTTATCTTATTTTTTTCATTTTGATGGATTTGAAGTTTTTATGGTCTCATTTTCTTTTACTAATGCTTAAAACTTAATTATCCAGATTATAGCCATGGAAAACGAGCCTGTACGATGGACTACTCCACTTGGACTTCCTGTTGTGCAACCTTACCGCAAATTAGGAAGACATCTTGTAATGTTCTGATGCATCAAAGCTTAAATTGCTTGGAGTTTCAAAACAATCTAATGTCTTTGGCAGATAAATTCATATTTAAATGTCACTAACTATATGTGACTGAACTCTATGCAGATCAAAACTTCTCTGCAGATTTTGACATTACAACGTGAAACAGATAAGGTGCCTCTTTGCGTCCATTTAACTTGTCTTTCCGTTGTGTTTTTCCTCCACTTTTAATGCTTTTCTGGATGCTAAAATTTGGATTCTAATGAAGTTATACTGGACTCATAGCACATTGATTATCCTTTTATGCAACTTCCTCCTACTACTACTCGTGGGAGAAGGTAAAAGTTAGTTCAAATAGATAATTACAGTTCAATGCCTTCTAGTGATCTAATTTACAAAGTAGCCGGTAAATGTATAGGTTTTGTATATTAAGTAATAAATATGCATATAATATACACAATCAGTGTATCGGTTTTGTATGTTTTGGCTAGCACTGTAATTAATTTTTGCCGACTGGCCAACATAAAATAACTATTTTTTTTTTTTTTTTGATAAGGTAAAAGTAATGATACCAGCATACAATTACACTTTCGAAAATGTGAAACTAATTGGAGATGTTGGATCAATGTACTGAATTGCATATCCTCGACAATAAGTTGCAAGTTAAGTGATGTTATCTGTTATTCATGATCATAAATTACAGGTAATGGTTAAGCGGCAGAGAACAGCATTCCCTCCAAATTTTGTTCACTCGCTTGATGGATCCCACATGATGATGACTGCCATTACCTGCAAAGAAGCTGGCTTAAGTTTTGCAGGTTTGTTAGTGCTGCCTATTTTCTTTCCAGTTGCATGAAATGTTAAGTTACCGTGTGATTAAGCATCAGATGACACATTCTAATGCTTTCATACCAATATTGGTGGCAGGAGTGCATGATTCATACTGGACACATGCATGTGACGTTGACCAAATGAACAAAATTTTGAGAGAAAAATTTGTTGAACTCTATGACGCACCCATATTGGAAAATGTAAGTCCTATAGGATAATGATCATTTACTGCTGCTTTTTCATAACAAACTTCAAATTACTGTATCCTGCTGTAGCCCTTCTTATCCTCAACAAATTTGCATTGGATTTTGCTTATGTTTCTGCAAGATAATACTGCTAAAGTATATTGTGTCACAAATTATTAACACACTGCTAATTGTTAACAGTTACTGGAGAGTTTTCAGCATTCATTCCCTAACTTGCAGTTCCCTCCCTTACCAGAGCGGGGTGATTTTGATCTAAGAGAGGTTCTGGAATCTCCCTACTTCTTCAACTAGTCGAGCAGTCTTATTTTTTCGATTTTGTGTGGTCTGGTATTTGCTTTATCCCCTACAACGACAAAACTCGTGAGATCTTCAAACTGCTGAGCTGGATGTCAGGACAAGAGCCTATACTGACACATTAGCTGCTCTGCATTGATAACCGTGCCATACGCTACTGCAGAAGGCGGCATTTGACTATACATGTTGGACAAGATTTGGATTTCTCGGATGAGTCGGGACATAAGTGTTCTACGAAAAGTTGTACGGGGCGAAGGCAGTCGGCAAATGGTTTCGATGAAATATTATTCGTGTACAAACAAGTAGAGGCAGGTGTAAGCTAAAGCGGAAACGCCTCCCGCGCTTGTACTTAGAGCAATGGACCAGCATGATTGTGATGGATATGAGGATATGAATCAAGTTCCTTCAGTAATATACTGAAAAGGCAAACTAATTAAGACTGACCTAGATGGCTCTACAGAGTGCTGAGTAGAACAGTGAGATAATAGCTTCTTCCTTTTTTTTTTTTTTTTTTTTTTTTCTCAATAAAATCTGATTATTACTTGCTTTTGTACCATTTACATAGCAGGTTGTATATATCTTTTATGGTGGAATGTCACCTCATTTTTTATACATCTTTATCTTTATCCTGAGCTTTGTTGTAATAAGAAACACAGTTCACAGATTTTTTAATAGAAAGGAGTTATGTTCTTGTTCATTGTTCATACAATTACATGATATGCCAAGCAAGGAACTTCACTTGCTACCATCAGTGAAAATATTTTACACTATCAGGTTATTAAATGACAAGTACACGGCCGTCCATAAAAAGTGAGATCAGTAACTTAAAACATAAGACATTACACGCTACATTAATTTCTTTTATAATATTAGATAGATCACCTAAACATAGCCATAGCTAACCAACAACATAACTTTTTATGCTTTTATATAGTCTTCGCATTCTATGCAAAATAGTTTTTGCTCATGTGCTGTCACGATTGGAACATGCAAGCATTTATCTATCGGTAGCAGTAAGGGAAAAAAAAAATTGAATATAGGCATTTGAATTGGTTAGTTTTGTTAAAAATATTTGGCCTAAAAAGGTAATTATCTAATAATCTATTCACCATATTAACATATATATCGCTGAATTATTTTCTACGAAAAAATATAAAGTTACAACAGTTCTGTATATCTGGATTCTAGATATGTTCATTTTAAGATCAAACCAGTTCCAATCTTGAAACCAACATGATCTAAAGTTTGGTTTCAGAAACCAATTTGTAAACAGAAAACGTGGTTGTTTTCCAACCAAAAACAGTAGACTCAAGAACTTTTTACGTTTTCTTAATTTTGCACTATGGCCTTTTTTTTTTTTTTCCTTAAAGGAAAGAAATTTGTTCTCCGGCATGAATCATGATGCTTTTCATATGAACCACAAAATAGTAAAGATAAAAGAATTTAACTTCTGTATAGTATACAGATTTTCTTACACTACCACGCTCAGTTTGCTTATAGAAACATGTAACCGTCTATATATAGTTATTTTATGGAAATATATATACATTAAAATATAAGTAATAGATAACTTTTTGTAGTCGGTCTGGCAAAGCAATGATTTTCACTTAGCGGATTCAAAATATGAAAAAGTAAATGCACGAAGAAGACAAAGAGATCCAACATATACTAATATGTACAAAAGAAATTATGTCTTTATATATATAGTGCAATTTTCCAACGAAAGGGGTACGGATGAACCACCTTGCGCCTCTAGCTTCGCTTAAAATACATTGATTTATATCGTCAGTATATATAAATTAAATCTAAGATAAAATGAGGCTAGTCATTGACCATGACTGTTTACTGATTTAGGTCACTAGAAGTAACTCTTGTTGGATAAGCAACTTCATCAGAAACTTCTAAATCAACTATAACTTGATATTCAATAGCCCCCAAGC
Source organism: Lycium ferocissimum (assembly GCF_029784015.1). Lineage (NCBI taxonomy): Eukaryota > Viridiplantae > Streptophyta > Magnoliopsida > Solanales > Solanaceae > Lycium > Lycium ferocissimum. The sequence goes on along the minus strand of NC_081349.1, from coordinate 27,589,818 downwards.
CTCTGGACATAAAAAGTCAGTGAAGATAAAGCTAAAAAGAAAATAAATTGATGATATTAATATATAAATTTCATTCTCAACAATTTTTATACTCCAAATAAAAGTGGAAGCCATTATAAGATAACAACAAGCATAAGATTGATAGCACCTCAATTATATCTTATGAGTTGAATTGATCAAAGTTGATGTCACTCTCTATCCACTCAATATCTACATGACAACTCCATAATAAATGAAGTCCAATTAAAAAGTTTCTTCTTACCATTTCTTTTCTTGTTTCCCCCTTTTCTGGATTACAAATTGTTGAAATTCAGGTGCTGATATGAAGTTGATGATCCTACTTACTCAAATACTAAAGTCAAATATCAAAGAAAGATAAAATAAAATCAAAGAATTTTTTTCTAATATCTTGTCCTAGCACAGCTGACTGAGTCTTAAATCTTGACTATTAATTGCTTCTTTCAGACCACCTACCTGAGCAAGAAAATCCTCAAACTGACATAATAAAATTTTAGTAGATAATAGTTGCTCACAAGTCACAAGAAAGGCAAATTTACTTCTAGTGAAAAAGTGGCTGATTCAGATCAACCCTTAAAATGTCTTCTTGATTTGGAGAACTACCACATTATTATTATTAGTTTTTGCAGAACTTGAAGACGCTGAATCCACTGTGGAGATGGACACATCTGGCAGTACAGATTCTGATATCATACTGGTAAGTATATTCTCCTTTTTTTTTTTTTTTTCCAGAAAATTTCTCATACCCAAACAAGCTTTTGTAATTGTTTTTGCTTCTGTTTTTTTGGTTACATACAGTCAAACCTCTTTATAACGGCGTCATTTTTGATACTTTTTTGATACTTTTTTGACTACTATAATGAAATGCTGATATAGAGAACATATAATATAACATAACATGAGAGTCGGTTCCAAAAAAAACTTGACAGTTATAGTGAAATGTTGCTATAAGGGATGACTGTTATAGAGAGGCCTGACCGCAGTAGTAAGAACCTAATAACAAATTATTTAGTTCTTGCATCCTAGTTTCATCAAGATTAGTAGTAATTCTTCTTGTAACAATTTCAAAAGACAGGCCTGACCGCAGTAGTAAGAACCTAATAACAAATTATTTAGTTCTTGCATCCTAGTTTCATCAAGATTAGTAGTAATTCTTATTGTAACAATTTCAAAAGACTCCAAAAATTATTTAGCTACAAAAAAATGTTTGTTTTAAGTCTCTAAGTTCCGATTTTACCTTGATGATAGCTGAAAGCACAATGCCACATTTTCTTCCTCAGATCAATAGAGAAAGGGACAGAGTTGGCATACTTGTTGAATCCTTGTTGGAAGATATTTCACAGTTCATCAAATTAGTGGTTTCAATAGATGTAGAAAAAGAGAATTTCATTGAGATTGGAAGCTACTTGTACCGCGCTTCTGCAGTCATAATGGATTTGCAAATAGGAACAAATGCAACATCAAATGTCATAGAGAAATTACGGTCTATGTTTGAACATGTGCATTTAGCGAATGAGCTTATCAAGAAATGCCAAAACTATAGGCAATTAAATCAGTTAACTGAACCAAGTGCAAGTGCTGTCGTAGAACAACTTCAAGTTGTGAACGGACATATCGCGGAAGGATTAAGTCTAATACCATCTTCTGTTTATTGGGAACAAGAATGTGCAGAAATCGCAGTTAAGTCTCTCTCGAAAGATATGAAAGGTGCAGCAGCATTTGTAGCAAGAAAAAATCTGGTTTCAGAACAGACAGAGTTAGAAGTTCACAAGTTTTCTTCAAGGGAACTATTGACAAATGGAACAGAAGAAACAGAAACAGATCTTTACTCCATCGATGTTGACGTTTCCATGGAGAATCTTCGACTAGCTGATTCAACAAATATTCATATAAGTAACAATTCAAGAAGCAGTATCAGCATAGGCTTACATAACTGGAGCTATGGTTCTTTGACAAATCTTCCGCGGATATCTGAGTCTGAATACATAGAACCTCTATATGAAACCTTCTTTTGTCCATTGACGGAGAAGATTATGGAGGATCCTGTCACTATAGAAAGTGGAGTAACATACGAGAGGGACGCAATTTCAGAATGGATTAAAAATTCTGATAACCGCGAAGAAATATTTTGTCCAAAGTCGGGCCAGAAGCTAAAGAGCAGAAATCTTAGTACTAATGTGGCATTGAAAGCAACGATAGACGAATGGAAAGAAAGAAATGAAGCAGCAAGGATCAAGGTTGCAAAGGCAGCTTTGTCTTCAGCCAGTACAAATGATACAATACTCAAAGCGATCGAAGATTTGCAACTCATTTGCCTCAGAAAGCCTTACAATAAGGTACAAGTTCGTAACATTGGTGTAATACCACTGCTTGGAAATTTACTGGATAACAGAAACAGAACTATAAGATGTGCAACGTTGGAATTGTTGCGATATTTGGCTGAAGATGATGATGAGGTAATGGTCATTTTCTTCTATCCTTGAAAAGTGTTAAGTATAAAAAAGCATACAGCTACTATACATTTCACATTTTATATATCTACTCAACATTGAACATAATTAGAGTATCCTCTAGACATGTACTGATTTGAGCTAATGTCTAAATGCAGGAAATAATTGCTGAAACTATCGATATTTCTACAGTTACAAGGATGCTCTCGAGTAATCATGGACCTATTAGGCATGCATCACTACGACTTTTACTTGAGCTTTCAAAATCCCAGTTCCTATGTGATAATATTGGATCAGTTCCTGGAGCTATCCTCATGCTGATCACAGCCAAATACAGACATACCGATGATGCATTTGTTGCAGATAAAGCTGATGAAGTCTTGCAAAGCTTGGAGAAATATCCATGCAACATCAAACACATGGCTGAAAATGGATATCTGGAGCCACTTTTAAATCATCTTCTTGAAGGTAATCATGTAACTCTCTTTATCTTTTAAGAAGAAATCATCAAGTATACTAGAACAGAGACAGCAACAACAATCGACAGGTATCAAGACATCGATTCCAAATAGGCCGAAATTAATTACGGGCGCTTGCCAAAATATACATATCATTACGCTGACTATGTATATTATATGTATATATTGCATATAATATGTATATTTATACTCAATACACAAAACATATACATTTCCAGCTATTATGTTTTAGGTTGGTCCAAAAAGGTAATTATCCCTTTCTTTTTTTCGTTAACTCTTAAGTTCAAGGAACTGATTGTTACTTCTACTACCAAAAAACTTGAGTAGGCAGTGAAGAGATGAAAATGGCGATGGCACGATACCTCGGGGAAATCGTGCTTGGACCTGACAGCATTATCTATGTTGCTGAGAGAGCTTCTCCTACTTTGATCAAAATGGTAGAGTGTGGAAATTCTGTGAGAAGGAATGCAGCCTTTAGAGCTCTACAACAAATTTCTTCTTACCATCCAAATGCCTCCACACTTGTGGAAGCTGGCCTTGTCCAAATCATGATTGAAGAGATTTTCAATCAAACGGTTCATGATGAGCCAGTGAACTCGAAGAAAGAAGCAGCTGGTATACTTGCAAATGTGCTCGAGTCCGGATTAGTAGAGCTAGAGAACCTTCAAGTTAATGGGCATGGACACACATTGGCTTCGGATTACATGATATTCAACTTCGTTCAAAGGATCAAAAACTCGACCCCTGAAGAAATGAATTTTCACTTAGTCAGGATCCTGATATGCCTGATGAAGTATCCTAATGCATCGTCTACCATTATCTCTGTGATCAAAGAGACAGACGCTAGCTACAATCTGATCGAGCTCATCAATAGCCCCGATGAAGAGCTCAGCATTGCAGCACTTAAGCTTCTTATCACTCTCTCGCCTTTCATGGGGCACACAATTTCAGACAGATTATGCAAAACTAAAGGACAACCCGAGAGCCTAATTCACGATCCATCTGAAAGTCCTACGATCACAGAAAAGCAAGCAGTTTCCGCCACTCTTCTTGCAAAGCTTCCACACCAAAACATGACACTCAACTTAGCATTGGTCAATAAGAACACAATTCCTACAATCATAGAACAAATCAACAAAATCCATGTGAGTGGGACAAGAACAAGCAGGTATACAAATGTATATTTTGATGGTCTAATAGGAACTCTTGTCAGACTGACAACCACACTCTATGATCATCAAATTTTACACGTGGTAAGAGTGTTCAACTTCACGTATATATTCACAGAGTTACTCGTGAAAACATCAAGTGATGAAGTTCAAAAGTTATCAGCAATAGGGCTAGCTAACTTGTCGAAGCAATCAGTCAACTTATCAAAACCACCACCAATCAAGAACAACAACAAGTACTTAAAATCTTTTCTGCTAAGAAGATGTATGTCTCTTCATTCAAAATCTGAGAAAGTACCATTATGCTCAGTTCACCGAGGCATTTGTTCTGCTGAAGAAAGTTTCTGTTTGATTGATGCTAAGGCAATTGAAAGACTACTATCCTGTTTGCACCATGACAATGTGGAAGTAGTTGAAGCTTCATTATCAGCTATATCGACGTTACTAGACGATAAAGTTGATGTGGACAAGAGTGTTGAGTTATTGATTGAGATGCAAACCATTCAGCATGTGCTGAATGTGGTGAAGGAGCACAGGGAAAATAATGTTCTGTGGCACAAATCATTTTGGCTGATTGAGAAGTTTCTATCAAAAGGTGGGGACAAATCTGTTTCAGATATATCACAGGACAGGTTGTTTCCTGCTAGTGTTGTCAGTGCATTTCACCATGGAGATGTTTGCACTAGGCAAATGGCTGAGAAAATCTTGATGCATTTGAATAAAATGCCACATTTTGCCAACACTGCTAGTTTTACCACATAAAAATATGTAGTAGTAGTAGTAGTAACATTTTGTACAAATTTTTTGTCATATTACTTTCTCTTTAGTTCAGAATTTGCTATAATATGAACTTTTGTTTCATGCTTGCATCTAGTGGGGTTTTCTTTACATTTTTTGTGAAGCCAGAGATATGGGACATTATATTTATGCATGTTCCGAGGAGACCAAATAAAATTATGCAAAAATGTCCATTTTAAGAAAAATATTACACTCTATACACATTTAGGGCAAAAATATTTATATAATACGTACCCACCAGGTGTGTACCCTGTATACCTTCAGACTATATAATTCACATGTTGCAACAACGTGATTCAACTATTCTTACTGATGTATACCATTGAAGTGTACAAACGTGAATCGTACACCGTACACCGGTATATAACGTTCAATTGTATACCGATTATACAAGGTGAATTATAATACCAGCATTAAAGTGTAATTTTTAAGAGGTGAATTTCTGTAAATGAGTAATAGATGGGTAAATATTTGATTCAGCCTGGATATTCATGAACACCACCCCCCTCGCCCCCCCCCCCCCCCTCGTTTAAACTATTGATCAATTATTAATGAAAATCTTGAACCTTGATAATTCTGAAAAGATATAATTGGATAACTATTCAACGTAGTATGTCGGTATACTATTTCACGTACATAGGTTCGGTAGAAGCATCTGTTATTTGACAAAGAACGAACTTGGTCATAATAAATGTGATAGGAGTTTTCAATTTCATTTGGTTCCATTTTTATGAAAACAGAAACCAAACCTACAATGTCAATTTAATAAAACAAACCAACCCAAATCTATAGTCTCTGATTTTTGGATTTCATTTTCGTGGGGTTTTTTGTTTACACAAATTCAATTAATTCAGTCTACTATAGTAGCAAAAAGAAAAATCTACTAGAGCTGCAGATAAAATTTCTAGTAGTTGATATATACAACAACATACCAATGTAATCCCACAAGTGGGGTCAAGAGGCAATAGGATATGATGTACTGCACCTTATCTAACCTTTCCGAGGTCGTAGTTGATATATGTTCAGTCAAAAATAACTTCAATATCCAGTAATACAAAACTATAAAGCAATCATTATGGACATGTTTAGACAACATTTTATTATGGCTAATAACATTTACTCCCTCTGTCCCAGTTTAAGTGATATACTTTCTTTTTTAGTTTGTCCTGAAAAGAATGATACATTTTTATATCTTGAAACAATTTAACTTACAACTTCCCACTTTACCCTTAGTCAAACTATATCACATAACCTGAGACGGAGGGAGTACAATCTTTTCAAATGTTTATAAGTAATATTATAGTAACTTTTATGGTCATAGACAACCTTTTTTAATTTTTTTTTTCTTAAACACATCTTATTGTACTCAGTCTATTGAACTTATCGAGCAAACCGAGAGAATGAAAGCACAACTGTTGCACCTTTGGCAAAAATGTTTGGCCGGCAGTTGAGACACAATGGCCAACAAAGCTTTAAATATTCAAACTGGCCCCTCTCTGATTAAACTTAAAATGATTTCAAGAGCAAGTTTAACCTTTTTCCATCTGTCATTATTCCCATAATTCAGCTTTCATGTCATTCTTCTAGGGTCAGGACGAAAACTCGTAATCTTAATTTTGGTAAACATCCAATGTCAAATGAATGGCCCTCTTGCTTGAGTTTAAGAATCCTTCAACAAAAGAAGATAAACTAGGTTATCATAGTAGTGACTAATGAAAAGATCTTATGAGTAGAGAAGTAGTTCATCAATCACTATTAAAGACTGTACGTTACATTGATACAAGAGTTAACCAGAGCCATAGACACTATCCAATTGAATGCGTTTCAAACTTGTGTGGATATATAAATTAAAGTGTCCATTCATTGATAGCATCACAGGACTTTCTTTTAAGTCTCTATATCTTTGTTTCTCTTCTTGAGAAAGAGATGGCTTCCTTTGCAATCGAGGACTTTGTTGGAAATGGATCTCTGCAGGGGCTTCTTCCAAAGCTGCTGGAAGCAGGATGGGATGATGTGCCAACTTTGAAGATTATGAATGTAGATGATATGCACGAGTTGAACATGACTCAACGACAAAAGGTTCTTTCTACTGAAAAATTCACCCTTCTTGTATATATATCGAGAATATCATATGTGTTTTATCTTCATATTCTCCTTCAAATCTGTGTCAACAACTTAGTAATTCTTGTGTTGCACTAGGAAACAAGTGTTCGATAAGACTTCTCAGTGTTTAGCCAGAAGCAGTAAATGCCTCTATTCCCCTCTGAATGATTTTTGCCAAAACAAACTTTCACTAGGAAATTATTAAACTGTTTTTTCTGCACATCTGAAAAATTACAACATTCCCAATGTAATCCCACAAGTGGGGTCTGGGTAGGGTGATGTGTAAGCATTTTCTTACCCCTACCTTGTGAAGGTAGAGAAGCTGTTTCCGATGGACCCTCGGCTCAAGTAAAGCATATCAAAAACAGTATGAAAAAGAAATAAAGTAGCAACTGAAGAAGCCAAGTAGAAAATAATGGAGAAAAGAACAGTAGTAACAACAAATGAAACAACAGGTATCTGAACAACTATAGAAACAAAGTAAGCTATTCTTCTGATGATTGTTTCTTTCCTACTCAAGGATGCGCAGGAAATCAGATCATACCTGCATGATCGTGTTCTGATGCAATACGCAGATAAGCTTGAGGAGTCTGGGAATTCCCTTACTGAGCTTCTTAACCTAAGCACGGTAGATTTTACTTCAAAGTTTGGAATGAAAAGGGGACACGTTGCCCGTTTTACCGACAAAACTGCAGCTTTTAGGAGAGATTCTTTTTCAGAAGCCTATAACCTCCAAGTGAGGAAGAGAAGCGCCTCGAGAAATGGGAGTCTTTACAGGAAGGATATTTCTCCTGTCAACTCCAGGAAGCAGAGTATGACAAGATCACTTAGAAGAACCAGTACAACTTCTGATATATCCCTTGAACAAACAATGGCTGATTTGGAAATTAAAGATGGACATGTTTATAAGGGAATTGTAGCTTCAATGCCAGATGAGCCTAGAGCATGTGGCTGTGTCCAGGCAACCCCAATAGTTGAGAATGTTGCTCCTTATTCTTCCATAGAGAATATCTCAGTTCAGGTACTAACACCAGAGTACAAGATCGGAATGGAGCGTCTGGTGAAAACAAAGACTCCGCCGCTGAAGGCTTCAAAGCTCTGGCGTGATAAACCAGCTGTGCTTCTATGCATTCGTCGCCCTGGGTAAGGCATCAAATAGTTTCTGCAATTCACACCTATAATTTATAAATGTTAGCTCAATTGTTAAGCTAGTGTCTCGGGCACTGCCTCTTATAGGAAATTACACATATTAGTTTAAACAGAAATAATGAGACCTCTTGCAATAATTTCGAGGAATTAAGGAAACTCAAGCCATTTCTGCATAGAATTTCAATCAGAGTAGAAGACTGAAAGATCCAATAATCTCTGTGATCCCACTAAACACTGCTGCATTGATGAAAGATACAACCTAGGAAAGTTTTTTCCTTTAAAGAACAAGGGGTATTTCTATTTATAAGAAAGAAGATGACTAAATCTTTATCTATGAGCATGAATTACTGGATCTTATCCCAAAAAGACTATGGAAACAGGTGCATCATGTGCAGAGCTGAAGCCCACCAACTCTATGCAAGGAAACCAATATTTGACGCGTTGGGGGTTCAGTTATTTGCTGTTCTTCATGAGCAAATAGAATCGGAGGTAACTTTTATCTACTTTTTTGCTGACATTACTTTGGAAGGACCTGGTTTATTATGCTGGGTTTTGTTATCCAGGTAAAGGATTTCTGGCCTCGATATTGGGGTGGTGTAGTCGTCTTTGACAAAAGCATGAAATTTTATAAAGCTCTGGGAGGAGGAAATCTGCTAAAAGACAAGTTCATATCAGGCTTTCTATTTAATCCTCGAGCTATTTCAAATTATAGGCGAGCAAAATCTATGGGGGTGAATCAAAACTTCAGGGGTGAAGGTGAAACAAAAGGAGGACTCTTCATTGTTGGCAAAGGAAAAAGCGGAATTGCTTATCAATTTATTGAAAGGAATTTTGGAGACTGGGCACCCCTTACTGAAATTTTTGAAATCTGTCGCCGCTTACAGGTAGTGTTTTCTGGCTTTTCTAATAAACTCATTGTAGTGTACACCTATGTTTTAGTCTAATGAGATTTTTTGCTTATATTCTTGAATCCACAGGAAAGTCAGTTAGAGTCGATCACATCGATACAACAACAGGATTAGCTATGGTCCATTGGTCAATGCTTCTATGGAACAAGCCTGGCTATTGAACCTCAAGCTAAAAAGAAGCTGTCTCTTCCAGACTTTAGATTTAATGTTTCATTACCACAGTCCGCAGCTGCTTCATTGTAGGAATAATTATTTCATTAAATTTCCTTGACATTGCTGGAATGTAATTCTGTTAGAGTCTATTGAGACAGGCTATGTATCTGTTTCATTGGTAACTTACGAACACATTGGGCAATGTTTATAACTTCAGCTCACAAAATACACACAAAATGCAAAAGAAGAGAAAATTCTCAAAAATCAGTAGCTTTTCCGTACAGCAGAAAACTGGCTTCCTTGTATGGATACAACAAAATCATTTGCTTCTCCTATCCAAAATTTGTTTAGAGAAAGAACTCAATCCTCTAAACTAGATAGAAGGAAAGATGCCGTTCCCGTCCTCTTTCTTTGTTGCACCATTTAGTTCTATGCTAGAAAGTTACTTACTAATAGAAACAAATGTCATCGATTCATTCTGTGTGTATAGGTTAATCCTATAGAATATTTTCCTTAGCTCCATAAAAGTTAGAAATCTAGGTCTTTAGATATTTTATTTATTTAAGAACCTTTCTTTTTATTTCTATAATCTATAATTAACTTATTTCTGATTGCCTAAACTCCTATGGAACCCTCTTTTATATTGTCCACAAACAATTAAGACAGTTTTTTATTTAAATTCTTTTTCTATATTTTCATATAATATCTGAACTTCTACCATCTTGGTAGACCTAAGAAGTTTCTGTCTACTGAACGGCATTCTTATACCACCTGCCCTACAGAAAGTTTCTTATTTTAATAAGCTCAGTATTCTTGTTTCTTTATGGTGGCAATTCTAACGGAAAACATTCTCCAAAACTTTTTCTCCTCTTTTCTTCATGGTATCGGAGGTTAAGTATTGAGTCTCTCCTGCGACCATTAGATTTCTTATTGCTATGCCTATACTGCAAAAGTCTACTGTTCTTCTTTTTCTTCATATTATCAGAGGTTGGGAACTGAATCCGTCCTTTGAACATTAAAATCTGACCAATTTCTTGGGGAAGTCTACTTCTTTTTATTCATAATATGAAGGTTTCAGTAATGTTCTGGAAGAATCTCCTCACTTCTTTTACTTCGTGAAGTTTGAGTTTGGGTAACGAGTCCCTCATCTAAACCTTGAATTTCCAGTCATTGTTCCAACAACTTTTTCAGTTACTCTTAAACCGCTAATTGAAGCTATTCTAATGATTTCCTTGAGATAGCAACACCATACCCCTTCTCGGTCACTAAGAATATATTCCTTTCTTTGTGTGGTGCAAGAAGCACTTTGTTCAGCTGTTGCAGTTAAGTTCCCTGAAAAAGGAACTCACTGCTGCTTTCTATTTTGGTGATTGTGAACAATTCATGATACACTATTTTGACGATATCATGCAGAAGACCTCTTTTTTGGCATAATCGGCTTCAATTTCCCGTTTTGATTTGCAAGCTCAAGTTAATTCATCATCTTGAGATTGAGAAGGCATGTTGAAAGTCAAAAAGGTTAAACCAGTCATGTGTTATAATGTTCTAGATTCATTCTATGTTTAGGTTAATCGTATATAATATTCTTCATAATTATGTCATAATTAAGAATCACAGTATTGAGGCAATTTTCCTTATTTTATAACTTTCCTTATCTCATCTAGCCTAAACTTACCTTACTTTTAGTAGCTTAAACTAATCAGGAACATCTTATATATCGCCGACAAGCAAATTCAAGAAAACAATGTTGAAACTTTTGAATATTGATGTGGTTATGAAACGAAAGCTACAACAGAATGTTGAAAACAATGTTTAAGGGGCTTATTTCTTCAGTATAATCAGCTATATTAAGGTTAACTTACGTTCTTAAGAGGATCCGCCGATCCGCAGCCTCGTAAATCAGATACTCCCCGTTTTAGGCTTGCATGCTACTTATGGAAATTGATAAGCTCTGAAGCATAGTGCTTATTAGAATGGCTCCCCAGACTTCTGTAATTTGAACCATTAGATATACCACCAACATACATAGGCCAAGTCCTCTCATGGGAAACAAATGTATCCTTTCAAGAGAACCAGCGTGGTTATTCCTGTAACATATGTCCTTTCAAGAGAACCAGCGTGATTATTCCTGTCTCATACATATGATACGTGTAACAGTCCTCGTAACTGATCTGAAATTGTGGGCAAACTATCACCAGAAATCTCCACAAGAACATTTTCCATCCTTAAATAAATGAAATCTAACTGCATCTCTTACAAGAATTTCTCTCTGGGTAATCTTGGAAATGATTTTAGTTGCAGTATGGCAGTCACCACATACCCTTAGGTTTTTCACCACTCTTATGGGGAGCCCAGGGGGGATAAAGATCAAGCCAAAGGCAATAGCAAGCCTCTCGCTGTGGTGGTTAAGCAATTTTATTTTATCGGACTCTTCAACATTATGCATGACATGAGTCACATCCGGTACATAACCCTCGTCTATCATTTTAGCAGTCAATTTCTCCAGTTCAGCATATATTTGATCTGAAAATGGACTTGACTTGTCATCAGCAGAGAAAATGTGCACTCTGTTTTTATATTTGATCCAACTACATCCTGGCTCCTTCCTCACACCTCTATCTCTCATGGTCCTTCTTAATTCAGCCACTTCAGCCCAATTTCCTTTCGCAGCATACATGCTCGTGAGCAAGACATAACTGGCAGGATTTTCTGGATCAAGTTCTAAAAGGGACTCAGCTGCCCATTTGCCAATTTCCATGTTACTATGGGTTCTACATGAGCTTAACAATGTAGCCCAACCAATTGCATCCGGGATGCAAGGCATTTTCTGTATAAAATCTTTTGCTTCTATTAAACGCGCAGATCGGCTAAATAGATCAATCATGCAAGTATAATGATCAAGAATAGGCGTAATTCCATGTTCTTTCACCATTGATTCAAAGTAAAATTTTCCTTTGTCCACAAGTCCGGCCCTACTGCAAGCTGAAAGAACCCCAACAAAAGTTACTCCATCTGGTTGAAGACCATGTCGCAGCATTTTCTCAAATAAATCAATTGTTTCAGTTGCTTTTCCAAACTGAGCATATCCTGACACTAATGCTGTCCAAGAGACCTCGTCCTTAAATGATATCTCATCGAAAAGCCGGTGAGATTCTTCTATGCTGCCACACTTAGCATACAGGGTCACAAGTGCATTAGAAACAGTAATGAAAGATATCAAGCCTGATACTAATGCTCGACCGTGAAACTGGGCTCCTTCTTCTAAGCTCGCCAGATTTGCACATGAGCTAATCACGCTTCCTAAAGTAAAATCATCTGGCTCAACCCCATTCCTTTGCATATCACAGAAAGCCTTAACAGCTTCTTCACTAAAACCATTCTGTCCATATCCAACAACCATTGCAGTCCAAGAGACAATATTTTTGTTTGGCATTCTACTAAAAGTGGTCTCGGCATACTTGATGTTTCTACATTTTGAATACATGTCAACAAGGGCACTACCTACAAAGACGTTCTCGCTGTGATAGGTTCTGACTATATAAGCATGAAGTTGTTTGCCTTCTTCAATAGCCTGGAGAGCTCCACAAGCAGTCAAAATGCTCCCAAACGTGAACTGGTCAATAGGCAGCCCCTCTAACCTCATTTTCCTAAACAATACAAGTGCTTCCTTATCAAGACCATTCTGTGTTAACCCGGTTATCATCGTTGTCCAAGAAATGGAATCCCTCTCAGGCATTTCTTGAAACAAACTTCTCGACTCTCTCACCATCCCGGACCTCAAAAACCCCATAATCATTGTATTATACATCACCACATTCCTCTCTGGCAACTCACTAAAAACCTTTTCAGCCTCATATATCAACCCTGATTTCGCATACATATCAACCAACGGACTACCCACGAAAACATACGATTCAAACCCCCATTTCACTATTTGCCCATGAATTTGCCTACTCATTCGAATCCAACCATTATCCGAACACAATATAAGCATCGTCGAAAACGTTATCCTATTCAAACTCATTCCCCCATCTTCTAACATCAACTTATATGCCTTTAAAGCATCGATACACAAACCACGCGATGCATACCCCGAAATAATCAAATTCCAAGACACCCCATCTCGTTTTGGCATCCGATTAAACACCTCGAGCATTCTCGAGAGGTTTCCAGATTTCGAATAAACAGAAAGAATGGTGTTCCATGAAAATTGGTTTGGTTGGGGTATTTCTTCAAACACTTTGTGTGCATACTTTGTGTTTTTGAGTTTACAGTAGGTGTTTATGAGATTGTTTAATAAAAATGTTTCGGGGTTTGCTATAGTTTTGAGAATGAAGCAATGAAGCTTCTTGATTTGGTTAAGGTTTTGTGTTTCACAACAAAGTTTGAGCAAAGAACAGTAATGGTTGGAAATATGAGACATAATAGTGTTCAAAAGGGAAAATTGGCGGTTATTTGGGTTTCTTTTTATAGTCAACAGATTCTAAGTCACGTGTTTGAATTGTTTTTCGTCAAAAATACCGTAGGGGCGTTTGGTAGCTGGTTAGAATTATGCAGATATTAGTAATATATAAATTAGTTATGACTAATGAGAGAATTTATGTATTATTTTATATAGGTATTAGTTATGTAGGGTTTAGTAGGCGTTTGGCTTTGAAAACCAAATATTTTTCACTTTATTTGGAATTTTGAAGGTGGAGTTGAAGTTGAAGATGAGTTGTGTTTGGCTATAAAGAATATTTGGTTTTTTGAATGTATTAAAAGTGAAAAAAGTGAAAATAAAGTTTTTGGTGTTTTTCAAATTCCAAATATATATAACTTCAAATTGTATTTGGAATTTTTATGGCCAAATATTAATTTCCAAATAAAGTGAAATAATTTTCTCGAAAAAAGTGAAAAATTCTCATGGCCAAACAGTTAGAATTATGTATTAATTATTCCACCTTTTTCTCTGCATAAAATAATAGGTATAGTTATGCGTTCAACTATATATATAGTAGTGTAATATTTACTTTGCCATAATTAGATAGTTTGGAAAAGAATAGTAATAAGCAGAAAATTACCATAAATTATATATTCCGAAAATATTTAATTACCTTGAACTATATTAATGACTTGTTATAGTTTGTGGAAGTTTCCCAGAAGGTCTTCTAATTAAAACCTAATTGCAATAGTAGGATTATAAAATCAAGTAACTAAACTTATAAAACCTTGCCTTGTCTTGTTCCATAATCAAAACCCTTGGCCTAATACAGCTAGTTCAAAATCATGCCAAACCTCGGTCCTTATCTAGTAATCCTGATTGTTTTAGCCATTGTTCTAGTGCTATATTTTTTCATATGTGCGTGTCGTAAAATGATAGCAGAAAGAGCTCGTTATAATGGAGAAACTCGTGAAGTGACAACAGAAAGAGTTCGTGAAGTAGCAAATGTTGAAGTAGAGATTAATGTACCTAATGACCGTGGGGAAGGAATTATAAACAGTGAATGTTGTATCTGCTTAGGAGAATTTGAACAAGATGATGATATGCGCATATTGATGAGTTTTCCTGCTTTTTCTCATAGGTTTCATGCTGCTTGTATTATTCCTTGGTTATTAGTAGCAGAAAACAAGACATGCCCCTTCTGCCGTACTTGTGTTAGTACCACTGTCAATAACGTGATGCTCCCATGTTGAAGATGTCATTAAGACACTAAACCAGGGCAGGCTTTAGCATAAAGCGGCTATAATAAGAATGTGAAGGACTCATTTTGTATTAGCAATGAATTACTCTTTTTCTAAAAAAAAAAAAAAAAAAAACTTTTGAAGAGTGTATTACAAATTAGAAAAAGAGTAATTCATTGCTAATACAAAATGAGTTAGAATTATGTATTAGGCCCCTCAATTGTGAAGGACTCATTTTGTATTAGCAATGAATTACTCTTTTTCTAAAAAAAATACTTTGAATGGAAAAGTACTACAAAACTACCATATAAACAAAATTGTTTTAATGATGATTTCAACAACTGAGTATTATTTTTGGAAATAGGATCCTATTAATAGTCTTTTGGATGCAAAAAAATACATTTTAAAGATCGAATATGAAGAAAAAATTTCAAGGAGTACAAGAAAAACTACTCGATATAAATCTTAGATTATTTTACATATTATATGGTTGTTACAATTTAAATTTGATACATTCTGACATGATTAATTCTTGTACGAATGTTATGTCATTCTTTGGAGTGGTACTATATATACGTTCATTGTTTTCTTCTTCTACTAAGCGACATAGAGTTTTAAAATAAAGTATATCTAGTTTATCTCTTAAATATCATCATTAGCACGTCGGAAAGATCGTATTGAAAGTATTAAAACAATTAGATTAATTACATAGCGTTCAAAAAATATATGCAATTTTTTTTCAAAAAAATATCTCTTTTAAGGCCCACAAAAATCGTTGAGTCGCGTAAGCTTTTTTGTAGTGGTGGTGACTGGTGGGTGGGTTTTTTTTTTTTTTGTGGGGGGGTGGGGGTGGTTGGGGGGTAAGGTAGGTGGGTGGTGGTGGGTAGGGTGAGGGGTTGGGTGGTGGTGGATGGGTGGGTTTTGGGGTGGGGGTAGTGGGGGGTGGGAGTTAGGGTGGAGTGGGTTTTTATTTCTTTCTTCAACTACGTACCAGTGTTTTAAAAGGCGTTTTTGGGGCGAGCCTCGGGGCGAGGCGTACAAAAAAACGCACCGAGGAGTACAGGCGGGGAGTAAGTATCTTCCTTCGAAGCGTTCGCCTAGGCGTAAGCCTCGGGAACTTTTACAAATTTGAGTCAAAATTGCTTAATATTTTTTTAAAAAAAGTTAAATATCCGGTAATTAAGCCATAGTAAATTCTCAAACTAAATATCTCAAAAAGTCAAAAAAAAATTCTAATTGTTTATCCTAATTTCATAAGCTTTTCTCATTGTTGTTTACAAAGTAACATAGACGCTTTACACCTTTGTATGCAAAGTAAACTACAAAGCAAATAGTTTTGTCCTCCAATTCTTACTATCTTCCATGTTTGCATTTTCCTTCTTTGTGCTTTATTTTCTTCAAGATTTTCTTAGCATTCTTCAATTTATCTTTTTCAAGATAGTTTTTAGTTCTAGAATTTCTTTTGATATCACTCTAGTTTAGATAATATTTTGAAGACTCTACTCTGACTATTTGTATTATAATGAGTATTAATTTGTATCTAGTTTTAGGTTTTAAAATAATAACTTTATATTATTGTTAATTTTATCTTTGAATTATTAGGACGAGTATCGTTTTGTCAACTCTAATTATGTTTCATCATAGTCATGTTATTGTGTAATGCATCTTTACATTCACTTTTTCAAGATTTTTTTAATAGTTCATGCATATGTTAGCATGTTAATAATAAATATATACATTTTTATACTAATTATTTTTTTATTTATATAATTTTAATATATTTTTTACTTATATTTTTATTTTATTAATTTAGAAAATATTAAAAATTAAGTACCCATGGGGCTTACGCCCCAGCAAGGCATATGTAAAACGTCTCGCATTTTAAAACACTGCTACGTACTCAATTAAAAATTGAAACAAAAAGAGTATCAAATTTAAGACACGACGAAAATTTCAACAAGCTCAAGTAAAAATCATCTATAATGAAATACTCCTTAGAACATAATCATCAATTCATTAGCTATTATAAGGCATTAATAGGATTTACATGAACAAACTACAAAATAGCTTTAACAACTAATTAAGAAGAGTCTTGCAAGGTCCATACTTTGCGACCAAGGCCAACACTTTGTTGATCAGCAGAGCATGTTGGTGAAACGCAACACTTGCTATTTCCGTTTGCTAAATAGTAGCTCGTAATTACAGAATTTCTAATAATCTGTCGGCTATTTGTTACTGTCCCACTTTTGTGATTGTGTCTTGGCATGACTTATTCATTTCCATTATTTATTTTTTCATGCTGTTTTGAATTGTTTGTTCTTATGCTTGCGTAGGGGTAAGGTATGCGTATATTCTACCCTCCTAAATTCACTTTGTGGATTTCACTGAGTATATTGTTGTTGTCGGTAATTTGTTACTAAAGGATTGACGACAAATTTTGAAGCAAAACTCTGCACTATGGTAGAGTTTGTCTCAAAACCTGCCTGATCAGGTAGAGTTTTGAGGCAAACTCTCCCTGAAGAGAGTTTTGCAGACAATATCTGTCTTGCGAATCCAAATTCTACCTTGTGATTTTTTTTTGACTGAGTGACGGTTCGAACCCGAAACCAAGGGATTCTAGCGAAGGGCAAAATTAAAGACGGCATTTATTAAAGACCACCCCAAAATAAGGGCATTCCTGCGAATTGCCCTTACATATGTAACTCAAATAAAACCATAGAAAAAACTACAAAAACATATGTTTAATATAAATAGTAAAAAACAAAAAGTTAGAGGGTATTAAATAAATCAAAATAACAATAAAACAAAGAGAAAAGACATCATTTCCTCCTAAACTTGGCCGCACAACTCACTTTAGCAATTTAACTTTACGAACATTTATTTACCCCGTTTGAGTTGAATTTAATTACCCCCTAAAAGGTGACGTGGCAAAAAACTTCCTACAAGCGTGTGAAGAGGGGAAAAAAGCACAAAAACTGATACAAACTATACACATGTCATCTTCTAATTGAATGTCATACAACTCTACTTATTTAACTAATTTTCTTTCAATTTCAATATTTCTCTTTCATTATCCCTTTTTTTCCTTTTCTTCCTTTCTCTTACTTTGTTTTCTCTTTCTTTATTTGTATGTTCATTGCCATAGCCCATCCGAACAGTTCTTCCCAAATGGGTGAACTTAAAAGGTCAAGAAAATTAAATTAATCCTCCCTCCATATTCAATAGTAGCTTCAACTTTCTCACTTTCCATGGCTGGATATTCAATTGGTAATATCAACTCCGGCATGGGTATAGGTCAATCGGGAATATGTATTTGAATCCGAAATTGCAGAGAGTTGTGTGAGGGGGAGGGCAATTTGGTAATTTTTAAAAGAATGAAGGAGTGGGAAAAGTGTTGGAAATTTTGTTAAGAAGCAAAAAAGGAATCCAGGTTTGGTTTGGTGAATCAGAAAGTGTGGTTACAGAGCTATTTGAGAAGATTGAAAAAGGGGAATTCGGTAATAGGATTTAAAAAAATTTACAAGTGGTTCAGATGGAGAATGAGTTTTCATTTTTATCATATAAAAACGAAACAAGATTTAGTAATTGGGAGGGGGTAAGTTGAAAAAAATCGAATGGTGGAGAAGGAGAAGCGGGGGGGGGGGGGGGGGAGGTTGAAGAAGAAAGGTAGCCATTATTGTTGATGGAAGAAGAAAGACGGAGAAAGAGAAAGAAAAAGAAAAGAAGAGAGAGTAGGAGGAGGAGGAAGAGAAAGAGAAAAGAGAAACTATCTGACGTGTCGTTGAGGTGACACTTACGCGGCGCACGTGTATAGCACCTTCCAACCATGAAACTGGTATTGCACGTATAAGGTGGTATTTAATTAACTTGAAAGTTATTTAGGGGGTTTAAATAAACGTCCGTTAAGTTAAATTGCTAAAGTGAGTTATGCGGCCAAGTTTAGGGGGGAAATGATGTCTTTTCTCTAAAACAAATGAAAGATGATATGAGTTAGACAGATAGGGTTGGCTTTTAGCACATGATATTGAGCTGGCCATCTTTTTTATCCAAGCAAATTTTGAGTGGATTATGACTAACTCGTTTATTAATTCAACCCGTTTTAATCAACTTAAATGTAACTCAACTCGTCCATTTGACACTTTATTGTCCCTCTCAACATCATGAAACTAGTAAGAAGACGCTACATCAAGCTGAATAATATAAGAGGCACCACCATTTGGCAAGTAGATAGAAACCTGAAAAGTAGCTTTATCACCTTGCAAGTCATAAAGATCAGATCACTTTAAAATCTAGATTAATATGGGGACACAACATGCTACCAACTTTAAAATTTGATTGTAATCCTCAGAGCACCATAGCTGATTCTTTTATCCAACTGGTTACCTGATATATATATATATATACACATATATATATATATCCTTTTGAAATCCTCCAGAAAGTCTTAACTATTTCTATTTAATATATTTAAGATCATTTTATTCAAAACAAGGTCATATCAAAAATATACTCTCATCTCTCACCTTCTATATGGAATAGATAATACCAAAATCTTGATAATAATAACAACAACAACATACCCAATATGATCCCACAGGTGGAGTCTGGGGAGGGTCGAGTGTACGCAAACTTACCCTACCTTGGGAGGTAGGGAGGTTGTTTCCAAAAGACCCTCGGCTCAAGATAAGGCATGACAATACCAAAATCTTGATATAACATTTATACCGACATTAATCAATAATCAAACGATGGATAAATACAATTTCACATGTAATATCAGAATTAGCATCCTAATCCCCATAACCAAACCACCCCTTAGTGATATGATCAAACATCTGGAAACTTGTAACATGAACTCTCTTTTCCCTTTGTCCCACTGGGATGCTTTATTTTATTTTATTTTCTGGAAACTTATAAGATGATCAAACATCTGACATAGAATCTTATCAATTCAGAATTGTAATTCAATTGTTTATGAATTCCATGACCCCCCATTTCCCGGATTGAAATGATAATGCAGGTAGGAAGTTTCAGATATCAACATAAAGGCCCCTTTTCCAGCATGTCTTTTGTGCTATGGCTGATAAAAGAAAACACTGAGATGACCACTGATAAGACAGTCCACCTTACAGTCAACAAATCAGATTCCAAATTTATTCTTTTAATATCCGTGGTGTCCGAAGCAGTTTGCACACGCTTTGGCTAATACCTCCCACCAGTACAAATACCGGGTAATTATATCCACCAAGACTGGGATAGCATCGAATTTAACTTTTATGTCCAATGTAGCAACTAAACAGTCTTTATGCAGAAAATATGATCTGGAAAAGAAGAATCATTCACTGATTGAAATGATATTGGGGGCAGGAAGTCTCAGAAGTACCATGCATGGCAATTTTTCTTAGCACATTTGCTGTATTATATAGCAGACAAGGAAAGCATTAAGAGGACCATGGAGAGATAATCCTCTTTACAGTCAACAAAATCAGATATAGTGCTTATTTTTTTGCAGTAACTGAACAAAGTTTTATAGTAAAGAATGCTTTGGAAGAAAAGAAGCATGGAACATCATTTACTTTCCCCAGGCCATACAATTTTCAAGTTCTTCCACATGGAATGACCAGGAATATAACCATCCTTCCCCCTCCACCCCCCCAAAACAAGAGATTCAAGAAAACAACTATGTATCGACAAAACATTAGTTCTTGAACCTTCAATTGCAGTTGTTGTTGGAAGAACGACAATCTCGTGGAACAAATTTTCACTCTCGTGGTAGCCGATTGTGTCACTTATGAAAAGGAGGTGAATGCACCATTAACAAAAACTCATTATGCACTTGCTGTACAGACTCACTGGGAACTACTTGATGGAGGTCTTGTTCAATGTGAAATAGGAAGAGCTCTCAGTGTGACGCACTTCCAGATGTTTTCTTTATCCAACACAAAAAACATAATCAGTGCACCTTAATCCCCCAATAACGCATGGTATCAATGATAGAGTTCAAGGTTCTGCTTTCATCTGTCCTGATGACAGAGAACCTACAAACAGAGAATTTCGGGATTACTAGAGAAGAAGATGCTAATTTATCGTACAAAATCACGCAGGGGAGTCTAAATACCACTTAAATCTTGACTAGATAAGGGTGCACTTGAATTTAATCCCATTTGGACAACATTATGTAGCTCATTATCCCATACATTCGGAGCCTGGACATTATGCAAATTAATCCACATGGTTAGTAGACCATCGATCAACATTAGTTATGCTATAATAGTCCAAAGAATCATGCATACATCTTTGGCTTAATACACGACAACCTCTTAAATTTATCAGTAAGTTTCATTTAGACACTCAAACAACGAGTTGTTCCAATTGAGCACCTGAACACATGATAAAGTGTTCTTGTTAGACACTTTCGGTTAAAATTTTGAAAAACTTCTGCATGTGTTTTCAAGTGTCCTACCACTTAAAATATGTGACCTCGTTTAATTATACGCTAGCCTCAATAAGCCGTAAAACCTCAGGCTTGTTCCAATTAAGGCTAATGTGTATAATTCAAGGAGGTGACATATTTTATTTGGTTAACTTAAATACCTAATATACAGTTGAGAGCACACGCGATGTTCTTCCAAAAAATATAATCGAAAATGTCTAATAGGAACACTTTTTCATTTGTTCAGGTGGAACAGGTTATAGTTCGAATGTCTAAATGAAATTTGCTGACAAGTTTAAAGGGTTGTCGATGTATTAAGCCTTCATTTTTATGTTCCACAAGAATATGATCACTACAACCTAAAGCACACATACAAGAATCACAAATATTACCTGAGATGAAGGATCCTTGTAGTCACCAGGCCCACAACTAGTAGTGGCTAAATGGGGATTGATGGCTCTACGAAATGCATCATTAGGAATTCCATAACCAGGAAGAACAGATTGAAGAATTCCAGCTTGTGATGGATGTAAGGGAGGATATGGCATGGTCATATCAGGTGGAAAGGCGAGCGAGGATGAAGGACCTGCTCGAGACTGGAGGATCTGCAACAAGGGTATATGTTTATTCAAGCATTAGGAGGAAATTATCCATAATGCTCAGCTACACGTCATTCTCGGAAGAGTGAAGTACTTACATCTTTTGACAGGAGCCCATCAATATTAAAATCTAGCCGTGGGTTTACTGTTGCAAGCTTCATTGAGAGGAACTGAAACAAAAAGGAGTCTAGTCATCCTTAAGCGCAGAATAAACATAAGAAGGTCCTTATTCTCTACTTTTTCTTTTCTTTTTAGAATAAGAAATTTTTTTTTAGAATAAGAAAATGTGCAAAATTAAGTCAAGTACTACTAATACAGTATTACTTATACATATTAGTACTATCTTATACATAAAAACATTTAAGGCTCATTTGATAGGGTGTATTAGGTAGAATAATGCTTGTATAAATTTTTAATACAATGTTTGATTGCAAAATTAAGTCAAGTACTACTAATACAGTATTACTTATACACCCTATTCAGTACTATCCTTATACATAGTAAACCAGGGCATTAACAATACCAGTACTATTCTTATACACCAACTTATACACCCTATCCAGTACTATTAGAAATTATGCAATGCATGCTATTTTTAATACACCAAACCTAAGAAATAATGCCAGCATTATTAATCCCAACATAACTTGTCTCGAACCAAATCACCCCCTTAGACCAATCAAAAGCTAGAGTTCACACATTTGCAGCTCAAATGCAAGTACTACACATTATGCAGCCACCAGGATAATCAAGACGGCACTATGTGAAGCAATCAAATCATCACTAAATCTTTTGACGATTGGGGATTCTGAAGGAAATCAGGCACCGTTATTAATGTGAAGAGTAAGACAGGAGAAAACTTGAAAAAGAAATATAAGTTGTTAAATTGCATACCTCAACCTGCCTTTGCAGAGACTGTACATAGTTAATGATCTCATCAAGCATCACAGCTTTGCCGGTGACCTGCAATCACCACCTCTTTCTCAAATAAGTGCCAACTAAAATTTCTAATATAGGCTACACCTATTAGTAGATTCCAATAATACTAACCTTGCTGCAACCAGGCACAAGATCCTGAAGATATTTCATCCGTTCACTGATTTTCTCCCTCCTTATCTGTTAAAAATACACTTCAAAAGTCAGTACCAAGACAGATAAAATATGAGATTCAATGACTCAGAAGTTTCTAAATATAAAGTCATACTCTTTCTGCAAGACTATGGCTATTTGTTGCCTGGCCTCTTCGAGCTCGAACGTGTATATATTCTTCTTTCGTTGGATCTGAAAATTGAGACCCCTGTTTACCATTCTTTCCACCAGGCTTGATAGAAATTGAATTCAGGTTTTGCTCCCCTTTCTGAATTTCAATTTGATCCTTAGCAGGTTCAGTATCCTGCCAAAATGACAAGAATATTCAAAAAGGAACAATCTTGTGAACGATCGAAGGAAATATACTAACAATAGCCCTACCTGACCGCCTCTTTTCCTTTTCTTTGAGCCGATATTCTTTCCATAAGACTCCTCACCAGCACCCTCTGTTTCTTCTCGACGGCCACTACATCCAGCTTCATCAGACTCATTACCAGAGACTCCAACAACTTCTTTTGCTTCATCCTGAGACCTAGCAAAACTTTCACTCTTTTTTTCATTCTTGAGGGGGCTTTTCTCAGTGTCCACATTACTCAAGTGCTGCTTCTGAGGTGATTTCAAACCATTACATGCCAAAACCTCTTGAGGACCTTGCATTGGTGCCGGTCCCCTATGATACGGATTCATCGACTCAGGGATGCTAAAAGGGTTCATCATGTCACCAAAGTTCCCTCCACTAAAGCAAGAAAACCTTGCAGCTCTTTCAATAAAACCCGAATCAGCCGGAAACTGCGGAAGCATCACCGGACCGGGAGGTAGAAACATGCCCCCTTTCAACATCGGATTTGATGGAGTCCAACTAGGACCCAGTGTTCCTAGTGGATTTGTAGTGCTAGGATTTATTTGAACATTAGCATCACAGAAACCTAAGTTTGGTGAATTGGTAGATTGATCCCAAGTAGTAGTGCAAAATGAATCAACCATTTGATTGGTACTACTAGGAATCATTATTCCCATAGATGCATTTGTCAAATTGCTACCACTTAATTGCCATTCTGAAGAAATATTTGGTGACTGATAGTTCATTGAGACTTCTTCATTCCTCTTTTCTTGTTCACTCTCATTCTTGCTTGCTATATCCATATCTTTGAAAGTGTAGCAAAATTAACTTCTCCTTTACCACACCACTTGAGTATCAAGAAAACAACCTAAAACATTGGAATTCAACATGCTGGCTACTTAAAGAAGTTCTCATTGTCCTGTATTTGACTATCTCCAACAAAGATCATCCAACCAAGCAGGTGAACAATTAGAAGAATTAAAACCAAGACTCTTCTTCATGTACAAAATTTTGAACTAAGACTAAAGTACAAAAAGAAATGCTAAGAAAAGTAAAGTACTAACTAGGAACATCTCTAATTCATAAAGAAGATAGAACTAGCAAAAAACCAAGTACAAAAAGTCCATACAGAACAGGAAACAGCTAGTTCCAAAGCATTTCACAAAATCCTAAGCAAAGCTTTCAAATTTACAAAAAAAAAAAAAAAGTCCCACCCCAATGTCCAAGAAAACACAATCCCAGTTCAACAAAGAGCTCAAGAAGAACTATTCACAATCAGTAAATTGAACAAGTCATTAACTTTCAGCACCATAAATAGCTCATTTAAAGTAAAACCCTAGTCAGACCAAACAACAGACCCCCCCCGCCGGACCCCCACCCCCACCTTCTAATATAGAGAAGGAAAAAAAAAACAGACTAAAAGTAGGTAAGGAGGAAAAAGATACCTTATTTCAGATTATGTACTACTTTTTAGTACTCTTAATACACCATTCTTGAACAGCTTTCTTTTTTACTGATGAAGAGAAGGGATAAAAATCAATTCTTTAACTTTTTGGCTACTGTTTTTTTTTTTTTTTTTTTTTTTGTATATATTTACAGCTAGTACACTCTATGGAAAAAGTTAAAAACACCCAAGAAGCAATAATAAAGATATAGTAAAATGGAAGAGTATACAGTCAAAAGGGTCGAAAGAGAAGTTAAGAAGAAATGAAAAAGAAAGATTAGTAAACAAAAGGGTCCCCTGCATTTATACCCACGCCTGCATCAAAAAAAGAGCTGTTAGAATGATTAACCACCGCCACTGCCACTGTTAATATAATGTATTTATTCACCACAACCAAAATTATGGAGTAATGAAAAGAAAATGGGGTGCATAGGTTCAAGACCTGTTAAATTAACTCGTTTTGCGAGTTTCATATCTAAATTATTGAGTGTTTAAGAATTACTGAAATTGCTACATGAATATAACGCTTCAAAAGCTGATTTAAGAAATTACAAATGGCAGTACATGTGGAAAAAATGAGTGAATAGGTTAAAACCCTCGTTAAACTATTACGATTTTGCATAGTTTCGTAAATAAACTCTTGGGTATTTATGGAATCCTATGAACTCCATAAGTGTGTCAGGTGTACTCATTTTTAAGACTTATCCCCCATGCACCTCTGCGCATGTTATTCCAAATAATTTGGCACATATAGTAATAGAAACTCCTAATAATTTAGATATGAAACTCGCGGAAAGATGATAGGCTAGGGGTCTTTTAACTTGTTCACTCAAGAATTACTATGTAAAGTTGTGGCGATGGTAAATATGATTCATCCTTAATAAAAGATTCCGAGTCTGATTTTCGGTTCGAATTTTGAAAATCAAAAGTGATATAGACTTTAAGATATAGGTTCAACAGAATCTAATAATTTTGGTTCAACCTTTGTATATATATTTAAAAACTCATTAAATATGTGAAAAAGGGACAATTTAGAACTTAACCACTCGTACTTGAACCGTTGTTTTAGAATTCAGAACTCATAGATGGCAATTCTATGATTGATTTCAGCTGAGGATGTAATCTCGTTCAACCGGAAAACTTTACTTCAAAGTGAAACTATTCAACATGAATTTAAACTAATCGAGCTTCAAAAGAGATATTGAATACCCCATGAAAAAATATAAGTAAAAGAAAACAGTGGAACTTGCCCTTTTGTTTGTTCTTTTCTCTATCTTTTCTGGAGTACTTGTTTATTTGTTTGTTTCCTTCAGCTATCTTGTACTTTACAGGCTACCCCAGCTTTATTTACTGGCCTTGTGATGTGTACCTTTCTTTAGGTCTATGACATTACTAGTGTCATTATAGTATAAGTAAATATTTTGAACTAATAAAAAGGTATCAACACTACTAATATATACTACTAGATAATACTTTAACGTACTCCCTCTATTCCAATTTAAATGTCTTATTTTTTATTTTTTATTTGTCTCAAAAATAATATTTCTTTCTATATTTAGTAAGTTAGATTTAAAAGATTACACATATTTTTAATTTAAGAGCGATTCAAAAGTCTCCATTTGTTTCTTAAATTTCGTGTCCACTAAAACTAAAATACTTAAATTGGGACTTAAAAAATAATTTTTTATTTTAAAAATTGTGTAACATCCAAAACTAAATGGGTATACTCTCCGGTTCCAAGGCTAACTGCTATATTTTGCAATACTAATATTTCTAGTGATAATTTTTTCTACAATTGTCATTTTGTGGGATCCTAGATTTGAAGATTTATGAAAATAACATGTCAAATGTTGGATTTTTTTTTTTTTTGGGCAAGTGAAGAAACTTTTCATTACCAAAATTGCTAATATGTACAGAGTTCAAACTGTGCTAGCATTTCCGCTACACAGTTAGCATAAGTCCACCGCTGACATCAAAACTCAACTATAAACTATGAAATAAGCAAGAGACTAGGGATAGAAATTAAGCACTGCGATTCTTCCTGCCAATCGCGGTACCAGCGTCCCTCTGAATACTACTTCTTGCACTATCTTCCTTGTGATCACTTGGGCTGGAGTGCTTTTATTTTGAAATATTCGTTGATTCCTCTCAGCCCACACCTGGTACACAGTTGCTGCCAAGCACATCCTGTAAATTGTGGCATTAGATCCTCTCCCCTTAGCATTTATGCACGCCCAGTTCAATTCCTCGTGCCAAGGTAGAGGCTGCCTTGTTAATCCTTGCCATTGCAATAGCCGA
Organism: Lycium ferocissimum; assembly: GCF_029784015.1. Lineage (NCBI taxonomy): Eukaryota > Viridiplantae > Streptophyta > Magnoliopsida > Solanales > Solanaceae > Lycium > Lycium ferocissimum. Next base: position 27,562,724 of record NC_081349.1, on the reverse strand, counting down.
GACCATATGGAACTGGCATAATTACAGCTGAAAAACAAATGTTCCGTGGACTCATCGGCATTATCACAAAGGACACCTCATCTATTGCTCATCTATTAGTCCCCCACTTCGGAGAAGTCCATCCTTGGTATGAAGTCTTCCACTAGCGAAAATCACCCTCCTTGCCACATACATCTTTTTGATCGAGATTGCCGCATATTTAATCGTAGTAACTATTTCGGATTTTTGTATACCCGAAGCTTGCTTGGGTTGACCCTTAATGTAGTAACTATGTACCCATTTGACCCATAAGCTATCTTTTTTGTTGCACAAGTTCCACAATAGCTTGCTAACAGCTGCTTTATTCCACACCCTAACATCCAAAATATTTAACCCCCCAGCAGTTCTAGGCATACAGACTTTATCCCATGCAAGCAAGGCTTTTTTTGTTAGTTCGACTCCTCCGGTCCACAGAAATCTCATGCATGTGGATTCAATTAGCTCAGTCACTTTTGTTGGCAGCACAAAAATCTGTGACCAGTAAACTTGTATGGAAAAGAGCACTGATTTGATCAACAATTCTCTACCTGCATATGACAAAAATTTAGTAGTCCAGCATGTGATTCTTCCTAGAAGCTTTGTGAGCAGTGGTTGGCATTAACTAATGGACAGCCTTTTGGTACTCAATGGTACACCTAAGTATCTAAAAGGCATTTCCCCCTTTGTAAAGCCAAGTATACTCAAAATTGAGTCTTGAACATCATCATTCACCCCTCCAAAATAAACTGAGCTTTTGTCTGGATTAGCAATTAACCCTGAGGCCTTTGAGAACTCCTGGAAGCACTTGAATAATAGCTGGACAGACTTGTACGTTGTGGAATCGTATATTATCATTAAAAAAAAAAAAAAAAAAAAAAAAAAAAAAGAGCAAAGTGTGATCAGCATAGAATGATGAGTTCAGACAATGAGAAAAAGAGTATACATGTTACATGTTACCTACATATAAGTCTTCAATACTATATGTACTTTCAAAAGTAATTGTGATGATCTTAAATATAAGTTTGAAAACTCACATTGAAAAAGAAATTAAAAATAAATCTCTAACCAACGATAAGTGTTATGTAAATTTCATTTGTATTTAGAGGTTACTGAATGAAATCCTTTACTTCTTTCGAAGGTGTTGATTGCAGCTTGAAATAATTAAAAAGTTTAGTTTCGAGTTTGAACCTTATATATATGAACATTATTGAGTGTTTTATCCCTTTAGAGTTTGGACTGTCTATCTAACTTGAATTTAATTTAGTCAAGTTAATAAATTTTAGATATCAAATGGTTAAATTTGAAAAACAAAAAATTCAGACTTAAGAAGCCAGCAACTGACATTGCCAACTATTGACAGTCATTAATTTTAAACCAATGATAATTCTCTTCCCTTTTTCTACACCTAGGAGGAAGAGCTTATAATACACTTTTAAAATCTTAATTAAATTTGTTTGGTCAAAACACCTACGTTATAAGGAGTAGCTTGTTTTCACACACTTTTATGGCCACTTGAATTGCTTCTAGAGTTGTCCTAATTAATGTACCTACACTAGGTCTTTCATATTTTAATTTTCAAAATTTCCCCAGCTTATCAATGCTTCAAGCTAACGTAAACGTAAATTGCAACACGATAAAAACATTAGACATTATTATAACAAACTAAAACAAATAATGAAAATTATTCTAGTTTTTTGTTTCTCTAACTACTATAGTACTATTGCTCATTTTGCAATTTTATTGACTAATAATCTAGTGGCAGCAAGTTATTTTATTAAATATGTTTCTCCAGTTATTTTCCCGCATATTCATTGTGGGAAGTGTTGTCATAAGTACTATCAAATAACGTTAAAGATTGTGGTGAGATGGATAGAATTCTTCCGTCCTTAATTAGAGATTTTGGGGTTGGGTCCGAAAAATAAAAATAAAAAATTGATAGGGAATGCTTCCCCTTTTTGATATGCCTGCAGCAGGAAGTTAAATCAGTTGGCACGCTAAAATGAATGTTGCATATCAGGTGGAAAACTAAAAAAAAAAAAAATCTACATACCAGATAAGTACACCATTAGACGACGGTAAAATTTATCCACATCAAACCATACTACTTAACCATTATTACGGTTAGCACACTACTAAAAAATCACTATTTTTCCACTGAATATTCAGTGGGTATTTCCACATATATTTGATTGAATCAGTGAAAAGAAAATATGGTAGGACTAGTAGTGCTTTCACATGAAAAAGTTAGGTTGTTTCCCAGCGGCTCCATGTGTTTTCCTAATGAACTTGTTCGGTGAGAATGAGGTGGAAAAATTATATTTTATAACACAAATTTCCACTAAATATTGGTGGAAAAATCTCTGTTTCTAGTATAGTGGCATGTGTATTTATTACTAAAGGTTTAAAAATAAGGATGTAAGTTAAGACATGTATCATATTAATTACGTACTTAGGTTGATATAAATGTCGAACTCCTCAAAAAGAAAAGGAAAAAGGGGGGAAAAGAATAATTAAGTACAAGTGGAGTGCTTTAAAATAATGAGTTGAGATATTATGCACTTCGCTTTCATTCCTTGAGACAAAGTACAATACATTTGTTACGTTAGCTTTTACCTTAAAGTTTCATTTTTAAAATTCAGTTTCCCAGTTAACTACGCCACCTCTTGATTTTAGCATGAATTGTTTCAAAGAAATGTGAAAAAGAAAAGTCGAAAGAAAAAAAGAAAAATTGAACTCCCATATTAAAGAAAGGTACATAAAAACACATCTTATTTCTTCATAAACGACCACACAAAAAGAGTGCTGTGTGAATTTAAGTCTCAAATTCAAGTTAGTTTATTATGTGAGAAGCACCCATAGTGTAATTTAGCTCTCAAAGAGTGAGCGAAACTAATATAAATTAGGGTTTAGATTTCTCTTGAGATAAAAAAGGTTGATGATTTCTTCTCATCAATTTATATTTTGATAGACAAAATGATAAGATATTTATATGGGTAAAAGATAATTATAAGTACTTGATATAATAATCGTGCTAGTAAGTTAAGCGGACACTACTATTATTAAAAAATAATTATATAGGGAATACTCATTAGTTGATGATAAGTTTTAGTCATGTTATCAATTTTACATTGCGTTCTACTAGGAGTCGTTTAGCCTTTTACATGTGGTATACATCAATAGAAAATATAAATAACTTCTAACACTTCTTATTTCTATTTCATTGCAACAACTGTATAGCCAGTGTAATTTTTCAAATGGGGTCTTGAGAGGATAAAGTGTCAGTAGACTTTACCCTACCTTGGGAGGTAGAGATGTTGTTTCCTACCCTCGCCTCAAGAAAAAGCATATCAAATCAGATCAGAAAAGGAAATAATGGAAGTGGAGAAATCATGGCAAGATACTATAGAAACCAAGACAAAACATTTTGAAAATCTGACAAGGAATATCATATAGTAACAAAAATCGAAAAGAAGCTTCAGAAAAAATACTACGACTACCAGCATAGAAGAATAAGCGAGACAACGGACTACATGCTAACTAACCTTCAACCCTAATTCCTGTCCTCCACAACTTCCATGTCCATCTTTCTATTTCATTATGGAATATTACTTTTATTTTATACCATATTGTCTTTAAATGAGTTTAAATGAAATAATATTGACCAATGAGGATTCATATAGTCAATCTAATTAACTTTGTTTTAGACTGGGGCATAGCTATAGCCGTTGTTGTATTTGACCATATATATGCCCTCAAATCTAAATGCATTTTCTTTACTTTCTCATTTGCATTTCACATTTCCATATTTTTATTTCTTGAGCAAGACGCATTTTGATTTCTAGAAGAGGTCAAAATAATAAGAAATGAAAATTGGAAGAAAATAAAATAAGACATTGATGATTGATTCCATATAGCTGGCAAGAGCCAAGGGGCAGCCAGCAACAAATGGTCAAACTTGGCAGATACTTTCTCTTTACCACTTTGATTCTCTATGTTGTTTTTGACTCAAAGTGAAATCTCTTAAGCTTTTTGCAGGAGGGTTGGTAACATCTTCAAGAAAAGGTCATCTCATTAAGGCTTAGATCTTCCAATCTTATTACTCCACCAAAGTTGACTCATGTTTAAAATTCGGCAAAAAACTTACTCAATAAATAAACATAATATATAGATATACACCTTAATTAATTAAACACTCAAACTTTGAGAATGCATATTTAGATATGCCTCAACTCATCATCACTGTGGCTCATGGACACCCGACGCTGACGTGTGGCACATAAATTTTGGAGGTGTCTAGATGATCATTTTATAAGTTGGAGTGTTTAATTGGCACAGTGGAGACGAGTTGAAGTGTCTAGATGATATATCATTGTATAAGTTGAAGTGTTCAATTGTCAGTAGAAGTCAAATTTAAATATCTATCTATGTATTCTGCATTACTGCTTACTAAATATATACTATACATTTTTACGTAGATTTTAAACACTTAATCATGTACAATTAACATGCATCTTCACCTCATTAAATCACTTACTATAAGTATTTACCTTAAAATTCTTAATCACTTTCACCACATTATTAATAAAATAAAGATACAGCCCTGCAATATTAAGTTATATTCCCTTAGTTTTAATTTATTGATACACATTTTTTAGCTCGTTCAAAAAAGAATGATACACTTTTAAATTGGTTTAAAAAAAGAATGACACTCTTTACATTTCTTATTTTAATGAGAAGTTTATATAACCGCACGAAACTTATTTTTCTTTACATTTCTTTTTCAAATTTCGTGCCGATTCAATTTATATTACATTAATTAAAACGAAAAAGTGTGATAATAGCGTGAGACATATTTCTACTATTATTATAATATTAATTCATGAAAGTAAGTTACTTATTATTACTATCGGATTATCAAGTAGCGTTCATTAATAATAATAGGTAAATAATTTTACACAGTTAATACATAAAAGTGAAATTCTAATATTAATTGCTATTCTATTTGGATTTTTTTTTTTTTTTTGGGTTTTCCATTTGGTGTTAGATATTCGCATTGGAGATCGATTAGCTTTGGATTCGCGCGGCGTAGGGTTAATATATATATATATATATATATATATATATATATATATATATATACATTAGAGAGAGAGAGAGAGAGAGAAAGTGCTCCCTATCAATTTTTTTTTTTTTTATACTCAGGGCTTGAACCCGAGACCTCTTATTAAGGGAGAGGTGAATTTTTTTTTTTTTTTTTTAATATAGGTTCTATGTACTGTTGATGGACCGTCCCTCTTTCTTTCACTTATACTATGTCATTATTATTAGTTGGCCTTGGGACTTGAAATCACGTAGACCTAAACATTATATTAGAATAATGGAATCTCTTCCATACTTCGGTTTATAAAACTCCTTTAATAGTACTCTATGTTTAAGCTACAAGAGTAACATATATTAAAATAAATAAAAAGAGACAGTGTAAGAGGTGAAAATGATTTGTATTGATTGGGTTGGTTTTACTAGGTGTTATCAAGTGGAGAGCTAGCCAAGTACTTATACACGCATTAAATAAATAATTTTTATTAAAAAATAGATCTTATAACATATAGTTTTATTCGCGTACACATGCAACAACCCAAGAACAAAATCCCATCAGAGAATAGTCCAAATAAGAAGTCATGCAAATTCATTACCATCTTATATTATACTCATAATTTAAAGGTGATTAAGATTCCTTAATAATCTTTCTCCAATTAGAAAACCTCGAAGCTGGGTATGCGACCAATGATTTAGCAACACGTGTAATGGTGTGCAACATCAATTTATTATTGTCGTACAAGTGACAAATATTAAATAATTTTACAAATGTAATTAAACTATGTAAAGAGTAAAGGTTGGCTCAAGGTTGGTATGGCTCTTCTTTTGGGAAAGCTTACATGATGAAGCAAACAAAAATAATATAAACATAATATAATGAAGTAATTAAAGAACAAATCCCTCCAAAACAAACATGGGATTGAGGTTAGGGATTCGAGATATATTAATATTGTTAGCTTTAGAATTCTTTAACATAGCACATAGTCACACAAAAACAAACAAAGAAAAGAAATAATACAAAGATTTAACGAGATTCTGTCAAATCTACGCCCTAGAGCAGAAGTAAAAGAAAATTTTATACCATAAAAGAAAAGAAACAATACAAGATAGATCATCGATTACAATTCCCTTTAATTAAATATGGCTATATACATATAATAAGAAAACATATATTCTGAATCCACTACTTTAAATTCTGGAAACTATGTGCATTGTTCATGACTTAGCAATATTAGTAAAGTGAAGCTGGTTTTAACTTTAATCAATTAAAGGTTTGCACGTCTGGAGTGTTTGAATTATGCCAATTATGCATACTTAAGAAAAAATATTTGGAACATTGAGCTCATTGTAAAAAGTGAATCGTTCGTACTAGTAATATTTAATTGTGTATGAACACAGCATTATATATTGTACTTTTAATGGTCAAACCGACTATATAACAGCTATTGGTCAATGTTTTTCCTTGCAAATTGTTCTATGCAAATATTCTAAATTTAACATATTATTAAATTAGAGACACATGTAATTAATATGAAAGCTGTAGGGGAAAGTTAAAATAAGGTCTTGAGATATTAGCTGGACTGACAGAAAATTGGGTGTACCTCAGAAAAAGAAAACCACGAGAGTATGATACTGACTAGGGATGCAATAGTAAATATTCTTGAAGAGAAATTAAGATCAAGGACTCTTGTTACAGGATGGATAAAAAGATTTTATTTTTAATTAAAGGTTTTGGCTTCGAGTTTTGAAAATTAATTTTTAAGTATTAAGTGTTTTCTTTTTTTATGGGTTTTACACTGTGTGAATTTGAATTACTCGAAGTACCAAAACAGGTAGCAGACACCGAATATGAAACCAAAAAAAATAATCTTGAAGGGATATTTCTCATGTTACGTTTAGGAAATGACTAGTGCCTACCTTTTCTTTTTGGTTGTTGATGATGAATTCCGTGCAAAAATTATGGCACAAACATGATTGATATTGTTATATGACCGTATCCTAAATCTTTTAAGCTCCCTTTTGGCCGAACCTTAAATTTCAAAAAGGGTCCTCCTTTTACTCAATAAAGAAGCTGTTTTTTTTTTAAATAATTTTATTTTTTGTTTTTTCAATATATACTTTGAGTCTTTAATTTTTTTCCTAAAAATGTGGGACCCTGTGCACCCAATGACGTAACCTAATCTATCTTCTAAACTCTAATCTCTATTTATTCTCTGCCTATTGTGATTTTTCGTGAAATCTAATGCTAGGTTGATAATCATGAATGGTGTGCATGATTAGAGATAACATATGATTTCTTTGAAGGAAAAAAAATGCAAACTGGTTTGCATATAGATATATGTTGCATGCGTAAAATTGCAAAATGTGAATTTTTAAGTTCTTGAAAGGACATGAAGCATATTTTTTAAAAGATAATGTATATGCTTGTAAGCTTAAATATTATTTTGAGATTGTGATAAAAATGAAATACTTTTAGTTATATTGTGGAGCTTATTGACTTGAGGCATGAAAGTGTAGGTCACGTGAAGTTTAGATCTATTTGACTCTTGGTAAATAATGAATTAATTATTGTTTGTGCAAATAAATATGCTTCTTATAAGTGTCTTACTTGTAATAAGTGCAAGATAGCAAAGAAACCTTTCAAAACAGTTGAAAGGAAATGAACACTTTTGAGTTTAATCCACACAAATATTCATGAAATGAATTATTTGTCACAAGATGAAAAAGAGATGTTTCTATAATTTTTGTTGATGATTATTCAAGATAAACTTTCAAGCTTGTTAGTCGACATGAAACATGTTATTTGAAAGCATCATATCTATACTTGAAAGTTGGTGTACGTATATGTGTGTACAAAAAAATCATGAAAAATATACTTTCAAGTTTGTGTAGTGATATGAATATATTATTTGTAAAGATTGTATCAATACTTGAAAGTTAGAATATTATTTTGAGATCAAGAGGAAATAATAATGATTTCATTATTAGTTGAAGGCTTTTCATGAATTTATATGATGAATTTGGTGCATTATACTCAACAATAATATGATTTTTGAGTTCCAGACGATGAGAAAGCTCTTGGACTATTGAAAGTATGAGGTATTTGACTATCTTTCAAAAGTCAATAGTAGACTGGATTTTCTAATATAATTTTGTTGAGTTTAAGGACATAAATTTTGTTATGTCAGCACACCCCCCCCCCCCCCCCACCCGCCACCAAAAAAAAAAAATCTTTGGTGGATACGTTGAACCGGTACATTATTGATGACGACTAGTTGATGGAATACAAATTTATAGTTGTACCTTCTACTTGAGAAAAAATTGTCTGGATTAGAAGTATTATGCTAAGTATTCCGATATGGAGTAAGCCGGTGCCATCCCTTTTTACTATCTATCGTGATGATAGTAGAAGTATTATTTTTTGCATACTTTTGTTTATAATAGCTAAATGAAATCTAAACACCAAATGTCAGTATACATACATAGCAACACTTCACTATAGCAGCCATGAAATTTCGGACAAACGCTGCCATTATAGAGAGGCTTGACTTTATTGTCTTAATAAGTCTATAAACCGGTTTTGGTTGGAGTGTGTAGGAACACTCTTGATAGATTCACCGACACTTTGTTGTATAGGAGGATGAGATTAAATTCTATTAATGAATTCATAGACTATTTGGTCGGAGTATGCAAAGTTACTTTTGATGAATTTGCCGCGCTAAGTGTGAAGTGGAGGCCGCTTCAATAAGGTTTTAACAGGAAAATCTTAAAGCACTTAGATAAAAGGATTCAGGACACATGGCCGTAAGGTGTCAAAGGATATTGATTTTCACCGGCATATAATAATGTGCGTGGAAAAATTTCTACTTCATTCAATGAACTACTTTGTTCAAAATTCGTTCACTATGTAGTTAATGATTTAAAAAGTCTTCATCATTGCGCTAAAATAAGGTCTTCAAATATTAGCTGGACTGACAGAAAATTGGGTGTCCCTCAGAAAAAGAAAACCACGAGAGTATGATACTGACTAGAGATGCAATAGTAAATCTTGAAGAGAAATTAAGATCAAGGACTGTTATAGGATGGATAAAAAGATTTTATTTTTAATTAAAAGTTTTGGCTTCGAGTTTTGAAAATTAATTTTTAAGTATAAAGTGTTTTTTTTTTATGGGTTTTACACTGCGTGAATTTAAATTACTCAGAGTTTCAAAGCAGGTACTAGACACCGAATATGAAACCAAAAAAAAATCTTGAAGGGAGGGGTGGGTGGCGTGGGGGCGGAAGAGGAATTTCTCATGTTACGTTGAGGAAATGACTAGTGCCTACCTTTTCTTTTTGGTTGTTGATGATGAATTCCATGCAAAAATTATGGCACAAACATGATTGATATTGTTATATGACCGTATCCCAACTCTTTTAGCTCCCTTTTGGCCGAACCTTAAATTTCAGAAAGGGTCCTCCTTTTACTCAATAAAGAAGCTGTTTTCTTTTTAAGTATTTATATTTTTTATTTTTTCAATATATACTTTATGAGTCTTTAATTTTTTTCTAAAAATGTGGGATCCTATGAGCCCAATGACGTAACCTAGTGATCAATAAAGTAGAATAAAAATCATGACGTTTCATGTTTAAATTCCAATCAAGGCAAAATACACTAGGTCATGATTTAATTTCTTCCGTGGACTGAAATTTTGGTGGGCAAAATTATCTGATACTTGTATTGGTGGAAAATAACAAATATCTGATAAAATAGTCCGGGGCACACAAGCTAACATGCATGAATGCCACCCTCCTAAATGGTGAGGGATGAGAGATGGAATATTGGCAGTTGTAAGTTGTTATTGCATGCATAAAATTTAAAAGCTAAGGCGATGTGTTAGGACAAATCAAGAGTAATCAAAGCTAATCAACAAACCAGATTTATTAGCAGTGGTTTGTGTTGTTTTCTCAATCTTTTTGAGTAATATTATGACATTATTATATATCGTTGTCGGTCAATCTTTATAAAACATTAAATATTAGAAGTCTTACCTCATTGCTTCGGCCATCGTACGTCAATGATTTAGGTAAAAGTTTGTTAAAACAATAAATAAACCACGGACCCAAAAATCGTATATTCTTGAAATATTTCTACACATTGAGTAAGAGCTTATGAAATATGTATCCAGAGAATTAATGGAGTTAACTGTCATTTAGAATATAAATGGGGACAATGAGCAGATTGATGTTGACTGATTGCCAACACTCCCAACTGTGTTCCATACTTAAAAGTAATATAATGCGTACCTTTACTTTTAATTAAAGGCCTCGAGTTTGAGCCCTGTAAATTGTAAAAATACTGGTAGAGAGCGCTTTTCCTCTTAATGAATTTCACGCGGCGAATCCGAATTGATCGAGACTTGAAGTGGGTACCAGACATCGCAAAAGAAGAAGAAGGAAATGTTAATAAACCAATTTGTCAATGAAAATTACAGGTTACAGCTAAGATCGTACGGACCACTTGCAAAATAGTATGCATGTCGTGAAGTAGTAGTACTATACTAATGGGGTAATATGCCAATTTCTTGAAGGTTTCATTGTTAAGTTAATTAATGATGTAGTTTTGGCTGGCTCAGTAAAGATCAAGACTTCTTAACATGTAATACAGGTAAACTAATTAAGCAGAAAGGAAAAATAAAGGCGATCGATGGAATCTTTTTTTTAATTATGAGTTTGCAGAGAAATTGATGCATGTTATTATCAATTCAATAGTGTTTGACTAATTTTATGTTTTTCGATGTTTGATTAAAGAGTGAACATACCGAAGAAAAAAACGTTGTTTAAAGAGTGGTAATGAATATTGCATTTTGGCACATTGGATATGCCTTTGACAAAATGTTTTGAGTGTTAAAGATCGATTATAATGTCTAACCGTCTTTTGAATTGATATGAAATTACTATAAAGTTGAAATAGCTGTGAAGGAAAGTAACTCTCATTCAACAACAACACAACAACAACATGGCTCGATATATAATCCTGAAAAATTAAAGTAAATTTTTTGGAAGAACAAAAATAGTAGATATTTAAAAGAGTTTCTAGAAAGTTATAATATAATATCTTTGATATATATTGTATAAAGTGTCTAGACACTTAGATATTTATAGTTGAGGATAGAATTATCTAGAATAGTCAGTGTAGATCGATAATTATCTCAAAGAAAATCTAGATATTCTAGAGTAGTGGTAGGGGGTAGAAGAACTTGGATGTCTCCTTCCGGTGGAAATATCCCCGTCCGTGGGATATCTTTACGTATTGCATCCCTCATACCAAGCGACATAGATTTAATTGTTATTGACTAGAGATATGAGAAAATACATCATTCCCTTCCTGAACTTGTACCTTATTTTTAGTAGCAGAGAGCGGTGGGTTATGCCGCAGGTGGAAGAAAGTTTTTCAAATTGATAATTTAACCATAATTATGTTTGTATAATTTCAGAGAGAGAGAGGGATAGACCAAATGCAATGATAATAGCATAAAATGGTGGAGTGATTCTTTGTTTCCATTTCTAAAGCTCAGCACACCTCCATTTTTGTTTCAGTGAAGCCTACAGTTAGGGTAAGGTGGGGTGGAAAACTTTTTCTTTTTTTTAATTTATAGAAAATAGTCTTTTTCTTCTTTCTTTTTGTAATATTTTGGCATTTTGATTAGGATTAGTAATTAGTGCGTGAAAATTACTTTCTTACTCAAACTAGGATTGATTGAAAAAGGGTGTATTAATGCCAGATCAAAATTGTTCAAGGGGGTTATAGGAGCCCCGTAAAATTAAAGTGTCTTTTTGAAAATAAGGTATAATTTTTAGTGGGTAACTATTTAATTTCTCTTATAGACAAAATTGAGAGAAAAAAAAAAATTAATCTGGCAATTGAAAAAAAAAATATATACTATGTTCTGTCAATTGAAACAAAAAAAGAGACTATGATCTGTCGAGTAAATTCCCTAAAATGTCACTCATGTATTGAGAATTGTTTACAAATATCACTTTTGTTTCCTTTAGGACTAGAATATCACCCAACTATCACTATTTTTCTCAAAATATACTAAACACAAAAAACTCTTCTTCTCTCCTAATTGGCATGCCATGTCACATAAGATTCTATCTTTTTTTTAATAAAATAGGAATAATTGCATAAACCTACCCTCAAGTTAAGCCTTATAACACTAACTTCCCTTGTGGTTTCTGATATTACGCTCACCTCTCTTATTTTCAACTTTTTGTAACCAAACTCCTTGTAATGATAAAACGTATCCAATATTTCAAAGTTGCCCTTTCTTGGCTTTATATTGAATATTTAATTGTGGGACGAAAATCTTTAAAATATATTACTTTAGAATTAAATATTCGACCTAGAGTGATCCATTGGGCACAACTTTTCATTAGATGCATTATTTATTTCCTTGTAAATTACAAAACTTGCTAATTGTTATACAACTTAAACATATTAAAGTTTAGATGACATTTTTTCAATTACATATGTAATATTTAAGTACAAAAAACTGTTAATTAGTTTATTATAAAAAGACAGTGTACTACCAGAGAAATAAATTATTGTTTGGTGCATATGTGTAGAAAATCTAATTTTTATATTTGAACATGATTTATTTTTTGTTCTTAAGTCCAAAAAAATTATCAAAATAAAAATGTATTATCTCATGTTAGATGAAAAAAATAATGGTTATATTATTTTTTATAATTTTACTTTTTTCATACGTTTATTCGTCTTGTGAATCCAAATCCAAGATAAAAAAAAAGTCAAACATAGTATTAAAAATTTGAATGAAATATTACTCGGATTACCAGTCTCATAGGAGTACTATTAAATAATTATATTAGTGCCACAAAAGGGTATTTTTGGAATATTGTTGCAAGATTATCATTTAAAAAAGTTTGGATACATAAAATTAAAAATAAGGGAGGTGAGCGTAATATATTAAACCACAGGGAAGTAAGTATTATAAGGTTAAATGTGAGGGGGGGTCACTGAAATTATCCCATTATTATTAAAAAATAGAATTTTATGTGACATGACATGCCAACTAGGAGAGAAGGAGAGTTTTGTGTTTAGTATATTCTGAGAAAAATAGTGATAGTTGGGATTTGGGTGAAGTTGGGATTTGGGTGATATTCTAATCCTAAAAGAAACAAAAGTGATATTTGTAGGTAATTTTCAATACATGGGTGGCCTTTTAGGGAATTTATTCTCTGTCGATGTCCACATTAATCCAAGAAATTGAACTCTATCTTCCTTGATAAGTTATTCGACCTTTTAATCCTTTGAAGATAGATTTCACTATAGATAAAATAGTTATTTAATTATTATTTTTAATATTTAGGACTTAAAAATTTATTTGAAATTTAGTTATTAAACCTTTTCCTATTTGAATTATATACCTAAAATTTCGGACTTTAAAATCAATTAGGACTTTACCTTATATAAAAAAAAAATCTTATTTAAACAAGCTGGAAAACTATATTCAATTTTGAAGAATAAGTTACAAATCGAAGACACAACTAGATATATTAGGCCATTCCAATACAAAGTTTAATCCCAAATGAAATACTTGGTTATTTTGGAACAATAACGTCCATTTTTGGAGATTAGTCCATTGGATACAAAGGGAAGCAACTGTTATATATGCACACTCCAAAATTAACGTTATACTCTCCTCCTTGTTTCTGGCATTAAAAGAGCCCTATATTTTCAGACCTGTTATAAAATAATAAAAGTACACGACAACAAAAGATATAGTCAAAGAAGCAGGGGGGAGAGAGAGAGAGAGATTTTATTGCTCTTTCAATTTGATGTGTATAAATGAACTGAATTGACTTCCTATTTATAGAAGAAAAGAAGTTATTGCGAGGCTTTTCAGAACTGCTGACAAGCTGCCTACTTGAGCTACTTGCAAGCTGCCTGCTTGATTGTAAGCTTATCCAGTTGACTGTGTATTTGAATGGACATCCATAATACGGTGTATTTATAACACTCCCCCTTGGATGTTCATTAATAGATAATGTGCCTCATTGAAACCTTACTAGAAAAAACTCAGTGGGAAAAAATCCTAGTGACGGAAAAAGAGTATACGTATCTAGTAATACACATTGCTAGCTGCCTCATTAAAACCCTTACCAGGAAAATCCAAAGTGGGACAACTGTGGTTAAGGGAAAAAGAGTACAATGCGTATTTTACTCCCTCTGATTAAAGCATCACATAATTCTTGAAGATGATCTACTCCAACCTTGTATACCAACTTATCATATCTTGAGGTTGACGGAGCATTTCTTGTTTTTTTTTCCACTGTGAAAAGATGGGTGATTGTTTTAAAAGATTGAAACCAAAACTACTTGGCACCATAGAAGTGACATTACTGTTAAAAGTTACTTTCCTTCTATTTTATGATCTGTACTAGTATTTGAAATGCCCAAAAAATATGAAGAATTGGACTGAGTTGGACTATTGAACTTCATAAACAGAGAAGTTTGCTAATTCCTTAGCAAATTGGCTTGTGAAAAGAGAACTTATTCAGACTAATTTTGTGCAATTTCAGGAGTTAATTTAGAAGCATGCATGGTCCTTTCGATGCAATGATGGATGATGCAAATGTCGGCCTTATCACAAAATTTTAATTTCTCACAGCTCAGATCTCTAGTCAATAAATTAAGATAGATGAGTGAATCGAAGCAGTTATTTTGCACAAAATTTTTGCCACTGTTGGTCCTGGTCAACATCCTAATAACAAGAAGTTGTTAGAAAACTGGAAAAAAGCAGGTGCACTTTACAGTGTTTTTGTTAAGAAGGTTCTTTAGAGGGAGAAACGGAGAATAATCATCTGCAAACATATTGGTTTATGAGCTCCTCTCAGATTCATTTTCCTACACAGAACTTGAGAATGGAGTGCTATGGTACAAGGGAAGAGTGTCGCTAATTAAGAGAGCCATTGATAGAGGGGGTGAGTCCATCTGCTAAAGGTGCGGATGAATATGGAGGTGTTTTTTTTCCCCACCCTACCTCATCAAGATGATCGATACTGTTCTCACTTACCCTCCAGCACAACTCAAACCTTCAACCTACTGGTTGATGGCAAAGTTGCTCAACCACTTGAGCTATCCACACTTGTCAAGATGGAGGTGTTGACGATCAAGCCGTCAAGGTTGTTGATATTGGTAAGAGCATGACGATTTTTAAACATTAGTACTAGTCGTTTGAAGTTCAATTTTGTACTAAAAACTTAAATAGCTGCTTGGGTTTGTGTGCTTTATGTGGATTGGTTGAAGAAGCAACACGTATACTTATAATGTTTGCCAATTTTTTTTTCATTTGTTACTTTAGCGACTAGTCATAGAGATGTGAGAGTTTTGCTTCCGCTATCGACTGACTATCCTGTTAGCAGTGCTATACTAGATTGGTACCTACGTTTTGTTGTTTTGGAGCAAATTTTCATTAAAAAATGATGATTGGTACTTGTTCCAATAATTCACCCCTTTACTTTTCTTTTCACTTATGCTCTCCTCACACGTGATACATGATCATCTTACTTTTCAACTTAATTATTTTACACCTCTGGATCACTTTTCCAACAACAATTTTCCCTTTATTTCCCTTTCCAGATTCCACATCTTCTATTCTCGTATCATTTCACTTTTGTGACAATCGACGAACCCAGAATTTGAAGTTTATGGGTTCCTACAACGACTTAAAGTTAATACTATACAATAATAAAAAGGTTCACAATTAAATATTTAGTGAATTTCTTAATATCTATTCATAGTTTTGAGAAAAAATATTGAACTCACCTAAATCTATAACGAACACTTTAAATCCTCCCCTGAGCAAATGGAGTTATCAGTTTTGTATGTTAGAAATAAAAGTATTGATCATCATGAAACGATTTTTTTTTTTCTGCCATGTGATGAGTTCCGAACAATACCAGAACATAATTTTTTCTTTGGTTTTGATCCAGTCTACTAATGTCTTCCTTGCATTGAAAATAAAGCTCCAAGACGACTTCATCAGAAAACTTAAAATGCATAGAGATTATTAGTCCCGAGCTACTTTCTCAATTGCCTTAAGATTTTGGATTAAATGCTCAAATATTTTCACGTTTAGAAGTTATATGTTTGAACTTTCGAGCAATTTTTATACATTTAGTTAACACTATAAGGATATTTAAGCCAATTAATCGTATCAGCAAGGACAATCTTAATAGGTAAATGTTTAGCTTGCTATTGAAATTACTTGATGTAATTAAGAGAAAGATAAGATAACTTCATAAATTTGTTAACTGAACTTTGCAGTTGAATCCAATTAGCTAACTAATAATATAGGCTGAATATGTAACAAATTATAGATAAACGAAAATTCATGCTTTTATTCATAGGGTAATTAACACTTTAGAAACATCACAAGCTCGGAAAGTAAAGCTTTTATTGCATCCCAGCAACTCAATATACATGAATCCTGCAATTCCCAAAAATGAAGAATTAAAGTTAAGCTTTAAGGATGAATTAGGTAGAATATCTACATTGATTTAAAAAAGAATCTTCCTTTCAAGTTGAATACCTTGAGGTTACACACTATTTTCTTTTCTTGTGCTTTTGCATTCTCGTAACAATTCTGTGTTCCCATTCGTCAACCATCCTCGAAAACCATGCTGGATTTTGGGTTGCCAGCATTATGTATATTACGGAGAGGACAACAATTAGACCACAACAGTAACCCATGAGAAACGTCTGCCCTTGTTTGATCATTCTGATTTGAATCTCCTTCTTCTCCTTGATCTAGCTCAACTGGAGTTGTCACTTGTGGTACCCCATCATCACCGTCACAATCTTTTGAGAGTGGAAATCCATGTAAACCATCATTCCCTTGGTATGAACAGTTCTCAAACGTATCAAATTGTTTTCCTTTGGGGATGCACCCAACAAGATGATTGTAAGAGAGATTTAAGACTGCAAGTGATGTGAGAGATGCAAGCTGTTGCGGAAGTGTCATGCCCCGAACCATGGCCCGGGAGAAACACGACACTCGGTGCCATATTGCATGTGACCGAGCAAACCACATGGCTTGCTGAATCATCATCAGGCATACACGAGCAGAAGTATAACATGAATGTGATGAGCTTTTATAAAACATAAGAATCATAACATTAATAAATACTGATTTAAAACATGAATGTGGAAATATCGTAAATGAGCTAAAATGGCTATCCGACTCTGAACATCTGACATGACATGTCTGACTAGTCTAGTCTATGAAACCTCTACATAAGACTGAACATGAAAACATACTCGCTGGGACAAGCCCCCAGCATACCTTTAAATGCATATCTTATTATGAAAATAATAAATAATAAATGTCTAAGCCCCGGAAGAGATGAGGCTTACCAACAAGCTGATAAGTGCGAAGTCCTACTAGGCAGATGCGTTGTCCTGTAAATCAGTACCTGCATCGTGAAATGCAGGCCCCCGGGCAATAAAAGAGGACGTCAGCACATTGAATGTACTGGTATGTAAAGCAACTGAATGAAATAACATGGGACATGGAATATCATAATAGAGACTGAACTGAAACATGATCATGAACATGAGTACATATACATATATAACATGTGTAAAGTATCGTGAGTAGGGAGAGCAGTAAATATAACCGACAACATGGTTTGGTACTTGCGTCCTACCAGCAGAACACTCATACCTTGCCAGAGACATGAGATTTAATAATATTATGAAAGGATCCAGTCATTATGAGAGATCGTCCTAAGCATGGGTGGAGCGATCCTCATCCTACGGTGGCTACTTAGTTTCAGGCTGTTCTTCTCGGTAATTAATCCAACTCCCAAAACATGAACATGGAAAATAAGTGGCACTTACTGCCCATGGCTTTTCATGAATCATAACTTGCATGTACATGGATATCATTCGTATTATTCTTGCATGAACTTATAAAACATATATAGTTTTTCTTGAAAATATCATAATAGTTCATAAACTTGCATGTAAGAACCTATGGAATGCAAAGTATGGGTTTTCATGGATTACGGACAGATTCTCAATAATCATAATGATGTATCAAGAACACAATGAAGAATTTATAACAATTTAATACATAATATAACATGGGGCATGGACCTAGGGTTACTATGAACATGGTTAAAAATCCTAGTTTTCGTAAAGTTTCATACTTTATGGAAGAAGAAGCGTGGGGAAGAACAATGATGTTCCCACATGTAGCTAGCAACCCTACATACCTGGTAATGCTCCAAGCTTGAAATAAAAATCTGAACTTGGAAGATGAATTCTAATCCTTGGTCTTGGATTCCTTTAGGTGGGTTTTCTTGAAAACCCTATGTTAAGAACATGAAATTCCTACTTAGAATTCATGGGTCATTGATAGAATTCACTTAGGATGGTATTAAGGAACTTACTTTAATGCTTGGAGAAGTTGAAAGGAGAGAACTTTTGTGTTAGGGCTTTAGAGGAATGAGACTTATGAAATAAAAACTGAATTCCCGTCTTTTAATTGTTGCAGTCGCGGCACTGTTACCCATCGTGTTACGGTCCGTAACACTAGACCGTAACGCGTGTCAAAATTCCAGAGAGGATCTAAGTTCGAGGTTGGGTTATGGACACGAGATACAGACCGTATCTGGTGTTACAGTCCGTAACCTTAGGCCGTAACACATGGTACAGTCCGTAACGATGAACCGTCCTTTGGTTCAAGTTTCGAGATGGTGATTTTTCAAGCCTTACCTATTACGGTATGAACGACGGTCCGTAACACACGTTGCGGTCCGTCCCTTGAAGCGTAACGCTGGGTTTTCTAAACTAAAACATATTTTCGATTCCAACACTCTCCTTCTTGAGTTTCTAACCTTCTGAGTCATGAATATGGTTTAGTACGAATTTATGAGGTGTTACAGGAAGTTCTCCTCTAATTTTGTTGAATGAGAGATCCAATGATTCAAGTACAGATAAATGTTGCAGTGATGCTGGTATAAGACCTTCCAAGCCACTGTGAGATAAGTTCAACGTATGAAGCCCAATGAGATCTCCAATAATACTGGTAATATAACCTTCAAATCTATTGTTAGAGAGATCGATAACTATGTTTGAGGTTGAAACTCGAACAAATTCAAGTTTCGATCGTTTTGTTGTAATCATCAAAGAATACGTGTAGTAAATAGTTAAATTTGCTACATATCTTGGGGTTCCGTTTTTCTCATCAATTAATTTCATAGCTTCAAAGTTCTCAAAAAGGTTCACGGATAAATTCCCGCTAAATCCATTGGATGAGAGATCTATGACTCGGAGTTGAGCAAATATTTTTTCGTTCCTTGAAGCTTGGATGGAGCGATGTAACTTATTTGATCTCAAGCTTATAATTTTCAAATTAGGTAGGGTTCCTAACCATTTTGGAAATGTGTCATTCAACTCATTGTTACTTAAGTCAAGACGTTCCAAATACTTGCAATTGATCAAAGATCGTGGTACTTCCCCCTCTAGCTTATTTCCATGCAATTTAATGACTCTAAGTTGGTTTCCAGTACTAAAAGTTGTATTAATTGTTCCACTAAGATTATTGTTGCTCAAATCCAAAATCGAAACTTCACTCATCTCTCCCAAACATTGTGGGATTATTCCCTTCAAATTATTACTTCCCAAATCTAGCACTTGTCACAGTTAACTCCATCCCATTCGCAGCAATTTGTGCTCTTTTTCCACGTAACTGGTTTTGGATGAGAAAAATAACAATATTTAAAAGCATTGGGATTTATAGTAACATGTGCTTAAATTGTAGCAAAGCATGAGCTTGATCTTTGGGGCATAAATGAGGTAAGGATGAAGAGAAAACAAGTTGACAGAGAAAGGCTATATATAGCAGAAAAAATGCAAATATTCCATAACCCATTTCTATTACTAAAATGATCAAATCTAAGTACTTAGTAGAAAAGAGATCAAGATTTTTTTTTTTTGCTTTGTTCCTCTATTCAATAATATTGAGTTATATATAGCAGAAAGCAAGGAACATTCACTATTGTTGCTTTGCAGTAGTAACTTCCAGGAAACTCACCTAGTCATTAATTTCTGTCAAAATGTAGAGTTGTCAATTTCATATGAACATTCTCTTGTGTGCACAAATAAAACAATTACCTGTGAGTGTTATCAACAAATCATGTAAAAACCAAGTTTCTTAACTGGTCAGAGAGGAATTATTGTCTAAGTTTTGTTAAGTTGGAAGATTATAAGTTCACAAAGATGGTTTGTCCATATTAAGTAATTTACATTCTCTTCATAAGAGGACAACTAATTGCATTCAACAGGTCTGTGTCAAGTTGCTAATAAAGGATAACATATCAAGTTGGTCAACAAAATTTTTAGAGCAGTAAGTACCACTTATTCAAGGAAAAATGGATTGATTTCCCACCACCTGCGCGCAGAATAGACATGAGGCATTTTATACCTCATTTTAACTGGAGTCAAAATGGTTTACAAAATATCAGAAATTCCGAGGTTAATTAAAGTTAAGGAGTCACCACCTAATTTTTTATGGTGAATTAGGGCACCTAAAGTTTATTAAAGTTATTGTCTAAAGTTAACCCCGTTTTAAGGTATGAGATTGTAGGTAAGCGTTCAATTAACCTAAAGGGAAGATATCAAGCACCCTTTAAGATCCATTAATAATGGTTAACCGACCGGAATTATTTTATAAAAAGGCCTTGTAAAATATGAGTAATAATGCATAAAACAATTGTTCAATTACAAAACAAAGGGGGATTTCTTAATATGGGCAAAGCATCTTAGTGAAATTATTTATCTTCCAACTTTACAAAACTTAGGCAATAATTCCTCTCTGACCAGTTGAGAAACTTCATTTTTCACATGATTTGTTGATAACACTCATATGTACGTAATTCAAAGAAGCTTATTATGTCTTTGTTCAATTGCTTTATTTGTGCACACAAGAGAATGTGCATATGAAATTGACAACTCTACATTTTGACAGAAACTAATGACTAGGTGAGTTTCCTGGAATTTACTAATGCAAAGCAACAGTAGTAAATGTTCTTTGCTTTCTACTATATATAACTTAATATTATTGAATAGAGGAACAAAGAAAAAAAAATCTTGATTTCTTTTCCACTAAGTACTTAGATTTGATCATTT
Source organism: Lycium ferocissimum (assembly GCF_029784015.1). Lineage (NCBI taxonomy): Eukaryota > Viridiplantae > Streptophyta > Magnoliopsida > Solanales > Solanaceae > Lycium > Lycium ferocissimum. The sequence continues at coordinate 27,541,408 of NC_081349.1, read as the reverse complement.
TAGCAACAGAAATGGGTTATGGAATATTTGCATTTTGATTTCTTTTCCATTAAGTGCTTAGATTTGATCATTTTAGTAACAGAAATTGGTTATAGAATATAAGTAATTGTCCTCTTGTGAAGAGAAAGAGTGTTAATTTCTTAAAATCCAACTTGATGGTAATTTTTTTACTACTAGTTCATGGACACGTTCATTGCACGTGCATTCCGTGCTAATTAGTATAAATATTTTAAAAATGTTCAAAAAATGTACAATAAATTCATACAAAAATTGAAGAGAAAATAGACAAGCTCAAACCGATGAATGAAGAGCCTATTCAAGAAAATGAATAAATTTTGCAAATATCATGTATAGATTTTATTAGCATGTTTTTTTATTTATTTGTAATTCTTGTTATACGCTATAAGAAACTTTTATTGCATAAGTACTACGCTCCCAATTTATGTGTCACGCCCCGAACCTGGGCCTGGACGTAACACGGCACTTGGTGCCTGACTGCATGTGACCGAGCGAACCAACTGGCTGGCTGAATCAACATGTGACCTCAAAACATAACTGAATGCAGAAAACAACTAAACACATGCTGATATACTAAAGGTCTGACTGAAATCATAATGCGAAAATACTTAGACAATCTGAAATATCTGAACGTAGACAACATGGCTTAAACAAAAACAACTGAACAATTGCCAACTAGGCTAACATAATAAATATCTTACTGTCTGAACTGTATCTATGAAGCCTCTAAGAATACTGAATAATGGAGCTGTTTATAAACTGAAATAACTAGATAGCTGACTACGCCCCGAAGGAATTTGGGGCTCACCGATGGGCGATACGTGCACTCTAAAGAGCCGAGTCGTCAACCTATATATCGTTTCTGCATCGCGAGATGCCCCCAAGCAATAAAAAGGGACATCGGCACATTTGAATTGTCTTTGGTATGTAAAATGGCGAAGCAATAAAATACCTAAACCGAAAGCGATAATCAGAATCGTAATAGCAAGGAAGTAGAGATATGAATACTCCCCGCTTCCGTATCCGAATCATCGTATTATCCGTGTTTGTATATGTGGGGCCTCGGCCCACATAATAAATACACGCTATGGCCTCGGCCTAGTAGTGCGTCGATCAATGGCCTCGGCCATGTATACGTATACACAAGACCGTGTCGTGCCTTGGGCAAAATCACATATGTTTAATTATGGTTAATTAATAAGGACTGAAACCATAACAACAATGAACAATGTTGAACTGAAATAGACATGCTGGACTGAATTGAAAACACTGACTGTTTCTGAGCATACTGAATTTCTAGACTGAGATGTCACGCCCCGAACCATGGCCTGGACGTAACACGGCACTCGGGCCTTGCTTGCATGTGTCCGAGCGAACCTCATGGCTTGCTTGTCAACATGGGCATCAAAACAATGTAATCTATATGATGCAATTTAAATGAATCATGAAAACGTAATTGCGGAATAAAGTCTTGAAGAAATCTCATAGCATGAAAAATCATGAAAACGTAATAGTCTACAAATATGAAAGCATAACTGACTCTGTGAACTAACATCTGTCTATGAAACCTCTAAAACATGTCAGAATACTAACTACCAGGACATGGCCCTGGACTACCATAAACTGAATACTAATGCAGACTCCATGTTGAACCCGAGAGGAGTGGGGCTCACCAATAAGGCGATAGCGAGGTGATCCCCTCGCGCAGTGTATGCTCCCGAAAATCGGTATCTACACCGTGAAGTGCGAGGCCCGGGCAAAGGGACGTTAGTACATGGTGAATAGTACTAGTATGTAAAACTATTTGAAATGAAGAACATGGCACCACATAGGTATAGGATATGAACTGAAAGCTGAATGTAACTTGAACATGAGTATGAAACGTGAGTAAAAGTCTACGAAAACGGTAAATCAATGGAAATACATGTATATAAAGCGCTTGTAACGTGGGGAATGCTATAGTATAACCGACAACATGATCGGTACTTGCGTCCTACAAGAGAACACTCACACCTTGCCAGGGATATAAGATTTAAGTAATAATAAGCATGTAAGGATCCAAAGCGCATAATGAAGGTGTTGCCTCGCTTGTCGACAACCCTTATCCTACGGTGGCTACGTAGTTTCGGGCTATCCGAGCCTTCTCGGTTAACTAAGCAAATCCCAAAAACATGAACATGATATAGTTGGCTAAGAAGCCCATGATTTTCGTGAAATAACTTGTAAATAACTTGTAATCATGATTTCACAAAATAACTTGTAACATGGTTTCATGAAATATCTTGTAGTATGGTTTCATGAGATAACTTGTCGTAGTCTTGCAAACATGTTCTTGATTCATGAGTAATAACAATAGTTCATAATTATATATATAATTGACTTGAAAACATGCTTGTAACTTGCTACATAAAATCATAAAAGTTCATATAAACATAATGAGAACACATGAGGAAGAATTCATGATTCATGGATTAAGCTAGGGTTCCTAATAACCGTAATGGAAGATTAGGAATACAATAATGAATATAGATACAAAATGCATGTACACAAATACATAAATACGGGCTACCAATATGTTGGGTTTAATGCCCTAGGAGTTGAACTTCATGGATATCAAGAAACGGAGCATGGGGAAGAACGTAGAGATTCCCACATGTGGATGGAAGTTCTACATACCTTAATTGCTCCAAAATCTTGAATTTTGGAGAAGATTTCCTAAATCTTGATTCTTGAACCTTGGGATGGGTTTTCTTGAAAACCCTAGATTAGGAACAATGATTTCTTGCTTAGATTATTAGAGTATATGTTAGAATTGAGTTGGAAGGGTTTGGATTGACTTACCTTGATGTTTTGGATTGTTGCTAGGGCTTGGAATTGTGAATAATGAAATAAAAGAACTCAAGGCTTGAATTTATACAAAAGTGAGGCGGAAGTTATATGGACGTATTATACGGTCCGTATAAAGTTATACGGTCCGTATAATATGACCATATTTTATCATGGCTGGACAGAACGTCGACTTGAAGCATCATGAAGTACGGACGAGTTATACGGTCCGCATAAAATTATATGGGCCGTATAACAAGTTCGTATAACATGATCAACGAACGGACTGCACTGTAATCCTTCAGTAAAATGGCCATAATTTTTTGTACGGATGTCCCCTTGACCCCCATAATATACCGTTGGAAAGGTATTTCAAAGGGATACAACTTTCAAGAAGAAAGTTTTCACAAATTCCTAACGCAAGTTCCCGAAAACAAGCCATAAGTACAGACTGTCCTAGACTTAGACGAATTTAGAAGGCCTTAAGAACTTCACTTTTTGGTTTGACTTCAAAACGACCGTTTATCATCCGAGTTCATCCCAAATAGATTCGTATAGCTAAAATATCACCTTTATACTAGATTCATACATTCATACCTAATTCAGATCTACGGGATGTTACATGAGACTCATGTGGTAACAATACATAAGTCTATAAAGATTACGTGTTGAGTTCATGATATTCAAATTGACAACCATGAACGGGTCAGAATCGCAACTCTAGAAGATAACGGTTCTACAACATATCATAAAACTAGGGCTAAGCGTATTCGAGTCAAAAACCATCGACAAGTATGAAGAATGAGGCGTAGGAGAATCATGAACATTCCCTAACGTAGATAGTTAGCCTCACATACCTTAATTCCAGCCTTTGAGTGTAATACAATGTTCGTCACCCCTTTCAACTTTGATCTATATCAATACAAGTCAAAGGGATTCTATATTAGCAATAATATTCATGCTTTGGTCATCTAAGTATTTTATCAAACACTTGGTGGGCATGAAGCTCCACAACCTTCATTAATGGTGTTTTCTTCACCCAATCCCCATTCTATTACTTCTAGCTGATTCTACAATCTCAATTAGGTGTAATTAACATCATTCTCCATCACCCATATGATTATAACAATCTCAAGTCAACAATCCAAAACCCTACTATAGTTCGTGTTATTCTCTTTACTAAACCCATTTACTATTCTCCCAAGAACTCATCAATTCACTATTATGAATGATTAGAGTGTAGAAGCGTTACCTTTTTGACGTTCAATCCTCTTGAATTTGGGTTCTTTCCACATCTAACAATAATGTTCCAATCACAACTCTATGGATTAGAAGGGTTTACTCAAGTTAGAAAGCGATTAGGGACTTGAATTCAACCTAGAATCGTGATAAAACTTACCTTGGAGGGTTCTTGAGGCTTGGGACTTGTTCTCTATGGATTTAGGGTGATTTTTCGTGAATGGGGTGTTGGGGAAATAAACCCCAAATCTTAAATATAACTTAAAACGCGTAAACCCAACTCTTGACCCGAAACCCGACCTTTTGCGCGTTGGGTCCGCGATGCACGGGCATCGCGCGACATCCTGCAGGTCAATATTCAGATTGTGCGATCGGCCCGCGATGCGGAGCCATCGCACGCGCCCGCACGCGCGACACGTATCGATTCTGCACAGTGTTCGGTAAAATAGGCATAACTTCTTGTACATAGCTTTGTTCAAGGCCCATAATATACCGTTGGAAAGATATTTCAAAGGGATACAACTTTCATGTTTTAAGTTTCCTCAAATTCCCAACGGATTTTCACTAAATTCGACTGGAAGGAAGACGTATCAAAAATTAGCCGATTCTATAGACTTTTAAACGCCTTACTATTAGCCATATTGAGACGATCGTATCTCCTTGCTCTGATCTCTGATTGGCCTGGTCCTTATATCGTTAGAAAGCTATTTTTACGTACTACAACTTTCATTGAGGGTACTTTCCCAAATTGCCAACTAATCAAGGAGTTATCACTGCCCGAAGTAGGCCTATTTCTCCTATCAACCATTTTCGCAAAACGTTCAAACCTTCAGTTTTTCCACTAAAACTCTAATGATATGAGTCTAACCTTAGTTCTAAGATACGGGGTGTAACATTATGTGATATAGATTGACTAGGCACGGAGTTTAAGAAAGAAATGAAGACTTTTGAAACTTGTTGTCTAAAACAAGCCATAAATATTTGTGTGATTGTAAATCATTTCATTAAGGGCAAAAGGGGGAAATTATTTCTAAATAAAGAAGTGTATCATTCTTTTTTGTACAGACTAAAAAGGAAAGTGTATCACATAAATTGGGACAGAGGGAGTAATACAATTTAATAGTTATAAACAATTTAGCTTTGTTAAAAGTAATTGGGATATTACAATTAACACCATATCTTTTTAGGCTTTTAAAGGGTATAAATGTCATTTAACTTTTGACGGGCATTTTGGTATTAAACTTTGTGGCTTCCCACTTTTAAATTAGTGTAGATATGATCACTTGTGTGGCTAAGTTGGCCTTGTTATTACCAATGAAACCTTTTACTTGATAAAAAAATGAACGAGTGTATAGCGACTGGAGGAGTACTTAAACAAGTTGCATAAGCAAAAAGCTTATCATATTATACTAAAAGTGGGAAGCTCCTAACTTTAAAGCTTAACATGTTGCTTTGCAGTAGTAATCTTCTACGAAACTCACCTAGTCATTAGTTTCTGTCAAAATGTAGAGTTTGTCAATTTCATATGCACATTCTCTTGTGTGCACTTATCAAGTAATTGGACAACGACATAAATTTTTTTTTAATCATGAAAAGTTATGAATAAATCGCGTGAAAAATGAAGTTTCTCAACTCGTCAGAGAGGAATTACTGCCTAAGTTTTGTAAAGTTGGAAGATAAATAATTTCACTAAGATGCTTTGCCCATATTAAGAAATTAACACTCTTTCTCTTCACAAGAGGACAATTACTTGTATTCAACAGGTTTGTGTCAAGTTGCTAGTGGAGGAAAAATTTAAGATTGTTGCTCTGAGTAATCAATACTAGGAAGCTCACCTCATCATTTTCAGTAAATTTTTTAGTTGTCAATTACATATGCTTATTCTCTAGAGAAGTTGTTATCATGAAAAAATCACTATAACCATCTCAATGTGTAACACAATATGTAAAGACTTTTTAATCTTTCTCAAGTCATTGCGCCGTAATTCAAATTAATGCAGGAAACCATCAGTTGTTCACATTCTTAAGTCAATGCATAGAAAGATTCAAATGAAAGGTACAACACAAAGTCCTATCACTTGTAATAACTGATGTTCGGCCAAAAATGCATATATTTATTCATTTTTTGCCTCATATTTTAGTACTTTTAATTGTCTTTTGAGTACTATTATATAAATTTATGCTTAATATTCAGACCGAAGTTGAATAAAAAGCGAGAAAAGAAAAGAATAGAGAAAATGAGGGGAGACAACATGTAGACATAATGATGGGGGAATTAAAGTATAAAAACAAGGAAGAAGAAGACAACAAATGAAAAAGAAGAAACAATTGAAATTGAGAATGAAGAAAGAGACGTACCTGGGCATGTGACGCATCAGGGTGGACAGTGCAGAGGGTCCAATTAATTTATTCTAAATATTTCTCAATTCGTTTTGGACTCGGTTATTTCGTCTGGGCTTTTTAATACACCTATAAATAGTCCATAAAACAGAGTTTTTACATAACTTTGGATAACTTGAAACCCGGAGTTCACAACTTTGGACCTAGAGAGAGCTTGGAGTCACTGTGGAGGCCGTAGTTACAGGGTTTTATCTTTTCTTCTCTGTAATACTCATTTTTATGTTTTTATTCGGATGATTTGTTGTTTTTCCTCCATGTCTATGTGGAACTAAACTCTTTAATTTTAGGGTTGTGGCAAAAGACATAATAGTTGGTTTGGCGACAATTATTATCTATTGAATTTGCTAATTTTATATGACTACAGTTTTAAGTACTAATCCCCCCCTTGTTTCGTAGTTGAACAATTGTTTTATGCATTATTACTCATATTTTACAAGGCCTTTTTATAAAATAAGTTCGGTCGGTTAACCATTATTAATGGATCTTAAAGGGTGTTTGATACCTTCTCTTTAGATTGATTGAACGCTTACCTAGAATCTTATAGGTTTAGTAAGACCTTAAAACGGAGTTAACTTTAGACAATAACTTTAATAAACTTTAGGTGTCCTAATTCACCGTAGATAATTAGGTGGCAACTCCATAACTTTAATTAATCTCGAAATTTCTGATTTGTTGTAAATCATTTTGACTCCGGTTAAAATGGGTATAAAATGCCTCACGTCTATTTCGCACGCAGGTGGTGGAAAATCAAGTGGTACTTACTGCTCTAAAAGTTTTGTTGACCAACTTGATGTGTTGTCCTTTATTAGCAACTTGACACAGACATGTTGAATGCAAGTAGTTGTCCTCTTGTGAAGAGAAAGAATGTGAATTACTTAATATGGACAAACCATCTTTGTGAACTTATAATCTTCCAACTTAACAAAACTTAGGCAATAATTCCTCTCGGACCAGTTGAGAAACTTCGTTTTTCACATGATTTGTTGATAACACTCTCACGTACGTAAGTCAAAAAGCTTATTATGTCTTTGTTCAGCTTATTATGTCTTTGTTCAATTGCTTTATTTGTGCACATGCATATGAAATTGAGAACTCTACATTTTGACAGAAACTAATGACTACGTGAGTTTCCTGAAAGTTACTACTGCAAAGCAATAGTAGTAAATGTTCTTTGCTTTCTGCTATATATAACTCAATATTTATTGAATAGAGGAACAGAGCAAAAAAGATCTTGATTTCTTTTCCACTAAGTACTTAGATTTGATCATTTTAGTAACAGAAATGGGTTATGGAATATTTGCATTTTTTCTGCTATATATAACCTTTCTCTGTCAACTTGTTTTCTCTTCATCCTTACCTCATTTGTGCCCCAAAGATCAAGCTCATACTTTGCTACAATTCAAGCACATGTTTACCATAAATCACAGTGCTTCTACATATTGTGATTTTTCTCATCCAAAAACAGTTATGTGGAACAAGAGCCATGAACGGAACAAGAGTACAGATCCATGCGGAGGGTAGTGGCGGAGCTTACCTGGTTAGTTCGACTCGTGGATGACCTTTCAGTTCCTCTTTCTCTTCCCATTCCTTTGCATTCCGATAGTCAGTCAGCGATCCACATAACTAAAAATCCGGTCTTCCATGAACGGATCAAGCATGTGGATCTCGACTGTCACTTTGTTAAGCAACAGTTCTTAGCAGGTCTCATTTTCTTTTTGTATGTTCCTTCTTCTCTTCAGTTGGCAGATCTCTTTACTAAACCCCTATCTGGTTCTTCTCACATATCTATGTTGGGCAAGTTGGGTGTTCGTACCTCCCCTCCAACTTGAGGGGGGATGTTGGTGAGAAGAAATCATCCGATGATCGGAAAACTTTAGATGGTCAAGAACAAGAAAAAGATGGTAAGAAAAATGAGTTGAAGGAAAAGCATTTAGTTTTTGGATTAAACTATGTTTGGTGGTTTTGTTCCTTAAAGTTCTTGTTTGAAAATGTTCATGGACCGGGTTATTGGGCTACAACAAATCTGGTCAACAATTCAAGACTTGGGCCTATACGTTTTCATTTTCGTTTGGGGTTCTTTAAATTTTGCCCCTCATATTTGAAATCTTTAAATGCTAAAATCCATGGGTTCAACGTGGGTCAAAATTTTAAAAAAAATTCGCAAGGCAAGTTTTAAATTTCGCTATGCCCCCCCTCCAGGACTTGAGGGGGCATACTTATGATGTTGGCATAAGTAGCATAACTTTGATAATCATTCAAAAGTTTATGATAGGAGTATGCCCCCACCGGCATAACTTTTGAAGGATGGTCAAGAACAAGAAAAAGATGGTAAGATAAAAATGCATAAAAGTTGCCCATTAAAAGTAAGGAAAAGAATTATCAAAGTTTTTGGTTTGCCAAAACTATGTTTGGTGGTTTTGTTCCTTAACAAAAGTTCTCCGCATACACCCGATGAAAATGTTCGATTTTTTTTTTAATTTATGCTTGAGCGGGGGTTCGAATTGGGCTCATCAACAAATCAAAGTTGATCAAGGGCAAAATTAAAGACTTGGGCCTACACAAAATTTAAAGACCACCCCAAAAGAAGGGCACTCCGCGCAAAAAAAGCTTTTCGTTCCCAGAAGCCCATTTGGTGGAAATATCCTCAACATAAACAGTTGTTCATAGAACATTCTAGATTTTTGCATTTCTGTATTTTATTTATATATTTAATTTTTATTAGCTGTAGAATTAGTTATATGGACACAAATAGGAATAGGACGGCTGTATAGTTAGTTATTAGAAATATTCTTTTACATAGCTATAAATAGGACAATGTATATTGATTGAGTATACACTGAATATTACATCAGGAAATTTTCTCAAAATCTTGTTTTCTTTCAATGTGAAGGAGATAAAGAGGATAATGGAGCAAAGTAACTACGATAAAGGAGGGAAGTTTAGGGATAAAAGTTTGATATTGAGAGACGAGAGCACATTATATTACTGGTTGTGGAGATATTGCCAGGTTACAATGACCTTTAGAAACAGGTGATCCCAGTAAATCTGATCCTTGATGCAGTGACCAGTAATATTCACATGAAGTTGTATCGTGGAAGAATGTGAGGAAGCTGTGGGAGGAAACAGAGTTGTTTCAACTAAAGTTCTGGCCTAGTGATCAATGTAGTGGGTTGAGAACCATGAGGTCTCAGGTTCAATTCCCAGCGGAGGCAAAAACGCTAGGTGATTTCTTTCCGTTGTCCAAAGCCTCGGTGGATAGAGTTACCCGTACTATTGGGAGGTAGCAGGTGCCCCGTGTAATTAGTAGAGGTGCGCGCAAGCTTGCCCGGACACTACGGTTATAAAAAATAAAAATAAAAAGTGATACGTGGATAGTACACATTCGCCTTAAAGTTGAATTCCCACAACAGTTCAATTTTACCAGGAAGACTAATGCTAGCATTACACAGTACAAAACAGATCATGCTGGGAGGTAAATTTTAGATGGAATTGTGAGGATTAAGAAGTTAAGAAGATGGCCCAGCTTCCTGGAAACTGGCAGGCACAAATGTTTTACTAGAAGGGACGGATACTCTGAGGTGGAAACACAAAAAGGATGGAAAGTTCAGTGCATCACAGAGTATGAGGTTCTTTCTTAAAAGTTTATCGCTTCATCAAACATCTCCTCGATTAATTTGCCTTGGATGATTACCTGGAGGAATAAAGCACCTCTTAAAGTGGTTGGGTTCTGTTGGATTGTCACTTTGGATGCTTTTTTGACACAATCAACTCTGCATAAGAGGAGATTTTAATGTGTAGTAGGTGTTACAAGCTATCTGCTGCTACACAGCTAGTGGCTAGGCAGCTATGGATTGTTTCTGAACTTTGATGGGCTGATTGAGTGATAGTTTAAAAAGAAAAACATTACATGTTTCATGCTTCTTCAGGATAAATCAGCAGAAAGTTCCTCAAAGAGTAGTGCATCTGCTTCACTTATTTTGAGTTTGGCTCCATATTCTCTCTCCGTGAATCATCTTGGCCACGGTGATGTTTTGCCATCAGGAGGTTAGTCTCATCTGCTTATCAATAGGAACCTATTCTTCTCCATTTTCCTTTTTTGCCAGAAAACAAAGTTGTAATGTGATCTTTCAAAATAAATAGTTGTTTCCTCATATTGACTTAAATGATGTTACTTCAATTATCTTGTAACAGATAATTGCTGACCTAATTATACCTAATGCAACTAGATAATGTTTCTGGTTAAAAGTGTATTTCTTATTCATTGTGGTATCAGATGAACAGCAATACGCTATAGTGGAAATATATAAATACCATTTTATTAAGTTTCTTTTTATTCTGTGATAAAATCTGACAGCAATATATTCAATTAATTACTTAGCTTCAACTGTGGGAAAGAGAATCAAATTAATAACAAGCGTACCTTGTACAAAAGGGATTAGATGAGTCTTTTTTGTTAATATGTTTGAGATAGGCAGCAAAGAAAAATATTAACTCTCAATTTGATACGCCTGTACTGTACTTGATAAACTTCACTTTATGTGTTATTAAATCAAAAAATTCTCCATTATGTGTACTTGGCCCCTTTATTTGAATATTAGAAGCATCTAAGTGCTCTAAGCGCATAGCCTATGAACTCCTTGGTCCTTTTGTTAAACATTAACATGTTACCCGTACTCCCAAAATTCCCTGATTTTTATACTCCAGACAGCCTATAAACTAGGGCTGGGCATAAATACCGAAAATCGAAAAACCAAACCGAACCGAATTAATTCGGTGTTCGGTTTTTCGGGTTTTCGGTTAGGTTTCGGTTTCGATTTTTTCAGAAATTTCGGTGTTCGGGGTTTAGTGTTCATTTTTTCGGCTTTTCGATTTAAACCGAAATTTTATATATTAGCCAAAAAATATTAAATAGCTACCTGTTTGGTGCTACCTGCTAGTTTTGGCTACTGGTTTGGTGCTGCCAAACATAAAAATGGCTACTGGTTTATGTAATTTTGAGCATGCTCGAGGCTAATTTCCTGGCTGGATTATCGCCATTACCATTTCGCTTCTGTGGGTTGCGATCAACCCCCCTGCTGGTGCTACTGAAATTGGAGGGTCATTCCAGTTCCCTTGATTTTTCCTAACAGGCATAGTTCAAATCAGCTCCTGCACATTCCATTCAGATTATTCTGTAGTTTCATTATCTTCTTTTTCTTCCCTCTCTGTAACAAAATGTGGACACAAGGGCCTTGAATATTATGTGGATTTTTGCCACCACTATTGTCCTTGAATTTTTGTTTATGATTTAATGTTCATAGGAAAGGGCAAAACATACAATTGGTTTTTTTGCATGTTCATCCACTGGACTAAACTAAGACCGGGCAGACCTTGAGGATCCGTCATGTATATAAAAAAAAAGGATTTGAAAAAACCGAAATCGAACCAAACCAAACTTCAAAAAACCGAAACCGAAAGAACCGAACCGAACTAGTTTGGTTCGGTGTTCGGTGTCCACCTTCAAAGCACCGAAACCGAAATAGCCGAACCGAAGAACCGAACGCTCACCCCTACTATAAACTCAGAAGTCCCACCCATACCCCATCATGTAACCATATACATCAACTTAACACCCAGAATAATTCTAAATACGAGTTTAAATTTAACCATAACAAGGTTTAAGCGGCTTTGCTTGATCTCTTTCTACGTCCATCATACTTCCCTGACAGTTGACACTATGCTCAAGTCTTCAATGTTACACCTGCTAAGCAGTGTTTTTGTTAAAAGCCACCGTTTCACTACTTCAAAGAAGTTAGTTTGCAGTTCAAACAATAGTGCCCAAAGTGATTACAATGAGGAATGGTCGCTTCTTTTGAATCTCAATTTTGAGTTTGACTTTATGTCGGCATTATTATTATATTGGATGCTGGAAAAACTGCAAAGAGCCATGTGAATAATTTGCATTTGCTTATGTATTTTTATGTTTGTAACAATTTAAGATGTAGCTTTTACACAGTTTTTGTGAGAATATTATTTTCGAGCCATTGTTTGAATTCAAATCTTTGAGCCGAGAGTCTATCAGAAATAGCCTCTCTACCCCACAAAGGTAGGGTAAGGTCTGCGTACATCCTACCCTCCCCAGACCCTACTTGTGGGATTATACTGGGTGTGTTGTTGGATGCTGGAAAAAGAAGTGGGAATTCATATAGCTGACCCCAACTTGATTGAGACTAAGGCGTTGTTGTTGTTGTTGTTTTTTTTTCTCAAAAGCATTGATCTTTTATATTTTTAATTTCTCGTAAATAATGCACTTCACTTCGCGCTTTTTGTTTCAAGAGCCATGGTCCTCTTCTGAAAGCAGTCACTTCAAGAATATATTTACTTTATATGCAGAAAAAGCATGGACGAAGGAGATGGTGGCTGTTCTGATTGTATTTGCTTAGCCTGTACAATTTCAACATCGACATGCAACAACAAAGGCCAAAGAGACTGAAGAGGCCAACTAAGAGCGTAAATAAGAACCTAGACCCAACATTTACTGACATCCAGGGGCGGATTTAGCTGATTATATGGGGGTCACCGGGAACCCCCATGTATTTGTGCGGATCTTGTATTTGTATTGAAAAATTCAGCAAATATATAAAACATACTATTTGGGAACCCATTAATAAAGTGTGTTGTTAGTCCAGTGGCAACAAAGAACTCTTAAAGCTTTGCTTCTTTTGGTCAAGGGTTCGAATCCCTTGGTCACCTGTAGGTCTTTGCTTTGTCTCTTTATTTTTTTAAGTTTGAAATGGATTGGAACCCACAAGTATCAAATCGTGGATCCGCCCTATGAACCAAAGGGGAACCATAACTATCCTTCGTCAGGTATCAGCTCTGGTGGTGGGAGAGCAGGGCCAAGGAAGAAGCATTAAGACATATGTTTGAGGACAATGTACTATATCTTTTATCGAGATACCGATCGATCTTCCTCCTTGTGGGGGTGGGGGGTTGGAATCAATTGCAAACTTGGAAAGCAGAAGCCAGTTACTTTCAAGTAGAAGGCAGTAGCAGAATGAGAAGGAAGTGCCGAACTGTATATTAGTTGTACAGATTATTCATAGGACTCTAGGCACGAGACTCCTTGGCTGCTATACTTGGAATATAGTGATGTAAAGCAGGCATTATAAAGCCCCATGGGTATTCATGCGCAAAAGGGGATCATTAAAGCCCTTATAAAATTCTTGGTGGAAAGAGAAACCAACTATGAGATTCATCAGTTGGTGATTGAAATAGTTCCTATAATAGTCTTTTGAAAAATATGAAAACAGAGACGTGTTTGCAAATATGGAAAATAAAAAAAGTTTAGTCTATACAAGTTGAATCAACAAATTTGTTGGATGATCACTCTGGCCTCTGCCATTAACAAGTCCTACCCTAGGAGTAACTCGTCATTACCCTGGATTACTTTTTGTGACAAATTGTTCATATTACAGCCTTTTTTCAATTAAAGTCAAGGCGCCATGGCTTCTTTTTTGTTGTTTACTTTTGCCATGTCATGCGCTTGGAACTCACACTATTAATTTGTTTTTTCTGATTTGTGATTTGTGTTTAATTGGAACACTTTTAATTATGTTGGAGTGTCAAATTGGTACAAGCCTTAGTTTAGGTGCCAAAATGAAATTTAATGTCAATTTTAATGGGTTGTATTTGGCCTTTTCATAAATACAACAACAACAACAACTTACCCAGTTAAATCCCGAAAGACCCCCTGCTCAAGAGAAAAGATGACGAGAAAAGGTCAGATAAGCGCAAACAGTTCAAAGCAATATGAAAATGAAAACTATAACGAAAGCGAAAAAGCCATGATAAAGCAATTTGAGAAAAAAGAAGAAGTAGCTACTACATATAAATAAGATAATCGAAGTATAAGAAACAACATATAGTAGCAAGAATCATAGGACAATAAATATTGTTTTCATAAATATAAATTTTAATGTTAAAATATTGAGTTAATCCAATCCAATCTAATTTAGCTTCAAAGTTTAGTCAAACTGACTCTCGAAAAATAATAAGTGCCACATAAATTGAGACGGAGGAGAGTATTTATTATTATCATTATGTTTGCATAAAATTCCATGTTCAAAAATTCCAAATAAAGTAAAAAAAATATATGATTTCTATGGCCAAACGCATAGGAAAATCTCATTATATCCTAACCAAACAAGTGAATAATATAGCATCTGAATTATTGGCACCAGTGTTTTAATAGGCAGTTTCAGAACTCGTCCTAGGGCTCGCTCCAGGGCTAGGCACTGGCAAAACGTCCTGGGGCTCACGTGCGGGGCTTAGATCCTGTGAGGCTTACATCCTAAGAGCCCGAATGTATGCCCTAAACACGCCTAACGCCCAAAGCTCGGGGCTCGCCTAACAATTCTTACACAAATTATATATTAAATTCCTTAATTATAATCGTTGACCCTCGTAATTCTTTAATAAATGAATGATACTTAATAGTTTTTCGTCTATATAAATAAGAAGATTGGGTGTAACTCAAATAACAAGTTGTAGTATTGCATATTTACTATTTGAGAACATCATGAGGGTGGATATCACTTAATATTTCTTTTAAAAAATACATAGCCGATTTGTACATTTTCACTTGTCATTGGTCTTTTGTCCTATGTATCAAAGTTATCATATTTTACTATTTCGCTATTTGAAAGTAATTTTAATTTTATTCATGAAGGAGTTGTTTTAATTATAATACTGATAAAGTTTATTGATATAAAATGAACAGTGTCATAGTAATATTGTTTTAAGAAATTGTAATTTTTTTCATTATTTGAAAGTTAAGATGTCACAATTGATTTGTATTCCGTAATAGCTTTTATTTCATTGTATTGTTTATACTTGTAAAATTATGTTATATATAATTAAAAGTTGTAAGCAGGGATAACCAGAGAGTGAGGCTAGTAAAACTTTTTCTTTAGGCCCAAAAACTTTTACCGATGAATTTTATGGTCTAAGTTTATCTTACATAGTATTATATATATATATATATATATATATATATATATATATATATATATATATAAAAAACATTATCTATGTTTTAAGAGCAATATTTTAAAATTTTGAACTAAACTACTCAAATATTCATATTATTAAATAAATTTTTTACAATAACATCTTAGGTAATGTCTTTAAAACACATGGCTAATATCTTATTGACTTGAATTGATCCTCATTAATATAAATACTAATGTTACTATATGAAGTAAAGACAACAAATATGAAAAAATAAAAGAAGGCAAGACTAATTTTTTTGTATATGGGACTATACTTAAGGCCTCATATTTAAATTTAGCTTCAAGTTATGTTAACATGAAAATTTGTTGCTATGTTTTAGTTTTCTATATATATTTTAAGAGAAATTGCGTACTTTCTTCGATCGGCTTTTACGGTATTGATCGACGATCCAAGTGTTTGTGAGTTCGTTCTCTGTATATGAATTGTGATGGAATTTATGTACGCATTAGTGAATTTGTTGCTCTGTTTTAGTTTTCTATGTATATTTTAAGAGAAATTGCGTACTTATTTCGATCCCTTTGCAAAATAGATGGACGAAATCACGATCAAACTAGTAACTAAAGTAATGTTGAACAAGTTTAAATGATTCATGAAAAGCAAGGACTTTCCAGCTGATTTGAGTTGCCATGCATGTAAGTAATGCTCCCTCGGTAAACATTTATAAGGTAGCCTTTGGAGTGCTAAAGAGAAAACGTCCCTTCCTTTTTTTTTCCCCTTAGATACAGTTAAAGATAAGAAGATTTCGGCCTACATAGAACCTGGTGTATATTGGGAGGGATCGGAGGACAGTGAGGACAATGAGGACAGTCCGAACACAAAGAGATTCAAAAAAACTGTCAGTTACTAGGAAAAACATCAACAAGCTATTTGAGGAGGAGCATGCTCAGAACTTTGTGGACTACAAGTAAATTTTTTTCCCCTCCCCTCCCCTTTATCCCGGTTAATAATACTCCTTCTGTTTCAATTTATGTGAACCTATTACTTTTTGGAGAGTTTACGAGGTGATTTTTTTACCACATTTTCCTTACATCATTTCTAAACTACTCCCTCCGTTCACTTTTACTTGTCCATTATTCTAAAAATAGATTTTCACTTTTACTTGTCCACTTCCGCATATCGAGAGAAAAATAATTTATTTTCTTATTTTACCCTTGGTATTAATTGCTAATTCCAAATCACTTTCCAAAATCATTAAGACTAGACACCAATTAATATGGGTATCATGGTAAATTATTCACTTCATTTATTAAATCTTAAGGGGAGTGCAAAGTCCATAATGGACAAGTAAAAGTGAACGGAGTGAGTAGTTGAATTATAAATTATCATGACTTATAGTACTTTTCATGTAGTTTCTAAATATATAAATTTTATTTTTACAAACTTGAAAAATCTATGTCAAATTTTATAGTCAAAGTTATAAAGTTTGACTCTCGTACTCCGAAAAGGTTCACATAAATTGAAACGGAGGGAGTATATATGCATTAGCATTTAATCCTGTTACTTTTTAGGGGTAAGCTTAAGACTGCAGAGTGGGATGATTTCACAGAGTATGTTACTGAAGGTTGGCCCTGCACTGAGGAAGCAAATCCACTCTTTGACGGTGCAACATTTGCGGAAGCATTTAAGACTTGTGTGGGAGAAAATTATTGTGTGTACAAGTTTGTTAATCATGGTGCTAATGGAGAAACACCAAACACCTTCTTCTTTTGTGCGAGCGAGCATGACAGTAGTGAGATTATTTGTTTCAGTGAGTGGTATTAGTTTCAGGTTAGAGCACTATCAAAGAGAGAATAAGAGCCGCAAATTTGATGGAGGCTTAAGTTTGTTTTAGACATGCTTTTGAACTGGTCTTCTGTAATTTGGTTTTACTTGAACTTCTTGTATTCAAACACACTATCAGCACAAACTTCTCAAATTACAAGTAGTAGTTTGCATCTTTCTTCCTTGTTCTGCATAGACATTGCCTGCCATCTTTAGTACATTAATTATATCAAGCATTTAACAGGCATCAGATAGGCTGATTGACGATACCTTATACAATGATCCTTTTGCACAATGCGCTTTTATTAGAATGGTGTAATCACATTTCATCAGGCCAACACCTTGAAGTGTAGAAAATAGTTCCTCAACAGGCTTTAGGTCTCCATTTGTACATAAACCATTAAAGATAATGTTATACGTGAAGTTTGTGCACTGCCATCTCTTTATGTAATCGGGAAGCACCTTTCATATCTCGAGCTTCGCATAAATTTTTTATAACGGTGTTGTAAAAAACTTCATCTGGCTGAAAACCATCCGGTAACATACCCTTTAGTATCCGGACAAACTCATGCATCTGCCTTCTTCTACAGAGGCATTTCATTATCACTGTGTAAGTAACATGAGTTGGTTCTATGGCCCTTGCTTTCATTTTCTCTAGTAACTCAAAAACAGCTTGCATTTTTCCTTCCTCACCATAGGCATCCATCAGAATTGTGTACGTCCTCGATGATGGTATCAACCCATGTGCATATATAGTGTCAACCCAGTTCCTTGCATTATCTAACTTTCTGGCTTTGCAGAACCCATATATTAAGGAATTGAATGTAACTAGGGGGAGTTGGCCAAAAGGCTACTTTGGAAACTTATTTTGCCAAAAGGCCATAAGTGTTCAGAAATTGGTGCTTTAGCCACCATTTATGACGTCAGCACGTTAGAGAATTGTTGTGTCAAACCCCAGCCCTAAAGTTTAGAAAACTACACTTTGGCTCCTTCAGCCCCAATATTTTTATTAGCTGGAATAGAAATAAAAACAAAATAAAAAGCTCCAAAAGCTTCAAAAGCTCCTGTTTTTTGCTTTTTTCTGGCCATTTTTTAGGCGAAAATTCTGGCTTTTCACCGGATAATCGGTCCCCAACGACGGCAAGCTTCCATAGTTCAGCCATTGTAAGTAAAATCTGATAGAAATCGTTGAGAAGGAGCTTTCCTCATTGTTGTAAAAGCTCACTTTTCCGACGAAAATTCCGGCCTCATTTCGACATTCCGTCACTTCTCCATGCATATACCTCAGTTCGCAACTAGTAAGTAGGGGTGTCAATGGTATTTAAAAAACCGACTTAACCGACCGAACTGAATCGTACCAAAACAATTTTTATATTTTTTTAATAAAATCGACTGTTTTTATATAAAGTTATAACCGTACCGAATAATTAGGTGGGTTTTAAATTTTATAAAATAAACCGAAAAAATACCGAACCGTACCGAATAAATTTATGTGTAATTATATTTTATATATTAAGTTTATAAACAGTAAAATATTAATATTTTTGCTTAGTCCCAGGCAATGGAAACGGCTACAAGCCGATAATATAATTAACACCCAAAGTTCTAACATTGAAACCTATCATACTACTCCTATATATTGCAATTAAATTATTTCTAACATCTCAAGTAGTAACATGTAAGGTAAAAGGTATTCCAACGATCTTAGTTAGCAAGCTACAAGGTATTAGATATCTTTCCTTTTGTATGATTTAAATTTCTCTTATTAGATACTTAATCTTAGTATACTCAGTTCTTGAGTTCCCTCTTGATTGATTTCTTCCCGCTTGTGTGATTTAAAGTATATCTTTTTTCTTTACTTAACTTTGTTTTACACTACCGTAAAATAGTAAGATGAATTTTTATTCTTGTCTTCTTTCACATTTTCTTTATTCATCACCTTTTAAATAGTGAAAATGTCTAGAGAATTTTTGCCAAAGTCCTACAGAAGTATGCATGGCATCGTGTTCTAACTTCTACTAGTGACTTTTACATGATGTTTTCCAAAAAAAAATAATCGAAAACTAACCGAACCGTACCGATACTGAAGAAAAATCAAGATGATGGGATGGTTTTGAAAAGTCTAATTTAGGTTATAATTTAGGTTATACAAATAAAATAACCAAAAAATTGATACGGTAAAAATTTCATAAAATAACAGCCTGAACCGTACCATGGACACCCCTACTGGTAAGAGCTTTATCCCTGCTCTTTTTGATCCTGCATATGGTACAGCTCTCCAGTCAGTAATAGACCACAGTCATCAACGAGTCATCAACCAGGCATAGACCAAAGTCATAGTCTATTATATATTTTATTATGGCGTCAATTGCAGAATATATTATAGTAGATGGTGATTACATGGGTGAATCGGAGGAGACCCCAAAATGTTAGAATTGGAATTCTGTAAGCAAGGTGATAGTGCCGATTGCCGTGCATCGCAATGGTACGTATAATGACTTGGTCACGAGCGTAATGGAAAGCGGGGAGTTAAATTGTGAGCCTAGAGACTTGCCCACTAGGGAAAAACCCATCCTTCTTTCACAATGAATGATAGACAGGTGGTATTGTACTTGCTTGATGTTGCTGCTGATGGTTCTAAGCCTGTTTTAAGAATAAATGTTGTTGAGAGGTCTCAAGTTGGTTCTACATCGGCGGCGCTACCCCCCGCCCGGACCCCCACCCCACAACCGCCGGTAGATGAAGCTTCAATGCAACATGAGGGCATGGGGGATAATTTTATGGATATGGATGATCCTGATAGTGATGACGAAGAGTGTGATAGAAATGATAGGGGTGATGGGCAGCCACCAAGTGGTTCACAAAGCAGCCACAACTTCAATGATGGAACCGATTTTTACTGTAGGCAAACATTTAAGAACAAAGAGTATTTAAAGATTTTATTGAAGAAAACTGCAATAAAGACCCCATTTGGTTTTAAACCAACCAACAGTAACAACAAATATAATAAGGTGGAATGCACCTCTCTTGATTGTGGTTGGATGTTGCGGGCCAATAAGTACGACAACTCGGATAGGTTTCGCATTTACAAATATATTGGTGAACATACTTGCGGGGTTGAACACATTACGAGCACTCATAAGTATGCCTCGACAGCTGTCCTTGCATCAGTCTTGATAAATGACTACATTGATAACAAAGGGCCAACGACAAAGGAAATCCAGAGCACGGTTTTCAGAGAGTTCCATTGTAAACCAAGCTATTGGCAGTGTTGGAGGGCAGGTGTAACGGCTAAGCACATGGTTAGGGGTACACTATAGCACGGGTATGCTTGCTTACCGACTTATTCGTACATGGTTGAAAATCTAAATCCAGCTTCCAGAATTTGCATTAGTCTTGATGATGCGGACAAGTTCAAATATTACTTCGTAGCTTACGGAGCTTGCATTCGAGGATATAAACACATGCGAAAGGTCATTGCCGTTGACAGCACACCCTCATACTGGAAGTATGAGGGTGTGTTGTTGTCCGCTGTCGCACGGGATACTGAGAACCATATCTATCCAATTGCTTTTTGCGTAACGGACAAGGAGTGTGATAAATTCTGGACCTACTTCTTCGAGCAGTTGAGGTATATAATCGCCGATGAACTAGACTTTTGCATCATCTCTGATAGGCACAAGAGCATGGCCAATGGTGTTTTCAGAATTTTTGAGCATGCTCACCATGGACTATGCATGAAGCATCTTGGTGATAACCTTCGAAAAAATTTCCAATGTGGAGATTCTCTTCATATGTACTATGATGCAGCAAAGGCATATGGTTACCAGGAGTTTAATAAACATTTTCAACAATTAAGGAATAAATGCCCCGAAGCTGCTAATTGCCTTGAGTTTGATATTGGATTTGACAAGTGGAGCAGGGCATATTTTCCAGCAAATCGGTACGATGTGCTGACCACAATATTGCGGATTCGCTAAACTCAATATTGAGGGATGAAAGAGAGTACCCTGTTACTGCCTTATTCATTTCCATTTCTAAAAGGTTTGCTGAAATTTTCAGGCAGAGATGTGCAGATATCAGCAGTTCAATCAATTTATTTGTCCCTTCGGCTGAAAAGACGCTAAGGGAAAAGATGAATGAGGGAGACTCCTTATTTGTTAATAATATAAACGGGGATACCGACGAGTTCACTGTAGTCGGCAGTGGCCTAACTACCAAAGTCAATCTACTGAACAAAACATGCACTTGTAGAAAGTACGACTTGGTGAAATTACCATGCGCTTACGCGTTGGCAGCCTTGAGATTGAAGTACGGACCTGATTATGGTTCAAGCATCTACGAGTATTCCTCGCCCATGTATAAAGTTCAGTCTTACATTCTTGCATTTGGTGAAACTATTAATGTAGTCCCTGCAGAGTCAGAATGGGAAGTCCTAGAGAAGTACACAAACATGTATATTCCTCCACCCCCTTACGACCCCAAACTTGGAAGGAAGAGAGTGAAGCGTATTCCTGGCATCGTGGAATCTTTCAAGTCCAAGGGAAGTAGCAAAGGGACGAGAAACAAGTGCTCGATTTGCAAGGGGGATGGTCACAATATTGGCTTTAACTGGGGTGTTGGATATTCCTAATATTTGAACTAATTTGGTTAATGTGGAATTATTAGAAATGTTGGAGTAAAGATTTATTTTGAAAATATTATGATTATTTTAATTAAGGAAATCTTTTTGTTGCAGAGGATATTGTAACCATGATTTAGTTGTGGTAAATATTTTTAGTCATGAATGAAAATGCTAGTAACTTGTTGATTGATTTCTTTGAAACGCTAGGATTTTCAAAATATTTATCCTTTAAAGAGTGAATTGTTTTTTTAATGTCTCTTTTGAAGGATGCTTTATAACTGAAAATGTGAATTTATCTAGTCGTTAAGAGATCATTAATAATGAAAAGTATTCCTAGTTCTGCTTATATTGTTGAGTTTATTGATTTGTGGCATGGAAGGCTATGTCATGTTAATATTGCTTCTACTAAAAGACTTAGAAATATGGATTTAATTCCTGCGTTGAATGGTGATGAATTTTCTAAGTGCCCAATTTGTGTAGAAGCAAAACATAGCAAAAGCCTAATAAGTTTGTTAGTAAAAAAATAGAATTGGTTGAACTAGTGAATTTTGACTTAGTTGATTTCAAGGACACAATTAGTAGAGGTGGAAAGATATATTACATCTCTTTTGTGGATGTCAAGGTGACGAAGAGTTGAAAAATCACAAATATCAAGGTAGAAGTTCTCTACAAGCCCTGTTGTGAGTTGAAAAGGTAGCGTTAGACAAGATGTTCTCAAGCAATTGTTGAAGCTTGAAATTTATAAGGTCCGAGAGAAATTTGGCAGATCCTTTAACAAAAAAAAATAAAATTGGCAAAGAGAATAATTCTTGAAATGTCGAAAGGGATAGGACTAAAGCCCATGGATTGAGGTAATAAGGTGGATACCCGTTTGTGGTCAAATGAAGCAATATAGGTCGTCAATATACACTACATATCCTATCCCTATGGCGTGTGGTAGTGTCTTGTAAGGTTGATTTTTCCTCTTAATCCATAGCTCGTTGTGGGGGTGCGTTCGAGGCGCACTTGATGGATTTACTTGAGTTTTACTCTTAAAGTTTCCATAACCCGTTGATGTGGTGCTATTGAGAAGCACTTAGTGGATTCACCGCTTGATATGAGAAGGTTGAGCTTATTCTGCTCTTAATGATTCCATAGCCTTAAGGTGGTCTATTTGAGATAGACTTGATGGAATCACCTACGTGAGTGTAAAGGTGTGGTCACCTTTTATGAAAGACTTGGGCTGTCTTTCTAGAGCACTCATAAGACCCAAGGTGTGTGCATGACCAAAAAAGCACTTTGTTAGTATCGCAGAGTTAGCATAAAATTAAGAATATCGTATGTATTGTGGCGGTCTCAACTTATGTCCATTCAGTTCAAGAGTACTTTACTTTGTGGATATTAGTTGTTGCCTCACTTCCCTATGTGTCAATTCAAATCGAAAGATATTGTCACTTAAGTAAATGTTCCTTCCTTTTGCGCAAAATTTGTTCTTACTATTTATCTTTGCATTAGTGGGGGATTGATGAAATTAATCTTACCTTTTGTGCTTTTGTGTAATGCAAAGAATATAGATACGTTACAAGAATATGAACATATTCATTCCTTCCAAATGAATTTTGTAACATATGGAATAATGATCCATTAATTCCATTAATTCTACCAAATGAATTTTGTAACATAGGGAATAATGATCCTTTAATTCCATTAATTCTATTAATGTTCATTAATCCCATTAAGTCTCCTCTTTGTAACAACTTTTGCCGTATCCTATTATAAGTTGTGTCAGTGGTGAACATAATACATACAGAAAAATCATCTTTTCTTTTTCTTAAAAGTTCTCTTCTTTTCCTTTCAATTCCTGGGCAATTGTGTTTGTGCAAACTCCAAACTTCCAGCCACTAATGTAAGTGTTTGGAAGTGCTGTGGAACCCTGGGAGCGACCGGGCTAAACGATTTGCATCATAGTTGGTCCGAAATCGCTTTCAAGGCAGTGGCTTGCCACGACGCAACGTTAATCCGATAAGTTGATTCTATCCTTGTGCTTGTTTTACTTATCAATATTGTTAATATTTCCAACAGCTGGGCTAAGTAAAATGTTAGAGTGTTTTATTTAGGATCCAGGCCCAATTAACAACTAATACAAAAGTACTAGCCGTTAGAGAGAAGAGGTTATCGTATTGTTGAGAAAAAAATGTTTGACCTTCTCACCCCCATTCTTATCCCTATCATTAATTACTAGTTATTTCGGTATGTTTTATTGTAATTCAGTAGTTTGAATTTTGCAATTATGTATATTTGTGTTGAGAATTCTGTTTGTTACAAGAAGATATTCTGTGTGTCTTTTGTTCACAAGAGAATATTCAAATACAAATAAACAGATTAATTCAGCCATTAAAGGGATTTGGATCTAGCACCCGTTTTGCCTCGCAAGCTCAAAGCTCATGTGCGAGATGCCACTCTCTTTTACTAGCTCTTTACAATCCCAAAGGAAAATAATTCAATATTGATAGGAAAAAAGTTCAATCCACAATCGCTGATCAGACGCTTTGTTTTTCACACAGGACAAGGGAAAATAAAATGAAAGGGACCCACAAAAATAAAAAGAGAAAAAATTACAGTTTCTTTATTCTTTGCATTACATAAACATTTATTTCCAATATCTTTCACTTCTGTTGAAACTTGAAAAGGAACAATCAATTCTCTGAATTCTCTGTTGTATTTATATGGAGTGTGCAAGTCATGAGTTTGCTGCCTTTGTTGCAGAATGCAAAGTCATGATTTAACTACCTTCATATTTGAGGTCTAATTGGCATTTTCACAACTGTGATTCACACAATGTTACAATTATGGGGAAGGATCATTATTTACTTTAGAGAAAAGACATCATTTAACCCCTGAACTTGGCACGAAAACTTACTTTAACAACTAAACTTAAGTTGTATTTATATACCCCTTAACAACTTTCATTTCAATTATCTTAAAAACCCCAAATGCCGACGCAAAAAATAAAAAAATAAAAAAATTAAGAGAGTAAAGCAACACAAAAAGTGGACCCGATATATATATATATATATATATATATATATATATATATATATATATATATATATATAAAATAAAATAAAAATAATATACGATTAAAAAATAAAATAAAATAAAATAAAGATGGGCC
>NC_081349.1:27257847-27516233 GCF_029784015.1 Lycium ferocissimum | reverse complement strand
ACTAGCTCCTCCCTCAAAAATTTTTGCCCTTACAAAAAATTTTTTTGTCTCAAAATATTTTGCTTTTATTTATCCAAGAAAAATTAAGTATTTTTTTTCATTTTCCCCTTGTATTAATCACATCAATGAGATAATCTGTGAGTTCACATACCAACATTTAAGAAGCTTCATCATTAAACATAAATATTTATCGATATAGATAACATGATGAAATATGTTAAGAGGGTAAAATAATTAAAATGCTATCATTATAAATGTTTTCTGAAGAGGCGTGTAAATGAAAAATGCAACAAATATTTTGAGATGGAGGGAGTACATTTTTACATGTAGAAATAATTTAACTTGAAACTTTCCTTTTTACTCTTAATGAAATGATTTAGAGCCACACGAATATCTATATGCTTTGTTTTACTACTCTAGGTTTAAAAGTCTTCATTTTTTTCTTTAACTCCGTGCCTAATCAAAATATGTCACATAAAATTAGGACGGAGAGAGATTTACAAAAAAAAAAAAAAAACGTCATTATTGGAGAAAATTAAAACTCAAGAAAGTAGTACTGTAATTGGCAACTTTAGAGCCTGGATTTTAGCATTATTTTGTACGTTATTGTTGGTTGGACCCCTTAACAGGCTAATCCTCAATTATTGATTTTTGTACTATTCTTACATCCCACCACTACCCAACGTGTGTACCTGCAACATCATTTCCTTTCCACTAAAGTTTCTTTCCTTTTCTTTTCTCTTTCTTTTTTCCTGCAAAAATAAAAAACTTCATGACAAAATCAAGAAATCACCTTGACAATCCCAATTTACAGAAATATGAACAAAGTACAAGAACATTATAGTTTCTTATGTGAATATGGTTCTTTTCTTGTGACCAAAGAATTTATGAAGCTTGTCTGATATTCTCTCTCCTGTTGCTGACGTGGGTAGATGTCATTGGTTTGTCTGAATGTTGTGGTCCCATGTTAGTACACTTTAGCCACCAACCCCGTGAGCCAAAATATCTTAAGGTTGACCCTTTAGTCCCCCTAGATCACAAAATTCTTTGCCACTTTCTAAATTTAACTGTTTTCAAGTTATATGAGAAAGGAAAGCTATTTTATCTTCATGGTGTGAGCATTCACTTAGAACCCCATAAAATTTTGTTTACAAAAAGGTATGTAGTGAAAATCTTGTTTTATTTTCCTTCTTGAAATATTGGTTCTTTAAGGAAATTTGCAGTAGTTGATGAAAGTTATGTTTGGCTTAATTCTTCATAGTTTGGAGAAGTGTTTGAGAATTACTTACTTTTGTGTAATTATAGTTGTTTGGTGGATATAAAGGTTTCTTGTTTAGCGTTTGTCCATAATTTTCTTGTGGAAAAAGCCTTGAACTTTGACTAGAAAAAGAGATTGGCACAGCAATTTCTATGTTTTGAGCATGGAGGAAGTTGAATTATGTTGTCTCTTAACATTTACATGCTGCCACTGTTAGTTTGAAGCTATAAATACTTGAAGTTCCATGTTTTATATTAGGTTTCGTGTGACATTAGGTGGAGCTAGGGGGTGTAAGGGGGTTTATCTGAACCCCCTTAGCCATAAGATCACACTGAATATAAGGTCAAAATTATTTCCTATGTATATATAGTATATGTTGAATCTCCTTGACCTCTTCGTGTGTCTACTTCTGTATATTTTGAATCCTGTTAGTGAAATCCTGGCGAGATTGTGTTGACAGTTGTATGATTTCTTGTTTTATAAATAGATAGCACAAAAGTTCTGTGGTCGAATTCTCAACAAACATAAGCAATTTGATGTCTATAAATACATGGTTACAACTTTAATGTACTGTAGGAAATCATAGTTAAGAAGAGTACAGAAAGAAATTACTTATGAAAGAGTAAGGATAAACTTTTTGATAATCCTTGCCATTTTAGCTAATTAGGTGGCTTCTTGCTCTAATCCTTAGTTTGAGATTTGGATCTACTTGATGGTCATTTAGCTTTTCGATATTTTCTCAAAGAGCACAGAGCTAACAGATTATCGTACT
Organism: Lycium ferocissimum; assembly: GCF_029784015.1. NCBI lineage: Eukaryota > Viridiplantae > Streptophyta > Magnoliopsida > Solanales > Solanaceae > Lycium > Lycium ferocissimum. Next base: position 27,514,203 of record NC_081349.1, on the reverse strand, counting down.
TTGTTCTCGTTAAATATTCAATTGTAACAGAACTTTTGTTATTTATGAGGAGAAAGTGAGAAGATTGTGTAAAGGAAAGAAAGGAGTTGAACAATGAGGAAGTCTTAACCAAGTCATGAGTGAAAAATTCAGATTGATCATCTTTCACAATTTTACTGATTAGTTTCTTTGCTTGGATGAAAGATGTTACGGGGTTAGCTAAGACAGCAACATAGTTTTATTGTCGGCAAATATGAGGACTCAGAACATGTTATGTTTGTTGTTTCTCTTAGAAATCTCAGATGCTTCAACATTTGGAGATATCACTTTTGCTGTAAAAGGGGGTTGTGGTATAAAATTTTCAAGCATCTGTACATCCGTGTAAGCATGGGGATGATCTCTGCGGGTTTTAATGTCTCGATTACCTTTCATCATGTTCTATTTCTGTTTTTCTTTTGGGGTTACTGTCTTCCTATATATGGTTCGTCATGTTTTCAGCACACTATTATAGCAAATAGAAAATGTAAGCTTCTTACACCTCAGCTTTGCTATATATTTCTTCAAGTTCTCTTTCGCTTCTTAGCTTCGAAGTTATTCATTTGGTCTTTTCACTTTGGAAATTAGTATGTGCCTGCATTTTCATGTTGTGATGTTTCCCTTCTCATTTGCAGCTACCCTGTCAGTAGTGCGGATCGATGGAAATTGAAGAATTGGCTGTACGTACTACTGATATTATCGATCCACAAGCAATGGAAACCTTGTTGATTGAAAATCACTCAAGTGAAGCCAAGGACATGGAAGAGATGAGGAGTTCCATGGAAATCTTGCGTAGAGTAGATTTGGACCTTGCGTTTTCTGATGAGAAATTGACGAATCTTGACAATCTTTTGATGTCCTTCTTGGCTTGCGAAAATGAAGTTGAAGCAATTTCTTTCGAGAATGATGAGATTTCTCCAGACTCAATCGAGAAAGTACTGACTTTGGATAACTTATCTGCCATTTTAAACTCCGAAATAAGACAACTGGATAATTTCATTGGCACTCTTCATGACCTAGTTATTGAAGCGAGGCAAAAGATATCTACATGCAGAGAATTTAGTGAATTGCAGATGATAATGGAGAATAAATTTCATGATACAGAAGAGTTATTGAGACAATCAAAGGAGCGAGTCCTAGAAATGAAGATGCAGCTCGCTAAGTTGCAGATAACCTCATTAGCCTTCAACCAAAACGAATGTAAGTTATGAAACTTATTAACGTTCAAGAACACATTTTTTCTTTCTTTACTAACATGTACATTGAATCATTTTCTGGTGCATATATTAACAGGGAGACATAGGATGAGTTTGGATTTATCAGATATTAATTATGTTTCAGCGAGAGAATTGAAGCCACATGTGCAAACAGTTGAGCAAAGACGTATATTAAGAATGTTGGAAAAATCCCTTGAGAGAGAGCTGGATCTTGAGAAGAAGTTGACTCTACATAAACAAAATGAAGATGATCTAAAGTTGAAGCTCCGGTTAACCGAGCAAGTAGCTCTGTGCATGGAAGAGGGCGCGGAGGTTATCTGGGGTAGATTTTTAGAGTCGGAAAATGCAGCAGAGGTGCTTATGGGAATTTCCAGAGAGATGGTGGGCCGATTACAAATTTTTAACTTCAATTTGAGCGGTTCACTTCAACGAGAGAAAGATTTCAATTTGAAGATTGATAATTGCTTAGGACAGATAAATGCGAGAGATATTACCATACAAAACCTTAATACCTGCAATGAACAACTTGCTGCTGAAAATACCGAAGTATCCTCTTTAAGGGACAGGCAAAAACTTTTAGAAGGTAAGTTGAAAGAATCCGAGTCTAAATTGCTGAAAGCAAACGAACTGAATGAACTAAGTGAAGAACGGCTTAAAGAACTGGAATGTATCGTAGAATCTCAGAAAGAAGACATCGATATCGCAGAACATAAGGCTGAAAGTGCAGAGGAAAAGGTTGCGCATTTGACGGAGACAAACTTGGAACTACACGAAGAGTTGGATTTTCTCAAGAGTAGCAATGAAAGTAATGCTAAAAAGGTCAGCATTCTTGAGAAGCAGGTCAGGGAATTAGAACTTCAGTTACAAAATGCTAAGGCATCATCCGAAGCAGGTCAAGAACAACAAAATATGTTGTATTCTGCCATTTGGGATATGGAAACTTTAATTGATGAACTAAAACAACAGGTCTTAAAAGCTGAAAGCAAGACTGAGCATGCAGAGGAACAGTGCCTTATTTTGTCTGAAGCTAATTTAGATCTTACCAAAGAAGTAGAGTTTCTTAGATCAAGAGTTGAAGGGTTGGAGACTTCTTTGAAACAAGCTACTGTTGAGAAACTTGCAAGTGCAAAAGACATTAACATCAAAACCAGCTTTGTCATGGATTTGGTCATGCAGCTAGCTATAGAAAGGGAGCGAGTACAAAAGCAGGTGCTTCAGTTTTCTTTTTCTGTTGCTTTTTGTTTGGAATATAAAGTTAGAAGCGAGCGTAAGTACCAACTTCTTTTCCCTTTTTTTTCGGGGCAGATTTTTTGTTTGGCCAAGGAAAACAAGTCATTGATCAGGAAGTTGGAGTCAATAAAGGAGCAACCGTCCATAAATGTACTTGAGAATGGAGGTGGTGCCTCAATAATCGCTACTGCTACAGACAGTTCTCGTGAGCTGCAAAGAGAATCCTTACCGGAAAGCTCCCAGGTATTTATTTTCTTTTAGGGCATTCATCATTTCCTAAATATGTTATGTTCCAATATATGCCACTTAGTATCCTACTTCACGTTAGCCAAAAACAAAAAACAAAAAAAAGACACTGGGTGCTGTTTGCTGTTTAATATTGTGATCATAGAAAATTACCTCCACAGTTCAGAAGGAATATCATCTGGACTACAGTATTGGATGCGCTGTATATCTGATGTATATGAATGTTACTTCATGAAATGACACTATTGGTGTGTTTATTTAGTTATACTCTCTGACAACATTCCAGTCCTATTGGTGTGATTAAGCCTTGTGGTACGCATGTTTCATCACTCTTTAATGAACAGACTCGGCATATTATTTGTGAAGTCTAAAGATATTAACCTGACCAGATACCTCAGATGATTTTTAGTCTTAGCCTCAGGATTGAGGTCTTATGACTGTCAGACTGCTTGTGCAGCACACTGAATTTTGAGCTTACGTAGGTTTAGTCTTCCAGAAGATATCTTTTTGTTTCTCTTAATAAGCTTCTTCCAGATTAAATTTTATCATCCAATCTAATATAAACTTTCCTTCTCAACATTACAACTACCAAGCTCAAACCAAAAATTTCTTTTTTGATGCATAAGCCACTGATGGAAAGTAGTCTAAAGATAACCTCGGGGCTTTGCTCTAGTGGTAAGAACTCAGCTTGTGATGTGCGAGTTAGGCGCATGTCACTGGTTCGAACTCTGCATAAATAAAAGTCTAGTATTTAAGTGAAGTGTAGAGGGGTGGGCCTATTATCCATTGAGTTCCGAACCATGCGCCACTGGGCCTCTGGGATTTCTTGGTTAATAAAAAAAGTAGTCTAAATATGCTCGTTATGGATTAAGGTTCTGAGGATTAGTGATCTTGTTCTAAGTCATCTAATCTGTAAAAGCTAAATCTTGAGTATTTGCTTTCTTTATTGATGGTTCACATGCTTATCCAAGTTTCTTCAATCATCTGCCAACTCATGATGGTCTTAACTTTTCTTTCCGAGGTTGCTGCCTCTTAAAGCTCAGAATCATTTGTAAAAAATAGTCCGAATCCCATAACTAAATAGCTGTCGCTCTATTTTAGTTAATTTCTCTTCTGAAAGCTCTAGCATCATCCTTTGATTCACCAAATTCTGCCGTTAGGTTCTCACAGATGAAAATGTTCAAACAATGTAAACATTTTTAATGTGTTCATCAGGACATTACTTTCTGGTGTGAGCAACTTGATACATATTTTAATACTGTCTAGTGTTTTCTTCAGTGTCTTCTCGGTAACAGAAACTTGTTAATAAAGGAGTAAAGTTCCTTCAACTTATAATTTTGCTGTAATGACCATAATCTGCTGTTCCAATTGTGATCATGTTTGTATATGCTTCATAAAGGTGTTGATTTCATTCAATAATCCTAATAGAGGATGTTGGTTTTCTGATTCAGGTGAATGAATTATCTCCTGATAAATCTACCGATCAAAGCAGCAAGTCTTCTCTTTTGATAAATGAAGAGCCTAATATGGTTGTCAAGTCGGAGGAGCCCGAGGTTCAGCTACAGTCAAGACAACACCACCACAACTATGTTGTCATGGCAATCCTCGTCTTGTTACTTTCGACATTAGGATTATATTTTTTTTGACAAAAGAAACAACATCCTCGACTGGTTGATGGTTAAATGATAGTACTTGTTCGATTACTTTGTACAGATTCTTTGATAGTTTTTGTGTTCATGGTCTTCTTTTCGTGCCTGTAAATGTGGTTGTGATCTTTTTTTTTTTCTTTTTTCTAATTCAAAACTCAATATAGAGCAATTTTTTTAAAGCAATTATATTAGTGGAATGATCAGTATTGTAAACTGAAGATAGTGCCATTTGTAAAAGCAATTGTGTTAATGGAATGAGTATTGTTGTGGATTGTTGTACTTATTCTGCCTGATGCTCTAATTTGAAGCACTATTGAAAGGACAAACTTAGTGTCTTGAGTCTTGACTGCATTGTTTATTGTCATGTATTACTACTATTTATTGGTTACAAGTGTAAACAGTTTGCACCAACACCAATGAAGATAAGACTGTTAAGATCAAATAGAGCAGAAGGATTTTTTTTTTTTTTTTTTTCTGATCATGATGCAACAGTAAACTTTATTGCCATTTATTTCGTCAAGTAAACATTATCTTATACAATGATGCTCCTTAAAACACAATGGAATGTGTTTTGTTCTAAAAACATGCACAAGTTCCATCATAACAAAATAGCATCCCAGGTCTGCATTTTACATGACAATCTGCTATAGTCTTACACTTCTCTCCTGTCATTGCATATGAAAATGACAAAACTTGTTAGTATCTTGCGCAGATGAATAATACTGCTGAAGAATTTAGTTATATAAGTTGTCAACATATGACAAAGTAAAAGGTGTTTCCTGCTAAAACAACCATTTAATTTGTCAAGTAAACACTACTCTATAAAATATACTTTCTCTGTCCCAATTTATGTGATGTACCTTTATGAATTATTGTTACGTACCTTTACGGTCGGTGGGGTATGCATTGGGTGCTAAACAATAGCAACCCCCACTAACACAATAGGGATACCCTATTTCACATCCCGTTCGACAATCCGTGGGGCTCTTACACGTCTGTCCCATCACCGCACCTGAATATTATGAAACTCGTTAAAATATCTTTATATATTGATAAATTTTTGTAGGACCTAGTTATATAATAAATTCCAACATAGAGAGAGAAGGAGGGAGAGAGATATACTAACCACATGAAATGATCAAGAAGAAGGTGACTACCAAAAACACTGTCCTTGAAGCCTTGTCCATATTGCCTAAGAGAAAGACTCTTTTTCAGTTTTGTTGTGCTTCTTATTGCAACATTATATAGTAGTAGCTAGTTCATCAAGAAACTTGCTATTTTTCTACTTCAGAGATTAGTCATTAATGGTATCTTCCCAAATCTTGAAATTTGATTAATTGGTAAAAGGAATTAAATGTTTATTCCCAAATCTTAAAATTTGGTTAGTTTGTAAAAAGAATTATTTCGTCTATGAAGGGTTAGTCAAAGAAAAATATATAGCACATGCTCCCTCCGTCCATTTTTACTTGTCCTGTATATTAAAAATAGATGTTCACTTTTACTTGTTCAGTTTGAAAAACCAAGAGATAATTTATCATTTCATACCTATTTTATCATTATTATTAATTACTGAGTTGGAAACTTTAAAAAATTGTTAGTGGCTACGCAACTTTTAAAGTATGTTTGATTGATTTTCATTCATTAGATGAATTAGTAATATAGGGGTGATATACTAGTAAAATTGTCATTATATTTATGACTCCTTAAGGGATATGCCAAGTCAATACAAGAATGGTAAAAATGTACGGAGGGAGTACAACATTACCTTATATCAAGATTTCTTGCATCTTATAAATTCCATGTAATTCAATTGGGAGAATAACCTATATATACATAAAAATAGGGTATATTTTGTAACACCCCGTATCTTAAAATAAAGGTTAGACTCGTATCGTTAGAGTTTCAGAGGAAATTTGAAAGTTTGTACGTATTACGAAAGTGGTTGACAAGCCTACTTGGGGCACCCATAACCCCTTGAATCATTGAAAATTTGTAAAAGGTTCCTCAATGAAAGTTATAGTAAGTAGAAATACCTTTGCAGGGATATAAGGACCAGGCCAATTGGAATTTGGACAAGGAGACATGATCTTCTCAAAATGGCTAATAGAGAGGTTCTTAAGATTCGGTAGAATCGACTATGTTTTCGATACGTCTATCTTCCAGCCCAATTTTTGGAAAATTCGTTGATAGTTTGAGAAAACTTAAACCATAAAAGTTGTATCCCTTTGAAATAGCTTTCCAACGGTATATTGCGGAGCCCGAACAGAGCTCTATGCTAGGAGTTATGCCCATTTAACGGAACTCTGTCAATTAAGTGTAAAAGTGATAGGGGAGCTCGCTGAGCTCGCCCCAAAGCGAGGCAAGGGCTCGCCTTGGGCCACGTTCAGCGAGGTAGTGGTCCAAAAGTGGAAAAAATTCAAGAAAATCATCTAAGTGTAAAATGGACAAGGGAGCATATAGCTCCCCAGAAAGAGAGACCAGGCAAGCACATAGTATCTAGACCGCGCTCGGCGAGCACGGGGTCCAAAATGCCTCATGCTATAAATTCAACACTTAACTCAAAATTTCATTTATCAGACATTCCAACTTCATTCTAAAACCCTAAGCAGCCACTTTTCTCCTCTCCTCATCCTCCCACGTCAAGGTAAGATTGCTCTAACGATTCTTAAGTAATTGTTATGGTAATCATGAATTGTAACATGATTCTTCAACCAAAACATAGGATTTCCAAGGTAAATCCATCTCAAGCGATTCAAAGCTAGAGTTTTGGTGTTCTTCATTCATCAGCCCGTTTAGTTCGTTGGATTGGAGCGTTTACAATTTTGTAGGGTTGCTATCTACGTGTGGGAACATAATTGTTCTTCCCGGAGATTCTTTCTTCTATAAAGTATGAAGCTTTACGAAAACTAGGGTTTTAACCATGTTCATGATAACCCTAGGTCCATGCCCCGTGTTATATTATGTATTAAATTGTTATAAATTCTTCATTTTGTTCTTGATACATCATTGTGATTATTGAGAATCTGTCCGTAATCCATGAAAACCTATACTTTGCATCCCATGGGTTCTTACATGCAAGTTTATGAACTATTATGATATTTTCAATAAATATATATATGTTTTATAAGTTCATAAGAATAATATATATATGATATCCATATACATGCAAGTTATGATTCATGAAAAGCCATAGGCGACAAGTGCTGCCACTTATTTTCCATGTTCATATTTTTGGGAGTTGCATTAATTAAGAAAAGGCTTCAAACTTGACATTGAAACTACATAGCCACCGTAGGATGAGGATCATCTCCATCCCATGCTTAGGACGATTTGTCATAATGTTGGATCATTTCATAGTATTATTAAATCTCATGTCCACGGCAAGGTATGAGTTGTTGCTAGTAGGAGGCAAAGTACCAGGACCATCATTGTCGGTTATATTTACTTTCTCTCCTACTCTCATGATACTTTACACATGTTATATATGTATATGTACTCATGTTCATGATCATGTTTTAGTTTAGTCTCTATTATGTTATTTACATGTCCCATGTTAATTTGTTCAGTTGCTTTACATACCAGTACGTTCAATGTGTTGACATCCCCTTTTATTGCCGGGGGCACATTTCACGATGCAATTACAAATTTACAGAATGACACATTCCACTAACATGTAGAGCTTGTATCTCTTTCGGGATTTAGTCAATTATCTATTACCATAGTTATCATTAAATATGTTGGGGGCCTTGTAGTAATTTTGTCTCTCATGTTCATGTTATTTCATAGACTAGTCCATGTTATGTCTAGTTCTAAATGGCATAATTACCGAAAGCCGAGGACTTTACACCCAACCGAAACTTCAACAATAGAACCGAACCGAAACTTCAACAAACCCACACGACTAGTTTGGTTCCATGTTTTAGTGTCCATTGTCAAAAAACCGCATGAAAAATCATGAAATTTAATAAATGGAACCGAGGAAAACCGACGGCACCGAAATTTAATACATTATCCAAAAAAATTAAAATAGTCTAGGCCCATTAAGTTTAATACAAAAAAGACACAATTGTAATAAGTCCTCTTTTGCATTTTTATCCGTAATTTTCTACTTCAATTGAAAAAAATCAAATATCCTTAACAAAAAAAGGTTACTAGCATGTCTCTTTTGGATTAATGTATGTCCTTTATGTGTTTTCTTAATTATTCTTACGGTATGTATATAGCACCTAGTAATCCTATGTCATGATTATAGTTTTCTATTTTGTGTATCCCGTTTGTTTTATTTTGATTTCAATTTATCAGTTTTATGTTTTATTGCTTTTGAGAATATGAATTAGTGTCAATGGGCTTCTAATATTATATTGAATTGAAAAAAATCGAATTTTGAACTTTAAAAAACCGAAACCTCATGAACTAATTTGGTTCGGTGTTTTGTTTGTTCAAAAAAACCGAACGAAATAGCCAAACCGAAGTTTGATAAAATCCAAGAAAAACCGTAATGCCCAAAACTTTAGTTATATCGGATATTCGAGTCATGTAGCCATCTTTGGCTCAATTTATGATATGTTCGCATTCATGATTTAAACATGTATTTCATTAAATCATTATGACATCTCATGTTTTATAAAAGCTCCATCATTTCATGTTATATTCCTCTCATGTTATGCCTCAAGATGATTTAGCAAGCCATGTGGTTCGCTCGGTCACATGCAGTAAGGCACCGAGTGCCGTGTTTCGCTCAGGCCATGATTCGGGGTGTGACATATTTACAAAATATGACGATACTTTTCAGTTTACAAAACATACTAATATATTTCTTACAAAACATATACGAAAATTTTGTTTATAAAAACTGTATAAAATGTGTATATCTCGCTCAAAGCTTAAAATTTTCGCTCAGAATTTTGTGTATGAAAACTGTATGAAATATGTATATCTCGCTCAAGACTTATAAATTTCGCTCAAATTTTTGTGTATGAAAATTATACTATGAAATATGTATATCTTGCTCAAACCTTAGAATTCTCACATTTTTCGTGTATGCGTGTATAAAAATAGTATGAAAAAAGCATATAACTGTATAATTTTTTTATAAGTTCATGTTAGGTTTTTAGAAATTTAATACAACTACAACAACATTTTATACAAATTTAATACAATTTTGTAGCTCGCTTTGAAATTCGGATGAAATTTAATACAACTACAATAACATTATATACAACTTTCATACAATATTAATACATTTCCAAATAGTCCAAAATCAAAATAGAAATTTTTGTTTCTTCTGAATTTCTAGAGGGGCAATTAACTCAAGTGGCTTGGTTTTTCATTTCCATACCCTAGCTTTAAAAATATTAGAGAAGATTTGGGTTAGTTCTGAGACATTCTATACTGAAAATCAAGTAGTCATTGGTTGAAGGATCAAAGGAGAATGATATAAAGCTGCTAGTGCACCTTGTAACATAAGTACTTCCCATCGGTAGAAATTTAGTAGTCATCTTCTCAAAAGGCAAAAAAACTAATGATCCGTATATCACACTTGATTATTGGTTGAAGGATTTCATAATTGGGGCGGGGCTTTGCCGGAAAGCACGGATGAAACAGAGCATCTGCGAGTGGTTTTTTTCCCAGATATGAGCAGATTGTGATAGAGAAGGGGACGGGAAGGGTCGGTTATTTGTGGACGGGAAGGGTCGGTTATTTGTTTTTCTAGATCTGGGCAGATTAGAGAAGGGGAAGGGAAGGATGGACTTTTAATTTTTTTTCAGATCTGTTATGTTTTGTAATTAAGTTAGTATGTTTTGTAAATAAGGAAAAATATCCTTATGTTTTACAATATCGAGTCTTAAGTAGTATTATTAAGTCATTTTTCCAATTTTTAAGGGCAAATGGCCAAAAATATCCCTAAACTATTTGAAATAAATCAATTTTATCCGCCGTTAAGTTTTTGACTCAAAAATGCCACCGCTATTACGTTTTTGGCAAAAAATGCCTTCCAATTTGCCAAATAGCTCAAAAATACCCTTCCTACTATCGGTTGCTCCAAAACAAGGGACAATGAGCCAATATTTATTCCGTGAACCTCTCGAAATGGGCCAACTTTACCTCTATTTAAAGTTCGGGACATGTGCTCTTAATTGTAAAGGGTTGAGCAAAAACTTATACTGGAGATTTAAGAGGTTACTTTGACTACTTCAAATGACAATTTTTATACAATGTTATGGCGGATTACAAGTTTTCACACAAGTTATGACAGATGAAAAAAATTGCATGTGTTTTTTTTATTGTTCACAAGTTGACGGACGATTAAGACTTGGTACTATTTTTATTTCATCTTTCTTATAAAATTATTCACAAATTTTGACAGAGTATCAAAACTTGCTTGTGGGATAAATGGGTCATCATCCTTACCTCATGTCACAACCATAATACTAAAGATAAGTGACCGCGGATAAACGTGATGTTAATGTAACGACATACGCCCTTCATTAAAAAAAGAACTGATTTTAAAAAAAAAAAAAAACAATTTCTTTTTAAATTTAAAAACAATGTAAGTTTAAACTTCTCATTTTACCCTTATTAAGATGACGTTATAAGCACATAAAATCTATAAATTATTTTATACTATAAGTTTCAAAATCCTTTATTTTTTCTTAAACCCGCGCTACAAGAAAAAATATATTTGGCAATAATTTTTTTTTTGTTGTTATAGATTGATTATTGTTGCAAAAAGTACTTTTAGCAACAAAAAATAAAAAATTTGTTTGTAGACTTTTCCCAGCGGTTGTTATGCAACAACAACTTTTTTTGTTGTTGTAACAACTTTTTTGTTGACAACAAAATTAAATTTTTTGGCAACAATAATCAATACTATGACAACAAAATTAAATTCTTTGGCAACAAAAAAGTTCATTTGCCAACAAGAAAACTAAGTTGTTGCCAAAGAATTTAATTTTTTGTTGTCATTTCTATACTTTCTTGTAGTGCCGCAGATACGTTCATTCTTTTTAAAGGTAAGGAGTATAAAATTATTCTCCGTTACCCCCCTCCAAAAATCATAAGTATTCATAAATAACTCTAGATCCAAAATAGAGCACAAAGAATTTTTTTTTTCCTGATCATAATGCAACAGTAAACTTTATTGCCATTTATTTCATCAAGTAAGCATTATCTTATACAATAACGCTCGTTTAAATATAATTCAAGACCTTGCAAAATCACTAGTTGCCACTAATTGGACCGCTATCTCCATGATCAAATACATGTACAAGTCCCCTAGCCTCTACACAAAATGGAATTCCACCTTTACAATTTATAAGACAATCGTCTTTAGTCTTACATGTCTCTCCTGTCATCACATATGAAGATCAGAAAACTCGTTAGTATCTTGATACATATTACTTGTTGAAGAATTTAGTTATATATATTGTCAACACATGACAAAGTAAAAGGTGTTTCCTGCTAAAAACAACCATTTAATTTGTCAAGTAATTAAACACATTTCTCTTATGCAGTGGAACACTATAAATGTACTTCATCTGTCCTAATTTTTGTGACTTGCCACTTGAATTATTGTTACGTACCTATTTGACTGGTGGAGTATGTCTTGGTTGCTAAGCATACGCAAATCCCACCAACACAAGTTGGCAACCCAAATTCACATTTCATATGACAATCTGCTCTAGTCTTACACTTCTGACAATTATGAAACTCGTTAGTATATATCTTGTATATTGATAAATTTTTAGATGACTTAGTGATATAAATTCCAATATAAAGAGAGACGGAGGGACATATATATATATATATATGTTAGTTGACCAAAATATCCTTCAAATATTAAACGACTTTTATACCCTTAATAAGTTCTAATCCTATTTCTTTTGGACATACTTCTTAAACCTAAAAACCTAATTCACGTTAGTAATGAACAATACGTGGCCAAGAAGTTTTTTTTTTTTTTTTTTTTTTTTTTTTTGTGATAGAATTCGGGTAGCCACCAAATTTCGAATTGGTTAGGAAAAATTTACTATAAGTTAATACAACAAACACATGGTAAGAATAGCCAATGAAAAATGATTTCAATTTGTGAGTACATATTTATAATATTTAAAAATATCAAATTCGAGTAGGAGTAGTGACTTAACTTTTGTCTATCTATCTATCTATCTATCTATCTATCTATCTATTATTATAGCGGAGCTAGCTTTGCTATCTATTATATTAGGTTGTGAATCCGGTAACTTCATATTGCTGGAAAATAAAATAAGATCCATATTATGCTTTTAATTAATTGAAGGTTTTTTTTAAGGATTTTAGTAGATATATTAAGTTAGCTGTCTAACTAAAACTAAGGAACAATAAAAAGAATTATGATGAGCTAATTAATGTGCCACAAAATACACCTTCATCCTCTAAATTAGTCTTTCCCACTAAAAGATGAAGTATATCATTTTGATTTCGATTGAAAGAATTATTTGAATAAAAGTAATTTTATAATTTGTTTAGATAAACTAAAATAATAAGAGGCAGTAGAGAATATATTAAAAAGAAACTAAAACTTTTGATACCTTCAATCAAGAAAGTAAAATAAATAAAAAAGAAAAGGTCCTAAACTACGGTCATGATCTATATATGTATACTGACATATGAACATAATATTGACATGTAGTTATACCATTTTAAAAGTAATTATTACTCAAAAAAAAAAAAATGTTGAACAATAACGATATTTCTAAAGTGTTAACGGAAGTAGATTGGTCATTGTGGAGCAGTCTTGGGAGCGTGACGGTATGATAAGCGATAAGCCCTTCAATATACTTCTCAAAGCAGGAATGGGGGCCATTTTCAACATAATTTAAATAGATAGTTCTGCTCACATCAAGAGAAGCTCTTCATTATCAGAGTAGCAATAGATGATATTCATTCTTTACGGTATTAATTAATTGGTTCATTATGAAATATTGCTAGCACTTTACTCACAAACGAATATGCACTTGTGGAAGAAGCAGGGGAATAGCATAATTAATGTTGGTCGCTTGAACATTTGCGTCTTTATTATTAACATGCGAGGCACGTTCATAGAGACTAGTGTGTGTGTGTATATATATATATATATACACACACTAACCACATGAAATGATCAAAAAGAAGGCGACTACAAAAAACACAGTCCTTGAAGCCTTGTCCATATTGCCTAAAGGAAAGCCTTTTTTAACTTTAGTTTACGTCTTATTTCAAGTTGCAACATTATATAGTATCTAATTCATCAAGAACCTCCTAATTTTTCTACTAATTAAGAGATTTGTATAATCTTATTACTTTCATTTAGTGATTGTTTCTTCACAAATCTTGATATTTGGTTAGTTGGTAAAAGGTATTCTAAAAATGTTACTCCCTCTGTCCTATAATAAGTGTTATCTTAGCAAAAAACACACATATTAAGAAATTAATGATGAAGTGTAAAGTTTACCAATTTACTCCTATGTAAAAAAATTATTTTTTTCCTCTCGATGATTAGAACATGCACAAGTAGTTCATCTTTTGACATTGAGAATCCAACCATCATCATTTAGAGTACTACTACTTCTTTTGCCTCTTCCTAATCCTATCTTCCATAGTCCAAAACTTTCATTTTCACGTGAAACCCAAAATTTGACATTGTGAATCCAACTTTTGGCCTTGAATAAAGAAACTTGTCATTTTTTGTCCAAGGGCAAAGATGGAAAAAACTAGTCAATATATGCATTGGTATCCTAAGGTGACACTTATTATGGGACAAAAAATTTTTGCTAAGGTGACACTTATTATGGGACGGAGGGAGTATTAATCAATCTTAAATTTACATAGGCATTTTTTTTTTTTTGCACGGATTGCCCTTCAAAGGCGTTGGTCTTTAATTTTTGTCCCTCAAATTGCCGGTCTTTAATTTTTGCTATTCACTTAAAAAAGTGGTCAAAAATACTCTGACGTTCTGGGTTCGAACCCCGCTTTCAAAAAGAAAAAAAAAATTGCAAGGCAAGGCTTCACGAAAAATCTGCCTTATAAGGCAGAGATTTGCCTGTTACTCTGCTGGAATTCTAGAAAAATTGCCTTAAGGCCTAAATTTTGCCCGAATAAATTTAATTTTACAACGAACTAACTTTGCCTTTTTTTTTTTTTTTGTTCTTAATTCTAATAGAATCTCAATATTAAAACAAGGACAAAAATTAAAGACCACCCCGAATAAGGGCAATCGTGCAAATTGTCCTTACATAAGTAGCAGGCTATATTTGTCTTTCTCAATAGGATAAGGATGACACATTTTATTAACCTCAAGGACATATTTGAAACAATCTGCAAATGACGGGTAACTTTTTGTAATTTTCTAAACTTGAGGGGGGCAATTTCGTCCATTTTCCCTTTTATAAACCAAACCCAAACCCTAATCTTTCCCTATAAATGACCATAATAATAATCCTACCCCAAAAGAGCGCAGCCATGCCTTTCACTAATAACAAAGTCAAAAGACTTGCAAAAAATTGTGGCTAGTTTTGCAAAATTGATTTTTATCAGTTAAATCAATGTACCCAAGGAGCATATATTGCTTTGTTTTTGTAGTAAGTTGTTGTTTCTTTTTTTAGCTAGATATCTTTTTATTTTATTTGAATCTTGAAATTTAGTTTGTTATATGGAAATGGTATGTTATGTACATATTGTGCACCAAATAGCCCTTTGTAATATAAAGTTGTTATTGCAAAGAAAACACGAGATAAAGGGTTTTTTCTGGTGCTAAACTTAATTTTTTTGGCAAAATTTTTGGTTGAATATTTTAGACATTTATTCAGCTCTACTTTGCCAAAATAAAAAGTAAAAAACTTTTGCTTTTTAGAATCTTTTTGAAGTTTTTAATTTTTTTTGACAAGTAAAATGATGAGAATATATAAGCTGAATTATATGTTGAATATCATATATTAGCCTTCAAAGTTCTCTGATTAAAATGGTCAATCTTTTTCCTTGAGTGCTACCATTAGTTAATTTCATTACAAATATTTAGTTCATTATGTAACATTTTTGGTCAAGTTTTGTGATTTTTGACCACTAAAATCAAATAGTTAAATTGGAATGTAGGGGCTGGTTATTATTAGAAAGACTTGTATTTTTTATTTTAGAAAAAGTTGCAAAGCAAAATGATGAGGAACTGTTTAGCTGAAATATTATGTTGAATATACATATCATATGCCTTCAAAGTTCTCTGATTGCATTGCTTTGATTTATTTTGACTGCATTAAACCAAGTAGAGCATTTTCCTTTTTCATTTTACCTTTCATTATAAAAATAAATCTTTTCTGTGAAGTTTATTGGATTATATTTATATATAGGGAAGTAAAGTAGACCCATAGAACTCAAATAATAACCCCAACAAAGTTCATATACAAGCCACCCCTTATTCCTTCAAGGCCCAATGTTATTCTTTTTTATATCAAAATGACATTTATTCTCAAGTTAGTTATATAGTTTGTTATTACTGTAAAGATAGTAGAAGAACTTAAATTATGTCTTAAGCCATTAAGATAACTTTTAGATGATTCTTTGTAGTTAGGCTGCTGGTTAGTATATATTTGTTATTTGTAAAAAGGGGTTAAACTTAAGGGAAGCACTAGTTAAACTATGTTTAGGGTCTTTTGTGAATGTTTTTGATCTGACTAGTCCCGTCAAAAGGTAGGCGTAAGGTCTGCATACACTATACCCTCCCCAGACCCCACCTGGTGGGATTATATTGGGCATGTTGTTGTTGATCTGATTAGTGGAGCTAGTGGGAGGCATTAGATGGTTTCATGGGTAGTTGGAATTGTGAAATTTGGAAAACAACCTATGTTGCTCGGACTCTTATAAAATATCGACACGGGTGCGGCAACGGAAGTGAAGAGTCTGCGCAACTTAGAAAAAAACTACTTAGTGCTTATTTGTTTTCAAGTTGAAAAAGGTATTTGGAAATTGGAGTTTTGTTTGGACGTGTATTGGAGTTGTTTTTGAATTTTTGTGAGTGATTTGGTTTTTGGAGTTTTTCAAATTCCGGAAAGTTGTAACAATTCTATGTCCAAACAGTTTTTTGGAATAAAATTCCGGATAAAGTGATGTATGCACAATTTGTTGAGCACCAAAATACATGGTCTGTTGTTTTATACTATCTTCAGACTTTACGAGCATGGTGCTACATTAAAGTTTCTTATATTTGTTGCCACTCTTCAATGTTACATCAGTGGCAAAGATGTGTGTTGAGAATAAGAAATACATTAATCTCATTTTTATTAGTTAACTAGACTAATGTGAAGGATTTGGCACCAAAATTCATAGTCTGTCGTCTTATACTTACCCTCAGACTTTACGAGCATGGTGCTACATTAAGTTTTTCTTATTTATCTATTGTCGCTTGACTTCTCATGTTTTGGTCAGTGGCTAAGGATGTTTTTAAGAATAAGAAATACATAAGTTGTAAGTTTTGAGGCTATAAACCTGTTCCTTAGTTCTTACAGAGTTTTCCATAACAAATATTGGTAGACCAGTTTACTTAAATTGCTAACATGTAACAAGTGAAAGGTGTTTCATTTGATGATCATTAATATAGGAAAATCACATGCCATGATTTTGAATTTGAGGCTTTCTATACCGGAATATGCTCTTAAATGAAGGTATTCATGCTTGAATGACGGCTCAAGATCAGTCTATTGAAAAACGCTCTTTAATGCAACTTTAGCCTTAGGTGGCCGTGGCAGTGACAAAGACACCATTGGTTTTGTTTGGTGGGCTGGAAATGTGTAACAACTTAGTTTATCAGGTAATTGTTGAGACATCTTGAAATTGTCTTGGGTTGAAATATGATATTCAAATTAATATCTGAATTAGTGGATCAAACCAAAGGGAAAGACGATGCCATACTTAAAAAGGAAGATAGACTTGTAGAATGACAGACAAATGAAGCTTTTGTACATTTTTGTTAATCCATTCGGGACTTATGCTTCTCATGATCTCAATCTTTCTCAAAACAAACTACTGGAAAAGAAGAATGTCATCTAAATA
Organism: Lycium ferocissimum; assembly: GCF_029784015.1. Taxonomy (NCBI): domain Eukaryota; kingdom Viridiplantae; phylum Streptophyta; class Magnoliopsida; order Solanales; family Solanaceae; genus Lycium; species Lycium ferocissimum. The sequence goes on along the minus strand of NC_081349.1, from coordinate 27,496,787 downwards.
CCATAAAATAAGGTTTCTTTTATCGGAAAAGGGCCAAATATACCCCTGTACTATTGAAAAAGGGTCAAATATACCCTTCGTTATACTTTAAGTCTAAATATACCCCTAACGTTATACTTTGGACACAAATATACCCTCCATTGTTAAAGTTGACTAATGTGGGGTTTAATCTCACGTGGCATTAATATTTTAATAAAAATAATATCATGTGATATGTCACGTCATTAAACAAATCCAATTTTACACACCCTTCCCTTCCATGTCATCTTTACCATAGGCACCACTGCCACACCACCATTATGCCCACCACCTTACTTTATTTGGTGGTTTCAATAGGAAGATTCAACTTTTGAAAACCTAAAACCCCCAAATCCAATTTCCAAACCAAAATTCTCACGAAAAGATTCAAAACCCATCTCTAAAATCCTTCAATCTTCAATACCCAAATTATAGATGTTGTTAAATTTGAATATATTCTTCAACATTTTTCTTTTTTCCACCATTTCCCTCGCTTTTTCTTCTTTTTGGTCATCATCATGATAGGTGTCTTGCTAGAACCATCAATGTTCCTGTTTCTTATTTTCAAAATCTGTTCTTTTCCACGTGATTTGGTATTTCAAGATATATCCTCTTAATTATTTCATCCATAATTCCATATTAGTCTTTGTATAGAGTTCTTGAATTTTAAAAAAAAAAAAAAAATCAGTAGAATTTATTGCTTGTTCTTAAAATTCCCTTTTGATTGCTGTCAATTTTACTTCTTTGGTGATTTCAATAGGAATTATTTAGTTTGTCTAGCTTTTTTCACCGATATTTTTGCATTTTTCCCCTTCTAATTGATAAAGATGTGGTTGATTTGTTTCTCTGTGTTAACCAAGTGCTTTGTGACTTGAAGCTTTCCGTTTTCGTAGTTAAGAATATTGCTGTACCGGAGAAATCAGTGGTGGGCATGATGCTGGTGCAGCAGTGGTTCTAATGGTGAAAGATGATATGGAAGAAGAGGGTGGGGGTAAAATTGGGTTTTTTTTTGTGACGTGGCATATCACGTGGTATTATTTTTATTAAAATATTAATGCCACGTCGGATTAGGCCCCACATTAGTCAACTTTAACAGTGGAGGGGTATATTTGTGCCTAAAGTATAACGTTAAGGGTATATTTAGACCCAAAGTATAACGAAGGGTATATTTAGCTCTTTTTCGATAGTACAGGGGTATATTTGACCCTTTTCCGTTCTTTTATTCGGGCACTTTGCACGATTGCCCTTATTTAGGGGTGGTTTTTAGTTTTTGTCTTTCGCTTAAAGTCTAACTTTTGTCTAAAATTAGGTCTGTTCGGCCATAGGTCAAACCTTAAGTAGGGGTGTTCATGGTTCGGTAATTGTTTAAAATTAAAATTAAATCAATTTAGTTGATTTTTAAATGTCTAAACTAAATTGATCCAAATAAAATAAAAATTATTGATTTGATTATTGTGGGTTTGGTTTGATTTTTTGATTTATGGCTAGTAGTGTCAATTCAACTATTCTTTCTTTACATTCCTCAAATTTCTGGTGAAGCTCTCTTTTTTCCTCATGGCCCACAGATATGTGAGCTTCTGTTGTTCAGTGTTACACTTAAAGAGTTAAGACTTACAGAGTTGGGTTTGGTCATATTCTTTAAGACATGGGTCTTAAACAATCATATAAAATAAGTAGATTAAAATTAAATTAATGATTAAAAGGTATAAAATATTTATAATTATTTATGAAAAACTAATATTGTAATTTATCAGCTCGGTTTGGTTATTTTTAATAGAGCCAAAATCGAATAGAATATTATCAGTTTTTAAAATCATTTATTCGGTTTGGTTTTGGTTTTTCACCAAGCTGTGAACATTTTTTTGCGTGGATTGCCCTTCTTTTAGGGTGGTCTTTAAATTTTGCCTCTCATATTTATGGTCTTTAAATTATGCTCTCATACTGCTGGTCTTTAATTTTTGCCCTTCGCGTTGCAACTCTGAGCGTTCACGCAGAAATCATGAGGTTCTGGGTTCGAACTCTCGCTTAAGCATAAATTAAAAAAAAAAAAAAATGCAAGACAAGGTTTGGGTCGCGTGTATGTCGGACCCGGCATACACTTATTAAGGAATTACCAAAGTTATGCCGGATCCGGCATACTCATGCCTTATGGGCAGACTTGGCATAAGTATGCTGGGTTCGGCATAACTTTTGTAATTCCTTAATAAGTGTATGGCGGTGGGGGTATAGCGAAATTTAAACTCTGTCTTGCGAATTTTTTTTAAATTTTTGACTGAGTGAGGGGTTCGAACCTGGAACCCATGAGTTTTAGCCGAAGGGCAAAATTTAAAGATTTCAAATATGAGGGGTAAAATTTAAAGACCACCCCAAAAGAAGGCAGTTTCGCGACCGTTCGCCGTGAATGTACCACAGCCTTAAGGTAAATTTTTGCCCGAATAGATTTAATTTTGGGCAAATGTTAGGCTTTAAGTCAGAGATTTCGTGAAAGTCTTACTTTGCAATTCGATTTTGATTGAGCGGGAGTTCAAATTCAGAACCTTAGATTGTCAACTTATTTAAATGAAGAACAAAAATTAAAGACAAACAATTTGAGGGGCAAAAATTAAAGATTAGTGGTTTGAAGGGAAATCCGCAAAAAAAAAAAAAAAAGTTTTCTGTTTATGGTGGCTGGAGATGTATAACGTTGCATGTTTGCACTTTGCAATAAGTAAAGTAAATTTTACTTGGCATAGCTTACTATGTTACATATTTATGGAACATAACTATACTTTTTAGTAATTAAGTTTAGTAGCTATAATATTATATTTTTACAACTTATAACTACCCACTTTTCTATCAATTAACTTACCACTCCCCACACCCCTATTTTTTAGCCGCACACTTTTCTCTCTCTCCCTTTTCCTAAATATACGTTTCTAACTCCCATCTCCCTAATTTCGTGCTTTTCAAATCGGTTCCGATTTCTTTCACTTCCTTTTTTTTTACTCTGTATTAACTTCTCGATTAATTTCAACCTTTTTACGCCAAAATTCAACTCTATTTCCTAAAATATGTAAGATTCTCTATTATTTTTGTGCTCTCCCTCATCATCTTTGTTTCTTTTTGGGCTTTACTAAGCCACAGATTTCATCTTTTCCTGTATTCAGTGGAAGTTTACAGTTTTTTTTTTTTTTTTTTTGAGGGATTTTGAATAAAGATTTGAAGTTTTTGTTATTGGACAAGAGTAAATGTTCATGTTCTCCAAGAGGTATTTTTTCTTTGGTGTTGTAAGGTATGTTATGGATCTTCACTAATCACTTCCATCCGGAGTCGTTTTACGGTTTCGGTGATTAGTTAAGTGATTTATGTTGGTGCTCACAAAGTTCATTATGGATTTTCCATCCCTCCCGTAAATTAGTTTCATGCTAAGTTTTCTGATTTTCTATTTTTGGCTAAAACGTATTCCACCATTAGTTAATTGATTTATGTAGGTGTTTTCAGAGTTTGTTATGGAATTCCTTTTGCTCCTGACAGTGAGCTTCATGACTGTTCCTAGATGCCCTCCGCCGCCGGCCACCGAAATTTTTGAATACAGATCTGAAGTTTTTGTTATTGGACAAGAGTAAAAATGTTCATGTTCTCCAAGAGGTATTTTTTCTTATTAATGACCCTATTTTCACTTCACCAGATATGTATTTTACTTGCATTTTAAGTATATTTTTATCGTATTTTTCGATGAACTTCAGTTAATTCCCGTTTTTTCAATTCACCAGATCTATATTTTGCATACATTTTAAGTATATTTTTGTCGTATTTTTTATTATTTCAATTAGTTTGTGTTTTGAACTTCAGTTAATTCTGTTTTTTCAATTCACCAGATCTGTATTTTGCGTACATTTTAAGTATATTTTTGTCGTATTTTTTATTATTTCAATTAGTTTGTGTTTTTAATTGTGTGTTATATATTTTTTCTACCTAATTTGTTACTTGTAAATTTATGCGATTTTGAATTTGTGTTTACTTTTTATCAAAGTATATTTTATAGTATATATTCAGTGTATTTGAAGTGTATTTTTACGGCACAGTCATACACTGTTGTAGTGACAACCACAGTGCATTTGACATTGATATATTTGCATTATATTTATAGTATATTTTCAGTATATCTGAAAGTGTTGTTATTTATTGTGGTTAATTTGTTATTTTGTTATTTTTTCATGTTTTGTTAATGTAAAGTTTCAAAAGATATCTTGACGCATTTCAAATTGAAATTGATGCAAAGTTTCTCCGTATGAGATACGACGCAAATCGACAAGGCAACCCTGAATGCATTTATTGATTACGAGCAACCACCAATACCCTGTCAAGGCTACCGTTGATTATGATGCAGTGATTTTAGTAGATGTTCGGGAGTAGATTTGTAGACGAACAATTTATGTTTTAATTTATTTTTTTTCTCCAACTTTTTTGATGTATAACATCACTGTTGCGACATTATTTTTATGAAGATTTTAAAAGAAGTTTTATGTATTTTGGTAATGATCCCGCTTGTTGTATAGTCTAATCGTAGATTTTAATTACGTTTTTATTACATTTATATTTTTCTTGTATAGTTACTACTAAAAAATTACAAAGTGCATTTCAATATCAAGTTTGTATTTCCTACATGTTTTCACTATATTTTATTGATGAACCAAGAAGAGTTCTATGCATTTTCTCTATATATTCATGGTACACTTGAATTCATTATTGAACCATAAAATTCATTTTTCTGTATAATATACTTCAAAAATTAAAGAAAAATTTTAATACTCCTCAAATACATACACAATACAAGTGAAATAAATTGTAAATATATTCAATAAGATTCAAATCTTACGGATCAATTAGAATACACTCAAAAATACAATCATAATATAGATAAAATACAGTGAATCAAAAGCCACCCTTCGGGATTAAAGTTTTTTTATGGAGTCAAGTTTTCCCATCTTATTAAAGTTACTAAATAATATTCAATATCGCCTTATTGCACTCAATAACTAATATTTTTTGTAACGAACATTTTGATTTTTAATAATGTAATTTCATTGAATATTTTTAATAACGAACACAAAACCGATGGTCATAGCATCAGGAGACAATCTCAACTTGTCACTATGCAATTCAGTTGATGAACAAATCAAGCTTTGCGTGATTTATGAAACATTAAAAAGAGATTTTTTTTTTTTAGTTATATTTTGGGAAAAAATATGAAGAGAGTTTTTGAATTCAAATTTTATGTGAATGATTAGATGTTGAATGAGATATGTGATTAGATATGGAAGCGAATGAGATTTGCGTGATTTATGGAACATTAAAAACAGATTTCTGTTTAGTTTGAAAAAGATTTTTTTTCTTAAATAGAGGCATTATTTGCTCAACAGTTCCGTGTATTTAGTCTGTATTTTGGCTATATTTATGCGACGCGTCAAGGACCTAAATATAGGAAAAACTAGGTACTAATTGTAAATAATGAACTTGTAGTTATAGCTTGTTAGAAGCAGCTAAAAGGTAGCTATTTGAGAAAATTTTACATAAGTAAAAGCTAAAGCACTCCCTCACTGGAAAAAAAACTCCATTGAAAGTGGAGGTTACTTCTTAAGGTCTAGCATTAATAGCCTATTTGGCCAAACTTCTAAAATTAATTTATTTTAAAAAGTACTTTTAAAAAAAGCACTTTTAGCGAAAAATAATTTGTGTTTGGCTAATTAATTAAGAAAGCACTTTTGAGCAACAATTAGTGTTTGACTAAGCTTTTAAAAAGTGCTTTTATTTGTATTTTTCTCAAATGTACTTTTCAAAAAAGTGTTTTTGGGCAAAAGCTATTTTTTTTTTAACTTCAAAAAAGCTTTTCTTTACTCCCCAAGACTTATTTTCTCTCAAAAGTCTTCTCGTCAAACACTTCACTTTTTTTCAAATAAGTACTTATTGAAAAAATAAGTATTTTTGGGGGAAAAATAAGCTTGGCCAAACAGGCTATAAATTAGTTTGTGTGCTGTCCAATAAACGTGCCAGAATTAGATTTTTTTTATCACTAAATATTTGTAAAATTGTAGTTTTACGTTATTTTTCAATACATCTCCTAATTAACCATGAAAATCAGGCATCGATGAGAATTGGAGGAAAGTAGAAACGAAACTTTTTTTGCTTTATAAGGACCAGCTTATTTTGTTGCCAATTTCTGTTGTCAAATAACGTTGTTTTATACTATGATTATCCCTTACAATTTACTCTCCCTCGAGGTATTAGATTAACATGATTAAAAAGCCATTTGACAATTTATACCATTCTTATACGTCATCACATCTGAAGATCACAAATTCGTTAAGTGGAATGCACATACATTGATTTTTGGAAGACCTAGTTATATAAATTACGATTGTTATGGCAAGTAAAACGTGCTTCATGCTAAAACAACCATGCCTATCACAGGTGATATGAGTTCACGAATGATTCCAAAGTAATATCCGTTTCACCTTGAAAATCTTAAATTTATATGAGGTGCCTAAGATACACCTAAATTCAATTAAAGATTTGAACAAAGGCGATATACAATGGAACGAACAAGTAATCGATCTAACCAAATTCGTGACCTCGGGCTAGAGAACCGAGGTCGGTATCCTTTTGTTACGAGCTATCAAGAAACGCAAACGAAGTAAAATTCAAGAACAGATGGGAACAGATACTATATTCTTTTATGATTATTGATGTGAATCCTTTCTCTCTTCTGTATTGCCAACCCCCTTTCATGAATGGGGGCCTCCCTTTATATAGTAGAGGAATTTCAAACCTAATACAATTCTAAATAAAGCAAGTAAATGCGTGACAAACTGCGTCGCGGGATTGACGGAATATCGGGTGATGGCGGATATTTCGGTCTTCAAGTTAATGGCGGTCGATCATCCTTCCGTTATTAGTCGGCCCGGCCTCGAGCTCCTCGATCCGGTGAGGTGGTCGAGCTTCACCCGAGCGTAATCATAACAACGGAAACCGAGCGTACTCGTGTCCTCGGTTTTACCCGTATACAATATCATATGATTAAAGCTAAAGCAGTTGGATCTAGATCCACCATTTTTTGAGTAAATGGTGTCGCTTGAAAGAAATTTTAATCAAATCAGAGCTTATTAAACTTTACTAAGGTAATAACGTATGTTTGCAGGTTGTGTCTAAGTGATTTTGTAAGAGTAACATAGAGAGCATGAGAAGGGTTATCATTCAGAGGGAAAATCATGAAAAAAGAGAGCCCTTCTCATTGCAACAACGACATACCCAGCGTAATCCTAAAAGGGAAATTTGTCGGTCTGGAAATGATAGGATGTACGCAGACTTTATCTCTACCTTTGTGGGGCAGAGAGGCTCTTGCCGAAAGACCTCGGCTCGAATGAAGGAAAATTAAAAAAAAAAAAAGGAACTAAATTAAAGAAAAGGAATATAATGAAAAAGCACTTCTCATTGCAACATTATATAATTAAGAATTGGCCCCTTCAAAACTAAAAACTTAGATCTTCTAAAAATGGAAAAAGAAAATTTGTCGGGTCACCTTACAACCAAGTAATGCAATTTTATTGCATTTAACTAATTCTTCAATATTAAACAACATCGAATTAATCATAAACATAGACAATTCCCGTCAATACAAGTTGCAATCCCGATTTCACATTTCATTTCACCACAATCATCTCTAGTTTGACAATCTTTGCATTCTTCCATCATTCTTCCTAAAGATCACAAAATTCATCAGCATATAGTATAGACACAAATTAATTTTGATGGACCTCATTACAAAAAACAACCAAATAGTATGTATGTATCACATGCGATGAGAGTTCACGAGTGATTGAAAATGACTAGGCAAACCTAGAATTTGTTTGGCTCAGTTAAACTCTTTTTACGCAAATCACAGAACATAAATACCTACACAACATATACACTGATAGTGTATAAGTTACGGATAGTGTATATCTTGTATATATTTCGGCCATGTTGGTAAATTATTTGACAGAATTGACATATACGTAAACTTTTCCAAAAAAAAAAAGAGGAAAGGAGGGACCTTTATGAATGGTGGAATCTGTCTTGAGATCTGCTAAGCATACGCAAAACCCACTAACACAAGTTCCAAACCCTGCATTGCATGCCATACCATCACATTCTTCTCTACTCTTACAACATGCTTCTACTATCACCATATCTGAAAATAACAAAGTTACATAAATTATCGATATGTTATATTTTCTCCGTCTCAATTTATGTGAAACAATTCTGATTTTGAGAGTCAAATTTTTTATTTTTTATTGTGAATTCGCACTTACAATCTTTAAGTTTTTTCTTGAAAAATAATTTACATTTAGAAACTACATAAAAAGTATTATAAGTCACAATAATTAACAATTTAAAATATTTAAAGAACATACGAATAAATCGCGATAAAAAATCTTCTTGTTTGACTTTCGAAATCCGAACTATATCACATAAATTGAGACTGAGTGAGTGTATATCAGATGTGATGTGAATTCACGAGTGATAAAAAAGTGCTTCACGTTAAATCTATTGTTGTTGGGGTCATTAGCGATATAATTCATTATGTATACATACAATCTGATTTTTTTTTCACCTCCACATATATTGTGTGATTGAAAAATATTAGGTGCGACAACCGATCATACATGTTATTGTAAACTAGATCCACCATATTATTAGAGTAAAGACCATCACTTTGAAAAGAAACTTCTTAAAACCTTTTTTACTCAAATCTCATCTTAATATTAAACTTTACTCGAATTTTGTGTATATAAGTGATTGTACAAACATATAAAAAGGGACAAAGAGAGGAAGATAGACTGACCTTGTGAAATAATCAAGAAGGAGACTATCAAAAACAGAGTCATCAAAGTCTTGGCCATATTGTATAAAAGAATTATTCTTGAATTTAGAGTTCTTCTGATGTTTACCACATTGTATAATAGCTAGTTCATTAAAAACTCTTTTCCTTCTATAGAGAAAGTTAATTAGTACAAGTTATACCCAATTGGAATTGTTTCCATAACCAAATCTTGAAATTAACTTTGGTCACAAATTATTTGATTATGGAAAGTTAATAAAATAAAGACGTATCGTATAGAGATTTGCTACTACATTTCTTCCCAACCTCGTATAATGCAATTAAGATTTGGGATCTTTATATGACTCTCATGGTGTAAGGATCTTGTAACATTTAATACCACTATCTTGAATATTAACATTTGGTATCAAATAAGATTTACAATATATAATAAAAAAGATCAATTCTCTCTCTATTTGTTCGGAATTGGTGTAACCGAATAAAGTGGTAACATTTTTTAGGAAATAGTATTACTCCCTCCGTCCCTTTTTACTTGTTTTCTATTGACTAGCATTTCCCTTAAGAGAATAGTTTATTAAGCGTTTGTTTAACAAAATGCTCATATTAATTGTGCTTTGAAAATTTAATTTGATTATGGTCAGATTTTTCTATAACAAACATCCTTTATAACAATATTTTTCACTATATCAATCATGTTTTTTTTTTGTGGAACCGATCTTTCATGTTTTGTTATACTATTAGGTATGTACCTTAAGCCAACATTTCGCTATAGCGGTCAAAATAAATCGAGACAAACAATGTTGTTATGGAAATGTTTCACTGTCTTGCTTTATTATGTAGTTATCAAATAGTAAAAATAGTACTCCTATTGAAAGAAAATAGTAATTCCTTCTTGATTTGCTATAATAGACAAATAAAATGAAAATTCTGTTTTTAGTATAACAAAATGAAGAGAGTATTGCTCTTACACCAAATCATAGATTGTGCCTAGTTTCTCGTCATAGACAATAAAAAACCATAATTAATTGTTCTTTAATTGAGTTTATTGCTGTAGGCTTCATGTTTTTCCACAAAAAGCCACAGTGAATTGTTTTGCCAACTTGGAACATCAACATCGACATGCTCCTTTTTCAATTAAATTTATTTTACTCCTATATTGGAATTACTTTAAAATAATAAATGTTTCCCAGGCACTTTACAAATTTTATCTTGCAGTTGATTTCGCAAGCACTATAATGGCTGTTAAGTATTGTGGCTGAAAAGATCTTGGCGATTTGTTAGGATTTGTGACCAAAATCTAACGATTATTATAACTCTCAAATAAGAAATTTTAGCGACTCGTCATAATTTTGCTCAAGATTCTGGCAAAACGATTATTAATTTTTGCATTGTTTTCTAACGAGATAAAGGATGACACTTCTACTAAAAGAAGCATAATATACAACTTGACATACATATGAGAAAACTAATGTAAAAGAAAGTATAAAAAATATCGAGAAAATCTCCTTCTAAGCAAGACTTTATAATGACTACATTTTGTATACTATTGTGCTTAAACGCCTAAATATCCTATATGTGCAAATCACTCAAAATCTTTGATAGAGAGCGTTTTATCCTAATATAAGACCTTTCTAGACGAATTCAAATTTTCAAGCCCCAAAATTAAATATCGTACACCGAATGAAAACAAAAAAATATATATACATATATATGTCAGTAAATGCTAATATAAAATATTTATGTAACTTTTTGATGGAGATCCGTCAAAAGATCTCACAATGATTAATTAGGATGATTCATATAATATTGATTGATTGGCTCTGGACGGGAATTTCGTTGAAAACGATAATAAATACAAAATTTTAAATAGATCTCACTAATCATATGAGAATGTGAATTGCGTGATAATTGTTGGACCTTTTTAATGTGATTAAAATTCATGACCTTCAAGACAAATTGTGCATAGGAAATGAAGGGATGTAGGAGAAAAGAGAAGAATTTGTTGGGTACATATAGAAAACACTTTTACACTAGCTTAAAGAGTCGGGAAGAAGGTAAGCTCTCATACCGTCGTTCGGTTCAAGTTCAGATGAGTGATTGATCGAATAATATTTTAAAAAAGAAATTCTTTTTTCTTTTTTAATTTTATTTGTGTCTTTTTTTGAAAAGGCACCTGCCTTTTCTCATAAAGGTACCACCATTTTTTCGAAGACTATATAGGTCCACTTATTCGTTGGCTATGTATATTGAGGGCTTGCCTCAAACTTGAAAATCGATTTTAGACATCCTCTTTCTCTCCTCTTTTTTTGCATTATTTTAGAAAAGAAACATAGTCGTGTGATTTGCTTCGGTCTTGGCATTCAAAGGTTGTTGGAATTCGTAGTTCCACTATTTCAACAAGGTAATATCGTTTTATAATAGGAGAAAATAACTCAATACCTCAAATATAGTAAGTGAATTAATAATCCCTAAGAATACACAAGAAGTTCTGTTTTGAAGACAATATACAACAATAATTCAATGTTACAGCAATAACCTTGCATTATTTAGGTCCAAATTTCATACTCTCAATTTCCCCAACCCTGAATATTGGTCCCTCAAAAAAATTATAGTAATAATATTCATAAAAAACGCTTAAGATCTAAAATAGAAAAGAAATAAAATTTTCTGATCATGATGCAACCAAGTAATGCATTTTATTGCCATTTATTTCTTCAAGTACACACCATCGAATTAAATGTAAAATTCATCAGCTAGTGAGACACTCTATATATTTAATAACTACGATGTCTCTTACAAGGTTAATACTCTTTATGATCAGTGAAATATTGGCTTGAGTTAATCCATACATACGCATGCACCATCAAAACAAATTGGCTCTTGAACGCATTTCAAAGCACTACAGTCTGATCCAGTCTTACAGTTGATTTTGTCTGCCAACGCACCTGAGAATTGCAAAACTCGTTAGCATCTTAAGAGGGCATAATTCTGAGAGGATTTAGTTATAATAAATCACTAACATATAAGATATAACAAGTAATAGGTGCATACATTACCTTGCAGAGAGATTCGATCCATCTTTTTTCCAATCTCATGAAATGCAATTTAAAAAAATTAAAAAAAATTCATTCATATATTGTATATTGTTTCAGGTTCTAGCCCTGAGATTGGAATAGTCTTTCACGATAATTTTTGGTCATGTTGACAAAAGTCTAACAAATTTAGATTCTCGCCAGAAAGTTCCTTCAAACCATTAAGAGTTGCTAATGTTATTATTTAATTTTGTGTCGACAAGTGATGAATAAGAGAGAGGGGGGAGGAGAGACCTTCAGGACATTGGCATACTCCTTCATGACAAGTTGGAAACCCAAATGCACATTTCAAATCTTGACATTCTGATATAGTCTTACACTTTTTATCACTTGCCACCACATCTGAGAATTACAAAACTTGTTAGCATATATAATTCTAAGAGGATTTAGCTGTAATAAATTACCGACATGTAACAAGTAAAAGGTGCATCATGCTAAAAACCCATATATATCACATGTGATGTGAGTTCACAAATGATTGAGACAGTGATGATGTAATTAATTATGCATGTATATAATTTAATTTTTTTAACCTCCACATATATGGTGTTATCGAAAAGCATTAGGAGCGACAACACATATTATTATATAGACTAGATCCACCATGTTGTTTGAGTAAAACCCATCACTTATCGAGACTAGTACAATAAAAAACCATAGTTAATTGTTCTTTAATTGAGTTTATTGCGTTGGCTTCATGTTTTTCCACAAAAAGCCATAATTAATTGTTTTGCCAACTTGGAACATCCACATCCACATTCTCCTTTTTTAATTAAATTTACTCCTACATTGAAATTACTTTAAAATAATAAATGTACATTCTACTTTTTTAATTAAATTTACTCCTATATTGGAATTACTTTAAAATAATAAATGTTTCGCAGGCACTTTACAAATTTTATCTTGCATTTGACTTCGCAGGCACTATAATGGCCGTTAAGGGTAAGTACTGTGGCTGAAGAGATCTTGGCGATTTGTTAGGATTTGTGACCAAAATCTAACGATTATTATAACTATCAAATAAGAAATTCTAGCGACTCGCCACGATTTTGCTCCGGATTCTTGCAAAACGATTAATTTTTTGCACTGTTTTTTTTAACGCGATCAAACGATGACACTTATACCAAAAGAAGCATAATATTCCAACTTGAGCTACATATGAGAAAACTAATGTAAAAGAAAGTATAAAAAATATCGAGAAAATAATGTCCTTCTAAACAAGACTTTATAATGACTATATTGTGTTTAAACTATGACACTTAGATATACTGCATGTGCAAATCACTCAAAATCTTTAATAGAGAGGTTTTATCCTAGTATAAGACTTTCCCAGACGAATTCAAATTTTCAAGCCCCAAATGAAATATCGTATACCGAATGAGAACAAAAGAAAAAGAATATATGTCAGTAAATGCTAATATGAAACATTTATCTAACTTTTTGATGGAGACCCGTCAAAAGATCCCAGAATGATTACTTGGGATGATTCATAAATTTTGATTGACTGGTTCATGACAGGAATTTCGTTGAAAAACGATAATAAATACTACAAAACTTTAAATAGATATCACTAATCATATGAAAATGTGAATTGTGTGATAAATGTTGGACTTTTTATTTGAATGGGATTAGAATTCATGACCTTCAAGACGAATTGTGCATATGAGATGAAGGGATGTAGGAGAAAAGAGAAGAATTTGTTGGGTAAATATAGAAAAACACTTTTACACGAGCTTAAAGAGTTGGAAAGAAGGTAAGCTCTCATACTGTCGCTCGGCTCAGATTTTGATGAATGATTTATTGAATCTTAAAAAAGAAATTCTTTTATATTTTTTAATTTTATTTGTGTCTTTTTCGAAAAGGCACCTGCCTTTTCTCATAAAGGTACCACCATTTTTTCGAAAAGACTATATAGGTCCACCTATTTGTTGGCTATGTATATTGAGGGCTTGCCTCAAAATTTAAAATCGATTTCAGACATCCTCTTCCTCTCCTCTTTTTTGCATTAATTTAGAAAAGTAACATAGTCTGTGTGATTTGCTTCGGTCTTGGCATTCAAAGGTTGTTGGAATTCGTAGTTCCGCTATGTCAACAAGGTAATTTCATTCTATAATGGGAGAAAATACCTCAATGCCTCAAATATAGTAAGTGAATTAATAATCCCTAAGGATACACAAGAAATTAATAATTGCAAATGAAGGGCAAGACTTAAAGACCACCAATTTGAAGGGTAAAAATCAAAGACCACCCCAAATGAAGGGCAATCCGCATTTACTTTAACTTGGGTTATTGCTTGAGATTTACTTTATTTTTTTTTTCTATGTATTCACTTTTCTTTTATTATGAATCTTATAAGTTGGGGTGTGTTTGATTCAAAAATATTTTTCACGAAAAATGTTGTCCTCGAAATTTCCGTGAAACTTTTTTTTACGAAAAATGTATTTCTCGAAAATATTATGCTGGATAGATTACCCTTCAAACAAAATATTTTGTTCATGATGACCCAACTCATTTTTATCCCATTTAATACCAATCTTACCCAACTTCATTTATTAACTCAACCCGAAGTAAAAATGACATTGATCCTGGGCCCTAAGGTGCGACCACACGTGCTATTCTATCCTATATTCACCATGTTTTTTGAACGAATGTCGTTACTTGAAAGAAATATTTATAACCTTTTTTACTTAAACCATTAAGAGTTGCTAATGTTATGACTATACTAGTTAATTTTGGGTTGACAAGTACTGATTGAATGAGAGAGAGAGAGAGAGAGAGAGAGAGAGAGAGAGCGACCTTCATGATGACATCTGCATACCCCTTCAAGACACATTGGATACCCAGTTATACATTTCATATTAAGACATTCTGAAACAGTCTTACAAGGGATCTCACTTGCCACCACATCTGAGAATTATAAACTCGTTAGCATGCATAATTCTAAGAGGATTTAGTTATGATAAATATCTGACCTGTGACAAGAAAAAGGTGCATAATGCTAAAACAACCATATATATCACATGTTATGTGAGTTCACGAATAGTTGAAAATGAGTGAGACAAAACAATAATTGTTGGGTTCAATGATGATGTAATATATATATATATATATATATATATATATATATATATATATATATATATATGGTGTGGTCGAAAAACATTAGGTATGACCACACATGTTATTATATAGCCTAGATTCACCATGTTGTTTGAGTAAAGGCCATTACTTGAAAGAAACTTTTAATTACAAACTTTTATTTTATGTTCGAATTTTGTGTTATAAGAGTATATATATATATATATATATATATATATATATATATATATATATATATATATATATATATATATATATATATATATAAAATAGAGAGAAAGAGAAACTGACCCTGTGAGATAACCACGAAGGCGACTAACAAAAACACAATCATCAAAGTCTTAGCCATAGTGTGTAAAAGAAAGATTTTTTTACTTTAAGGTGCTTCTGACCACCACATTATATAATATCTAGTTCATCAAGAACCTACCAATTTTCTTTCTAAAGAGAAAATTAATTACTATAATATTGCTATTCCCAATTAGGAATTGTTTTCATCCCAAATCTTGAAATTTTGTTAGCAGGTCAAAAAGAAGTTCTTTGGTCTATGAAAAGTTAGTCACACAAAAATGTCTAGTGCATAAATAAATACCTTGTAAAAGAAATTCTTTAGTAGAAAGTTAATTAGTCAAAGAAAATGTCTAGTTCATAAATAAATTACCACTTGTATAGAGATATGCTACATCTTCTTTCCAATCTCATGTAATGCAATTAAAAGAATTCTTTCATAATTTTAAGTCTCGAGATTGGAATAGTCTTTGACGATAATCTTTACTCATGTTATCAAAGTCTACCAAATTTAGATTCTCGCAAGGAAATTCCTTCTTCTTCCTATTTCTTCCTCCTTCATTTTTCTCATTGCTTATTTGTGATTATAATTGTATTGATATTATTTCATTGAGTTTATATTGTATGTCCTCATTATTTGGATTGGTTTGGTTGATTTCTTTTTTTAAATAACCCCATTATTGGATTTTTTTAGCTTAAGAAAAAAATTGTTGAAGAAGGAAATGCGAATCTATTAACTTTTGAAGGTTTAAGTTGAATGATAAAATTGAAAATTGATGTGATTGCTATTAGATGGTTCTATATCAAATTTGGAGTTACTTGGACCAATTTTGAAGCAAAGCATGTAGGTAAAATTTTATAATGAGACCAATTTTGAAACAAAAAGTGTTGGCAAAAATTTTATACAACATGTACATTATGGCGACCTGTCAGGATTTCCTGATCAATTCTTACAATTTAATAAGATCTCAGCCACAAATGATGAAAAGATCCCGATGATCCGTCAAAATTTGTTCAAAAATCCGATAATCACCATAATTTGTTGTTAATGTAAGTTTTGTGGCTATAGAGATCTTGGCAATTTGTTAGGTTTTGTGACCAAAATCCTGATGATGACCACCATAACTTGCTGTTAACGCAAGTCTTATCCACTACTATCAAATAAAAAATCCTCGCGACCCACGAAGATGTTCCAAATTCTGACGAAAATGTTATTTTTGCATCATTTCTTTTAACGAGGCCAAAAATTAAACGATTAGGCTAAAATACCCTATTTGTGCAAATTAGTCATAATTTTTAGTAGGAAGCTTTTTACCACAAATAAGACATTTTCGTATGAATCCAAATTTATCAAGCCCCCAAAATAAGTATCGTACTGCTGATGGGACAAAAAAGATATATGTCAGTATATGCTAATATGAAATATTCATCTAAGTTTTAGATGGAGATCCATCAAAAGGTCTCAGAATTATTAATCTACGACTTATAAATTTTGATTGAATTGGTTCACGTATAGACGACAATTCCGTTGAATACTATAATAAATACAAAAATTTGAATGGATCTCATTAAAGCATATAATCATATGAAGATGTGAATTGTGTGATAATTATTTGGTTCTTAGTAGGCGTTTGGACATGCGATTTCATCTCAGCGTTTGGACATGTGATTTCATCTCATGAGATGAAATCTCAAATCATCCAAAAAGGCATGATTTGGGATTCCAAATCATGATTTCAAATTTTTAAATGTAAAAATTGACTCATAAGTTTATATTTTTAAAAATAGTCCACAAGTTGGTAGATATATTTACTAATCATTTTTACCAGCCATTTATATCAAATGTTAAAACATCTACGTTGGTAGTATATTTATAACAAATTTACTCTTACCAACCAGTTGAGATGGATTATATTATATAGTTAATATAACTCATGTGCAATTTCATTTTATTGAGCTGCAATGTTTGATCAAATGATGTTGTATTCCCCCACATGAAGCCCAAAAGAACGTATTAATTTTGTTATGACCTAGTTGCTCATTTGGTAAATTTCATCTCATGATTTCAAATCATGTCCAAAGGGCTTCTTAGTGTGAATGAGATTCAAATCCATGACCTTTGAGTTTTGATTGTGAATATGAAATGAAGGAATGTTATCCTACATTGAAGAAAATAGAAGAATTTATTGGGTACAAATAGAATAGCGCTATTACACTAGCTTAAAGCCTTGGGAAGATAAATGATTGATTTAATAATTTTCGCACTAATAATTTTTTATTTTATTCATGACTTTCGTAAAGGTATCACCATTTTTTGGAAAAGCCACTAGATCCACTATTCGTTGACTATATACTATGGCCTTCCCTCATAACTGAAAGTCAATTTCCGACATTTTCTTTCCGTCATATTCTTTGCATTTTTTTTTTTTTTTTTTTTTTTAAAAAAAGATATAAAGTCGAGTAATTTGCTTCAATTTTGGCATCCGAAGGTTGTTGGAATTTGAAGTGCGCTATTCCAATTTCCAACAAGATAACTACATTCTATTTTGGGAGGAAACAATCCAATAATCAAATACTACAAGGGAATTAATAATCATTAAGGATACTCAAGAAATTATGTGAGTTCGGAATAAGAGATTCTACTTATTTAAATCTATTACTATTTATATTTTCTATTTTGAAGACGGTAGACAACAACAATTCAATAATAAAGTAGTAACCTTGCATTCTGTAGGTTCAAAATTCATACACTCGAATTACCCTTACCCTCCCCCCCTCCCCCCCCGCCCCGCCCCGGGTAATAATATTCACAACGTAACGAACACTTATATTATGTTCATGATGCAACAAAGTAATATAACTTTAATTCCATTTATTTCTTCAAGTAAACATCATCGAATTAAACTTAATTTTCTCTAGCCAATGAAGCACTCTATATATTTAATTTAATAACTTAGAAGCAAGGGCGGACCAATTTTGTGGTGCTCCAGCACCCATTAAATCCGACGCAAACTAGGTATAGATATATAGAAAATATATGAAAATTGGGTATAAAAACATGAAAAGCACCCTGGAAACCAAAAACTCAGATGGGTGCTTTGGTTTGAGCGAACTTTAAAGATTTGGGGGCTGGGGAACCTGAGTTTGAACTTCCGCTTGGGATTTTAATTTATTAATTTAATGAGGCACCCATAACTCTTAAATCTTGGGTCCGCCACTGCTTAGAAGACTCGTGCAAGGTTTATACTTGCCACCTATACTGCCATCTTCATCATCAATGGAGTATTGTCTTGTGTTAAATGCATTTGCATACCCCTTCATAACAAATTGGCTCTTCAACTACACATTTCAAATCACTACGGTCTGAATCGGTCTTAAACTTGATTTCTTCTTCCAACGCATATGAGAATTACAAAACTCGTTAGCATCTTAAAAGGGAAAAATTCCAAGAGAATTTAGTTATAATAAATTGCTGACATGCGACAAGTAAAAAGAGTAAAGCTAAAATAGACCATACATATCACGTGTTACTTTACGAGTTATTGAAACAAATACAAAAATTAGTGGGTTCAATGGCGGTGTCTTTATTATCTGCACTCACATATATTAGATTTTTTCTACAAATATAGGGTATGACTGAATAGGTGCGACCACACGTGCTATTCTATCCTAAATTCATCACATTGTTTGAACGAATGTCGTAACGAAAACTTAAGATGTAAAATAAAAAAGAAACAAAATATTTTGTTCATGATGCAACAAATTAAAGTGATGCAACAAATTAAAGTAATGCAACTTAATGCCATTTATTTCTTCAAGTAAACATCGGCGAAGTAAAAATGACATTCTCCAACCAATAAAGTACTCTATATATTTAATAACTAAGAAGACTCTTGCAAGTTTCCACCACCTTCATGATCAATGGAGTATTGTCTTGAGTAGTCCAAACATGTGCAAAACCCACCATGACAAACCGGCCCTTGAGGACCACATTCTAATCCAATACAGTTTGCAACAGTCTTACACTTGGTTTCACCTGGGAACGCATCTGAGGATCACATAACTCGTTAACATCTTAAGAGGACATAATTCTGAGAGAATTTAGTTATAATAAATCACTGACATATAACAAGGAAAAGGAGCATAATGCTAAAATGACCATATATATCACATATGATTTTACGAGTGACTGGGACATTCAAAATTGATGGGTTCAATGGCGGCGTATATAGTTAAATTACACACACAGATATCCTAAATTTTTATATATATATATATATGGTATAATTGAAAAGTATTTGGTGCGACAACACATGATATTCTATCCTGGATTCACTATGTTCTTTGTGAATGTTGAAAGAAATCATTTATAATCATTTTAATCAAACCATTAAGAGTTTCTAATGTTATTACTTAATTTTGTGTCAACAAGTGATTGAGTGAGAGAGAGAGAGAAAGAGAGAGAGAGTGAGAGAAACTGACCCTGTGAAATAATCAAGCAGGCGACTACCAAAAAAACAATCATCAAAGTCTTAGCCATATTGTATACAAGAATGATTTCTGACTTAAAGTGCTTCTGCCCACCACTTTATATAATACCTAGTTCATTAAGAACCTACCAATTTTCTTTCTAAAGAGAAAATTAGTTACTATAATACTGTTCCAATTAGAAATTGTTTTCATTCCAAATCTTGAATGTTTTTTAGCAGGTCAAGATTTGGTGTTATGAAAGTTAGTCAATGAAAAATGTTAGCGCATAAATAAATTACATTGCATAAGAAATTTTTTGGTATATGGAAAGTTAGTCAAAGAAAAATGCCTAATGCATAAATACATACCTTGTACAGATCTGATTTGCTACATCTTCTTTCTAATCTCATGTAATGCAATTAATGTTTTTCTTTCATTTCAAGCCCCCTTGTTCTCCGTAATCTTTTTGGTTATACAATGAGATCTCTTTATAACAGTGTCATTTGTTTGGAAATCTTTTGGCTACTATCACAATATGTTTTTGTAGAAAATATATAATAATGCATAACATAACATGAAAATCGATTCCAAAAGAAAAATTGGTTTTTTTTTTTTTTTTTTTTTTTTTTTTTGGTGAAAATAACTAACTGAATTTACCAAAGTGAAACTGTACAACTCAAGTAAAAACACAGGCAGTTTGGACAACAAAGCCCCAACCAGGGCTCACCAGCAAGCAAAACTCACACCTATACTACTACTGCCCACTTCCTAAGGATATAAGTTTAAGTTCAACATATATACAATCAGCTAACTTTGATCTCCTAACAGCTCTATAGTGCACTACCTGAATAATATTCCTAATAACCTGCTCATGGGATCTATGTTCTTCCTTGAATAGTCTGGAGCCTTGCCATTAGCGTCGTATACAGCCCCGGACAATATCATCGTATATACTTCATGACTAGGAGCCTTGCCATTAGCATATTGAATAGCTCAAGTCACTTCATCCTGCCAGGCCATTACAGGTCTTGCAAGTCCTTGCCACCCAATAACTTTCCCTAGATCCTGGCAGCATAGCTGAACAACATATGATCTATATCTTCAGTTTCCAAATTACACAAAGGGCATATATAGAGGATCATCAAGATTTGTCCAGCAAGCATTCCTGTCTTTTGTCTGAAGTCTCCTGTCTAAAGCAAAATACAACATGAATATCCATTTGGGAAGCCCAGAGCTGTTGCATACTAATCTTCTCCGATCCACTTTAGGATTCTGTAGAACCATTTGATAGAGTAGGATTCCGTTCTAGCCACAATATCCTCAGAACATCCAGTATGATCAACCATCCAAGTTGCCTTGAGTATTTTTTTTGACCATCAATGGTGCCTGTGCTACCTTATTAGTCCAGACCAGTCCAGTTTTAACATAATAAGTGTGAATTCATTTCACCCAGAGAGTGTCCTCCTTCTTACATATATTCCATAACATCTTGCCAATAGCAGCTGGATTTTAAAAAAAGAAGTTGATTGTTATAATAAAATAATGTTATGATAAAAGATGGTTATCATAGACTGTACTCACGTGTCCATTTTGTGCCTGTACTTTTCGCATCACTACTATTTAATAAAGTACTTACATTCTCTGTAAAATTGGGATGTTCCTTGGAGGATTGAAGGAACCATTAAGGATATCACCAAGACAAGCGAATTTGTGATTTCTAAATCATGGGTTCACCACAAAAAATAAAAAAAATAAAAAAATAAAATAAAAAAGAAGGAACAAATGTATTAAGTGGGGCTTGATCCCTAGATCTCTAGGTAAACAATTCAACCTTCAACAAAGTACATCATTTAACTTTTTTGTAGCATGTGTTCCAGCAGATACTATTATAATAATTTTAGAAAATATATACATAAAATACTTAGTTTTATTGGGAGACCATGTGTTCACGTGCCCCATTTTTGGCACCTAAAATCGCCCCTGATTGTAGCTAGACATGGTATATCACCAGACATTGTTTTAGAGAAGCTAACAAAGGTTGGGGGTATTATTAGAGCAAAAGGTGGAAGAAGGGTATTTGTGAGCCATTTTTCATACGTTAGGGGTATTTTTGCCTTTTTCCGTTTCTTAATATCTGTTGCTACTTGACTCTTCAATGCTACATTAGCAAAGATGTTTTGACTGTAAGAAATACATCAGTCACTTTTTAAAACTCCAGTCATGTTCTTCTGTTCTATGTGCTATTATTGTCCGTGCTGTTGCATTTACCTAATTTACATTGACTTATATTATCTAACTTGAGAAATTTTCCGCGCTTCGCGCAGTTTGAAAAGACATAAGCAAGTCATTCTACTCTTCCATATTTAATTATAGCCTCAATTTAATAATCATATGACAAATAAAATTAAATATAATGTGAAAAGTGACTTGCTAATATATAGATCCGCAAGAACTTTAACATCGAAAATCTTAAATTGAAATGGGATAAACTGACACAAAATAACATTAAAAGTGAACATGTGCCTAAAGTCTCTGGATTATGCCGAATTATTGATATTATATGACTTTGTTAATATGCGAAAAAATGATAAAAGAAAATAAGCAATTGACTTATGTAAAAGAACGAAATAAATGTGGACAAACAACCAAAGAGTTTCGCGTATAAGAATTTTAAATGGCATACGATTTTTTTATTTTTATTTTTAACTATGGGTATTCGTAACTATGGCATATAGTCTTACAGAACCAATATTACACACTAATTGTACAATGTAATTAATGATTTTAGGATGCAAGATCCTTAAAGTATTTTGGGACGTTAGTAACACTTTTTTTTTTTTTGGGTATTTGTTTAGTCTTCTTCATTAATATCTCATCCCTAGCTTATTGCTAGACTTTAGACAAATAATTATATGAGGCTAATAATTAGTATACGTAGTAGTATATTTGAAAAGTAGGAAAAAGGAACATGCTGCTATTTATAGTAACAAATAAAGAGAAAGTGTAGAAGATCATACTAAAAAGGAAAGATTGACCTGTGAGATTCGGACTGTCTTTGTATGCGTTAAAGTCGCCGATATTTTTGTCATTCTGAGATCTCTTCTCCTCATCCTCTAAATCCGCTTTTGAGGAGCTTTCTCGTATCTATTTTTCTTCTTCCCTTTCTTGTTCCTTCTTTAGTATTGTTGTCCATTGAAGTGCATCTTCCTCTTAAAGCATGAGAGTTTTGTCATTTTTAACAAAGCATGAGAGTTCTGTCATTTTTAACATTCTTTAGTAACTTTAGTAACTCTTTCTCAAATAGTAAGTCTTTTTAAAAAGACCACACCCCATTCAAAAGAAATATTTTACTGCAAACTAAAAAGCAGTACGTAGAACATTTCTTTCAACTTCTTCCATGGTAGGTGCCTATAAAAATTAACAAAAAACAACAATAATAACATACCCAGTGTAATCCCACCAAAATCATGGAACGAAATATCATAGTAGGGCTATATCGTTGTGTCATCTATATTAGGGATTAAACATAAATAGTAAAAAGAACAATTTGTTAGAGCATAAAATGGTATCATGGTTACCAATTAAGCCGCTAAAAGGTCCCTAAAGAATCGATTTCAACCTTCTCTGCTACTTCCATTGGAAGGAGTCGCACGCTTTCACCGGCATCTCAATAACGGAGATTTCACCGACTCTATTGTGTCAATTTCTTTTTAGAATCAAAAAATACTCGGTTCCAATATTTGCACACTACTAAAAAAAGGGCAATTTCGACCACATTTTTGGTCCAAAAAAAATCGACCACACGCGGTCGAAAAATCAACAATTTAATTTTTATTTTATTGAAGGAGAATTTCGACCACCCGGGTCGATTTTTTAAAATGAAAATATAATTTCGACCACGTGTGGTCGAAATTAAATTTTGTATAAATAATAAATGGGAAACGTTTAAATTAAAAAAAAATAATAAAAACCAATTTTCGACCACACGAAAATCGAAAACATTTATATGACCACATGTACATCGATATTCTACAACCGGCCGGTCTTTACTTTGGTCCTTTCTTTTAATTTCTCTCTCTCTCTTTCTCTTTCCTCTCTCCCTCTCCTCTCTCTACCAACACACACCACCTCTCTCCCTCTCCTCTCTACCCACACCACCCCACCGCCCCCGCCCGTGACCCTCAACCCCGCCTTCCGACCACCGCGATCCACGTCGGCTAAACATTTTCGGTGTACGTTTTTTCTCTTCTTTTTTTTTTTCCCAATGTCATGAACACTTACCAATGCATAATAATCTCATGTTATTAGCTACATTACCTTCTATATTTAGTAGATTTGATAACTTTATTTAGTGTCCAATATTTGTTTTAGGGTTTATTTTAGGTTTTTTTTTTTGGATTTTGAGTTGAAATTGAATGTTATTTTTTGGGCTGTTTTGGTCCTTTTTTTGGGATTATTTTGATTCTTTATTTATGTGCTCTTTATTTATTTTATGTGCTCTTTATTTATTTTTTTCCGCCCAATATTATATTTTTTTGAAGTAATATCAATAGTTTAAGTCCTTAATAAGGCAAGATAGCTTATATGAACCACATAGTGCTAATCATGATCAACCATTATTTTGTTGGTTTACTTTGGTTATGTAGATTTAGACACAATTAATTAGCTCTTCTTTACTAATTGTTTTTCCCCTAGTTGGTTATACGTATTATCATCATCCGTATGTCAATGGAAAAAAATAGAAGTATATTTCGAGGTAAAGTTTAAGTTGTCATTCTTTTTGGGCGCTTCAAAGTTGTCAATTAGCAAAGTTTTGGGCTGTTTTTGGTCCATTTTTTTGGGAGTATTTTGGTTCATTTTTTGGTACTGTTTTGGTTCGATTTTTGGTTTTTGTTATTTTTTGGTCATTTTTTGTTTTTTTGGGACTGTTTTTTTTTTTTTGGACTTTTTGGGGAGTTTTGTGGACTATTTTTTGGGATGTTTTTTTTCGTTTTTCCGTTTTTTATGATCGTTTTTGTTGACTGTTTTTGGTCATTTTTTTGTACTGTTTTTTCTAGTTGTTAATACATGGGTGGTTATTATGTAGTTATTAATTAAAGTTAAAAAGATTTAGGTACTTTATCTATCTAGTTTCAATTCGCCATTTAGGAAGGTTATACTTTGAAATAAAATTCTTTTACTAATCATATAAATTAAATATGGTTTAACAAGTTCAAACTTTCTGCAATCTGTGTATATGGAATCTCGTAGTTGGATGTACGATAGAACTAATCCTGGTCGATTTGGATTGAAGAATGAATTTGTAGCCGGCGTTTATGATTTTGTTGACTATGCTAAAACATGAGGATTTTACAATTCATGGTGTGGTTAGGTGTCCTTGTTCTAAATGTGAATGTATGAAATTCAAGACCCCAAAGATTGTTAGGCGACATCTAATGGAAAAAGGTTTTAAAAGTAATTATACGGCTTTGGACTAGTCATGAGAAACGCGTAACAATTTGGGTGGATTTCAACTTTGTTGTGGGTGAAAGTAGTAGGATGGTAGAACCCCAAAATTTTAGAATGCACGACATGGTTCGGGATGGTTATGGCATGCATTGGGGCTTTGAATCAAGTGGCCATGTTGAAGAACCTGAATGAAGAGGTCCGTTTTTATAAAAAGTTAAAAAAAGCTAGTCTTCTAAAAATGATGGTTCTACCCACTCTCAATTATGTCGTCGTTAGATTATCGAGTATCAATGCAGATAACAATGTTAAGGGGCAATGGATTCGTGATTGACCTCATGCATGAACTGACCCGACTCTAGAGATACCCGATAATTACTATAAGGCAAAGAGATTGGTATCTAAGTTGGGACTCTCGGTGAGATGATTGATTGCCGTGAAAATGGTCGCATGTTATACTATAATGATGACGTCGATCTAGAATGTTGTAAGTTTTGTGGTAGTGAACAGTTTAGGGATACACGTAGCGGGAAGAGAGTGGCTGTTAAGGCAATGCATTATTTACCTCTAATACCAAGGTTAAAGAGGTTGTATGCATCTAATAGCTCTGCTCCTCATATGAGATGGCACAGTGAAAATAGAAGGCCACCGGGTGTTATGTGTCATCCATCGGATGGTGAGGCACGGAAGCATTTTGATAGAACCTATCGGACTTTTGAACCACGTAACGTTAGGTTGGGTTTATGTTCGACGATTCACTCCCCATTCGGCTCGTCGCTCCATATTCTTGTTGGCGTGTTTATAACATATAATATATATATATATATCTATATATATATATATTATTAACGTGTAATCCAAAAGTCTTGATTGATGTGTACTTGCAACCTTTGGTTGATTAAAAATTGTGGGTTGAAGGGGTTGAGACATATGACATTTCGCGTAATAATTTTAATTTGAGGGCCGCTTTATATATGGACTATATAATGATTATATATATATGTATATATATGGATATATATATATAGCGTGTATCACTTTGCATGGAAAATACTAAGTCCTTCACTTTAAAAAACGGCAAAAAAAATTCATGGTTTGATTGTCACCGTCGGTTCTTGCCGATGGATCATCCCTTTAGGAGAATGAAAAATGCATTCAAGAATAATACAATTGAACAAGATTGTCCACCTCCAATACTGTCTGGTGAGAATATTTGGGAGAGGGTTCAACACCTCCCAAAAGTTACCGAAGAAGAACCATACAGATTCGATCGGTATGGGGTTTACCATAACTGGACAAAGCAGAGCATATTTTGGGAGTTGTCATATTGGAAGGATAATCTTCTACGCCATAATCTTGATGTCATGCACATTGAAAAAAATTACTTTTTAGACTGCGCAGAGGATGTAACATAATTTTGTAACAACATATATGGGTCTACAGTTGGTAGTCGATGGTAATCATTGCAATGCTAATAAAACCAAGTAGAGCACTAATTTACTGCCTCATAGCAATATTGTCAATGAGACGTTTTGTTCGTGGTTGAAGAAACGGTTGCAACTGTAATCGTGTGTCTTTTGACCTTTCAGGAGAAATGAATCTATAATCTATAATAATACTAAATGAGGGATAACTGTAGAAACGGTTATTTCTGTAAGGTTGTGTCTTCTGATTTTTTTTTTTTTTTAAAATGAATTTTTAGTAAATGATGAAAAGAATGAGAGAGGAAAACCAAAAAAAATGAGAAAATAGATAAATAGATTTCTTGATCATAGAGAGCGCCACGTCACCGAGTCTATGCCTCTCTTTTATATATATATATATATAGATTCTTTGATGATTGATTGCTTAACTCGACTAATGTGAAGGATTTGAGCACCAAAATTCATAGTCATCCGTCTTATACTTATCCTCAGACTTTACGAGCATGGGGCTACATTAAGATTTTCTTATTTATCTATTGTCACTTGATTTTTCATCGTTGGTCAGTGGCTAAGGATGTTTTGAGAATAAGAAATACATCAATTGCATTTTTTGAGCTATAATCCTGTTCCTCAGTTCTTATAGAGTTTCCTATAACAAATACTGGTAGACCAGTTGAATGGTTAATATATACTTAATGGTAAAGTTGCAATCTTTTAGCTGCAATATTCGTAGCTCTCCGTTCCCCCACACCCAAAAGAACAATAAATTTTTTTAGGACCTAGTTACATAAATTGCTAATATGTAACAAGTGAAAGGTGCTTCATTTCATTTCATGATCATTAAGATAGGAAAAGCACTTGCCATGATTTTGAATTTGTGGCTTTCTATACCGAAATATGCTCTTAAACCAATGTATTCACGCTTGCTAGAATGGCGGTTTAAGACCGGTCTCATGAAAACCTTATATTCATTACGAGGTTCAACTACATGAAAACCTTATAGTCATGAACTTTAGCTGTGGTCGTGACAAAGAAACCACTGGTTTTACTTGGTGGGCTGGAAACGCAGACAACTCAATTTATCAGGTAATTTTAGTGACATCCCGAAATTGTCTTGGGTTGAAGTATGACATTCAAATTAATTTTCGAATTAGTGGATCTTGCCAAAGGAAAGACGACACCATACTTATTTTGTACATTTTTGTTAATCCATTCAGGATCTATTGTCACGCCCCGAACTTGGGCCTGGACGTAACACGACACCCGATACCTGACTACATGTAGCCGACTGAATGAACATGTGATATCATAACATACCGAATGCGGAAAATAAACTAACACATGCTGATATACCGAAGGTCTAAATGATATAATCAAAAATGCGGAAACGTTGATATAAGTGTGAAGCATAAACTGTGGCCAACATGGCTTAACATGAAAAGCCCGCGATTCTGTCTAACTGTTATTCTAGTCTATAAAGCCTCTAGTGAAGTATTGAAACCCAACGAGCAAAAATCCCGGCAAATCACCGTACTTAAAAGTGTTGTAAAGACTATAACTAATGATAATGCCCCGAAAGAATTGGGGCTCACCGATCAGCTGATACTAGAAGTCCTAGCATTCAATCCGCCGTCTTGGGATATCTTTCACTAATTACGATATGTAATCTAGAAAAATAATAAAGCTATGAAATATAAATAAAATAAATGTAGTTATTATCAATAATTACCTCTTAGAGGTAGCTATGTCAAGTAATTTTTTCTTAGTTTTTTTTTTTTTTTAATCACTAATATTTGTAATTCAATTATAATATTTTACGTTATTTTTCGAAACATCTCCTAATTAACCATTCAAATCGGGTAACGATAAATCAAAGTAGAAACGAAACAATTATTTTTTTAAATAAGAACCAGCTAATTATCTTGCCAATTTGTGTTGTCAACTAAACGTTTTATAATATGATTATCCCTTAAATTTTAATCTCCCTCAAGGATTAACATTAACACGATTAAAAACCCATTTGCACTATTCTTATAAGTCTGTCTTGTCACAACATCCGAAGACTGAAGATCACAAATTCGTTAGTGTATTTCACATACATAGATTTTTGGAGACATAGTTATATAAATTATGATTACTGTGTAAAACAACCATGCATATCACATGTGATATGAGTTTACGAGTGATTGCAAATTAATCATCATATGATCAAAGCCAAAGCAGTTGGATCAAGATCCACCATTTTTTTTGAGTAAATGGTTAATCAAATCATAGCTTATTAAACTTTACTAAGGTCATAAATTATGTTTGCATGTTGTGTCTAAATGATTTTGCAAGAGTGACATAGAGAGCATGAGAAAAGTTATCATTCAAAGAGGGGAAAGAATAAAAAAAAACAGAAAAAAAAAGGGCCCTTCTCATTGCAACATTATATAATTAAGAAACTGAATATTGGTCCCTTCAAAACTAAAAACTTAGATCTTCTAAAAATAGAAAAGAAATTGTCTGGTCATCTTACAACCAAGTAATGCAATTTTATTGCATTTAACTAATTCTTCAATATGAAACAACATCGAATTAATCATAGACATAATTCCCATTAATATACAAGTTGCAGTCCCTTTCACATTTTATATCACCACAATCATCTCTAGTCTGACAATCTTTGCATTCTTCCATCATTCTTCCTGAAGATCACAAAATTCATTAGCATATAGTATAGACACAAATTAAGTTTTAAGGACCTAATTACATAAATTATCGGCACGTGACAAGTAAAACGTAAATCATGCTAGAACAACCGAAAGTCGGAGAGCCAAAAAGGGATAAAAATACATGTATAAACCAAAAGGGCGGCCAAAAATTTACATACCAAAAGGGGTATAACGTGCCGATCCACGCATACCCCAAATTTTTTTTTTTAAGGATGAAGCCGCAAAAAAAAAAAAAAAAAAAATTTTTAATAAAACGTGGAGGGATCCACGTTTTGCAAATTATGTTTGCAAAACGTGGATCCCTCCACGTTTTACAAACATACGTTTTACAAACCAAAAGTTGGGAATATTGTACACCCCTATTGTTCGGTATTCGGTGTATTGTTCGGAATTGGTGTAACCGAATAAAGTGGTAAATATTTTTTGGAGATTAGTGGAACCAATATATTACTCCCAACGTCCCATTTTACTTGTTCCTATGGACTTGCATTTCCCTTAAAAGAATAGTTTAAGCGTTTGTTTAACAAAATACTTATATTAATTGTGCCCTGAAAATTTTACTTTGATTACAATTAGATCTCTTTATAACAATCATCCTTTATAACAATATTCTTCACTATAACAGTTATGTTTTTTGTGGAACCGATCTTTTATGTTATGTTATATTATAAATGTACTTTATAATAACATTTCGCTATACCAGTCAAAATAGATGGGGACAAATGATGTTAACGGAGAGGTTTCACTGTTATTTACCGCTAAAAATGATTTTAGGATAATCAATTAAATTTGTTGAAAATGGGGTTAAAGACAAGGGGATCGTGATCGATCTAAACTCAGGCGTTCATGAGAAACTTGGAACAACTGATGGAAAAACTGGAATGTAAATAGCAAGGAAAACAGTAAAACGCTAGAGAAAATGTAAAGTGGTTCCTTGTTACATTCATAGCTTGAGAGCATAAAAATTTTCTAAGGTTACAAGGGCGTCCTTGAGAAGCAACTGGGCTTTTTTCTCAACAGGCCCCATGCCTCCACTTGGTGCGCTGTCTTGGTCCATTATCATTTGTCAACCCAAATTTTCCCTCATACTTACTTTATTATGTAGTTATTTAATAGTAAGAATAATATTCAAAGAAAATAATTATTATTTTCTAATTTGCTAAAATAGATAAATAAAATGAAAATTCTATTTTTGGTATAAGAGAATGGAGGGGAGTATTGTTCTTACACCAAATCATATATCTTATTCTTAGTTTCTCGTCATATACAATAAAACCCATAATTAATTGTTCTTTAATTGAGTTTATTCCTGTTGGCTGCATGTCTTTCTACAAAAAAAATGATAATTAATTGTTTTTGCCAACTTGGAACTTCCACATTGAGATGCTCCTTTTTAAATTTAATTTTACTCCTATATTAGAATTACATTAAAAAAAATATGTTTCGTCAGGCACTTCACAGATTTTATCTTGCATTTGATTTTGCAGCCACTATCATAGAGGTTAAGGCAAGCAGTGTGACTGAAAAGATCTTGGCGATTCATTAGGGTTTATGACCAAAATCTAACGATCAAATTAATTACTACTATCAAATAATTTTTAATTTGGAGACCCGCCAGGGTTTTGCTCCAGATTCTGACAAAATAATTATTTTTGCACTGTTTTTTAATGAGATCAAAATTTAAACGATGACATTTATATGAAAAGAAGCATAATATTTTATTATGATTTGCCAATTGGATGATATTGCGTTTAAAAATAATTTTGCCCTAAATAAGACTCTTTAATGACTACATTGTGGATGATATTGCGTTTAAACGATGATACTTAAATATCCTATATGTTCAAATCACTCATAATTTTTTTTATAGAGGAGCTTTTACCATAAAATAAGACTTCTCTATATGAATTCGAATTTACCAAGCCCCAAAATAAATATCGTGCGCTGAATGGGAGCAAAAAAGAAGATATATGTCAGTAAATGCTAATATGAAATACTTATCTAACTTTTAGATGGAGATCCATCAAAAGGTCTTGGAGTGTAATTGGGATAACTCATCAACTTTGATTGATTGGTTCACTTACTGGTGGAAATTCCGTCAAAAACGGTAATAAATACAAAATTTTAAATAAATCTTACTAATCATATGAAAATGTTTGAATTGCGTGATAATTGGTGGACGTTTTATGTGAATGAGATTCGAATTCTATGACCTTCAAGATGAATTGTGCATAGGAAATAAAGGGATATAGGAGAAAAGAGAAGAATTTGTTGGGTACATATAGAAAAACACTTTTACACTAGCTTAAAGAGTTGGGAAGAAGGTAATCTCTCCAACGTCACTTGGCTCAGGTTTAGATAAATGATTGATTGAATAATATCTGGATCAAGAAATTCTTTTTCTTTTGTAATTTTATTCGTGAGTTTTCTTCAAAAAGGCACCTGCCTTTTCTCGTAAATGTACAACCATTTCTTTGAAAAGACTATGGATCCACCTATTCGTTGGCTATATATATTGAGGGCTTTCCTAAAAATTGAAAATCGACTTTAGACATCCTCTTTCTTTCCTCTGTTTTGCATTATTTTAGGAAAGAAATGAGCCGTGTCATTTGCTTCGGTCTTGCATTCGAAGGTTGTGAGCTTCGAATAAAAGATTCTACTCATTTAGATTACTATTTATATTTTCAGTTTTGAAGACTATAGACAACAATAATTCAATGTTAAAGCACTAATCTTGCACTCTATAGGCCCAAAATTCGTACTCTTCATTTCCCCAACCCTGAATATTGGTCCCTCAAAAAAAGTATAGTAATAATATTCATAAACAACACTTAAGATCTAAAACAGAAAAGAAATAAGATTTTCTGATCATGATGCGACCAAGTAATGCCATTTATGTCTTCAAGTAAACATCATCAAATTAAACATAAAATTCATCAGCCAGTGAGACACTTTATATATTTAAACTACGACTACTCTTACAAGGTTAATACTGTTTATGATCAATGGAATATTGTCTTGAGTTAATTCATACATTAGCATACCCCTTCAACACAAATTGGCTCTGAATTTTACATTTCAAAGCACTACAGTGCGAATCAGTTTTACACTTGATTTTTTCTGCCAACACATCTGAGAATTACAAAACTCATTAGCATCTTGAGAGGACATAATTCTAAGAGGATTTAGTTGTAATAATCACTGAGATATAACAAGTAAAAGGTGCACAATGCTAATTTGACCATAGATATCGCATGTGACTTTACGAGTGATTGTGACATTCAAACTTGGTGGTTCAATGGTAGTGTATTTCGTTACAGACACACATATTCTGAATTCATATTTTTGCGCTGATATCCCTTCAAAACGCGCTGGTCTTTAATTTTTGCCTTTCGCCTAAAAAGTGGTCGAAAATACTCTGAAGTTCTGGATTCGAACATCGGCTTAGAAAAGAAAAATCGCAAGGCTAGGTTTCGCTATGCTGTAGTTCCAAGTTAGATCTTATAAGGCATAACTTCTGTAGTTCTAAGTTATACCTAGGGCAAAAGTTATGCCTTAGGTAGGGGAAGAAGAAATGAGGAGGAGATTACAACGTGGAGATTTGAACCCTCACCAACAAGGTGAAAGTTTAGGTAGCCAACCAACTGAGCTACTAGATCCATTAGGCATAACCGAATAGGCCTAATTTGCTACCAAATTCTTCCTTGCAAATTTTTTATTATACTCTGCCGGGGTTCGAACCCAGAATCTCATGAGTATTTTTGGCCACTTAAAGTGCCGAAGGGCAAAAATTAAAGACCATCAATTTGAGGGGCAAAAAGTAAAGACCTCCCTCGAATAAGGGCATTTGTGCCAATGATCCTTCTGAATTTATACATAAACATATACGGTATACATACAGAACAGTTATGATGTAAAATAGAAAAGAAACAAAATATTTTGTTCATGATGCCACAAAGTAATGCCTTTTATTTCTTCAAGTAAACATCATCGAATTAAACATAATATTCTCTAGCCAATAAAGTACTCTATGTATTTAACAACTAAACCGCCATTTTCATGATCAATTGAGTATTGTCTTGAGTTAATCTATACACACGCATACCCCATCTACACACACAGCCTCGTCAGCACA
Source organism: Lycium ferocissimum (assembly GCF_029784015.1). Classification (NCBI taxonomy): domain Eukaryota; kingdom Viridiplantae; phylum Streptophyta; class Magnoliopsida; order Solanales; family Solanaceae; genus Lycium; species Lycium ferocissimum. The sequence continues at coordinate 27,463,242 of NC_081349.1, read as the reverse complement.
TTGCAAAGCATCACAGTCTGATCCAGGCTTGCACTTGATTTTTTCTTCCAACGCATCTAAGGATTACAAAACTCGGTAGCATCTTAAAAGGGAAAAATTCCGAGAGAATTTAGTTATATTAAAATTGTAAATTGCTGACATGTGACAAGTAAAAAGTGCAAAGCCTAAAGTAGACCATATATATGACATGTTAGTTTACGACTGATTGAGACACATAAAAAAGTTAGTGAGTTCAATGGCGGTGTATTTATTTTATACACTCACATATACTAAAATATATGGTATGACTGACCCACACGTGCTATTCTATCCTAGATTCACTATATTATTTGAACGAACGTCGTAATGAATACTTAAGATGTAAAATAGAAAAGAAACAAAATATTTTTTCATGATGCAACAAATTAAAGTAATGCCATTTATTTCTTCAAGTAAACATCAACGAATTAAGCCAATAAAGTACTCTATATATTTTAAAAAAACTAAGAAGACTCTTGCAAGGTTAATACTTACCACTTAAACCGCCACCTTCATGATCAATGGAGTATTGTTTTGAGTATTCCAAACATATGCATACCCCATCTTGACAGACTGCAGGCTGTTGAACACCACATTTCAATTCAGTACAGTCTGAATTAGTCTTACACTTGATTTCACCTGGCAACGCATCTGAGGATCACAAAACTCCTTGGCATCTTAAGAGGGCATAACTCTGAGAGGATATAGTTATAATAAATCACTGACATATAACAAGTAAAAGGTGCATAATGCTAAAATGACCATATATATCACATGTGACTCTACGAGTGATTGAGACATTCAAAATTGGTGGATTCAATGGCGGTGTATACAGGTAAACACACAGATATCCTAAACTTATATCTACACTAGTGAAGTGATCCGCGCTTCACGCGATAGTGAAAGACTTGAGTAAACTAATGAAATGATGCTTTTATAAATTTATTTAGAAAAAATATATTTTCACGGTATTCATATGAACTGAATACTATAATTGATTAAATATCTAAATCACAAATTAAAATAGTTTCAATAAAATTATTTGTGAAATCTTTGAGGATGAGAAATTGAGAATTATTGCATTCTTAGTCCACCAACCATCTTGATGATCATTGAATGACTGAACGGATGCAAGTCATACACTCTTATAAATTACTTACTCAAAGTAAAAATGGTTACATAGTAACAATAACTAGCTGCAGTAAATTTACCAATGAACGTTAAAAATTAAGAAGACTATTTTTAACTTCAACGTTATAACATGTGTATTACCATTTCTTCTCAATCTTCTGTTCTTCCCAGTCTATTGCAATGTGGGTTTTCCAGTTCCGGTATTGTTTTGGATCTACCAGATATGTTTCTCTTTTTTGTTCATAGCTAATCAATTAATATATCCATTAAATTCCTTATCGAAAACAAAATCAGGAAGGGAAATAGATATATCCATTAACTGTTTCTTAGGTTGGTATTACTTGTGCCTGGTGCTAAATAGATATAAAAGAGGAAGAGTAGTATAGTAAAGTAGAAGGATTTTGTTTATAGATTCAACAACCCAGACAACTTGCTAATTATTTAAATGCTTAACACAGTTAATAGGTCCTTGTGACATATTAACCAAAGTGATATTTTTCGGAAATATCATCTGCCTGAAAACAGTACAGATTAAGAGAGCAACAAGTACCATTGTGATGAAACAAGAGACACTAATTGTATCTCTTTTTATGGCTGATATTGTAACTATATCTGAATTAAAAACCCAAAATTCTAATCTTATAGTAATCCTTGGCCCCATAATTTGTACAGCAAACTAATAGCAGTAGCAATTTAGTACTTAGGGGTGGAAGAGGTTAAAGAAAAGTTGGGTCTTCCGATACTAGTTCTCCCTCAGTTCACTTTTACTTGTCCGTTTTTAACTATATTATATGCATACTCCTTAAGAAATAATAAATGAAGTACATAATTTACCAAAGGTAACCATATTAATTGGTGCACATTTTTATTGAATTTGAAAAATGATTTGAAGTGAGTATTTAATACAACAACAACAACAACAACCATTGTTGAAATCCCACAACGTATCCGGGAGGGTAGAAATGATCGACTACCAAGGTATATTCCGAAAGACCCGGCTCAATAGAAAGCATAAAAGCATAACAAGAGGTCAAATAAGGCCAAGAGATTCGAAGCGATATGGAAATGCAAATAACTAAAGCGACTAAGCCATGATGAAGCACTTTGTAAAGGAAGAAGTTTTTATCACGTATAAAATAAGATAATCAAAGTAAATAGATAACAAATAATAAACCAAAGCACAAATGTGACTACTAATATGAAAGGATAAACGTTACTAAACAGGAAAATAGAAATTGTTCTGTCTTGATATGCTAAAAGTGACGAGTAAAAATGAAAATCTATTTTTAGAATACTGGACAGATAAAAAGTGAACGGAGGGAGTACTAATTTTAATTTCCGTGAAACTTTTTCTTTTTGTTTTAATATACAAAGGACCCATGTGATTGTCGACTTGGGTTATTGAAATTAGTGCCATTAAAGTTGTTTGCTTACATACAATTTTTATTACTATACAAGTCAATCTCCTTTCTCCAATGCGCTGGGTTTTAGTTTAATTTAGGATTTAATTTGTATTGGTTTAATTAAATGACGTGAACCTCTAATTGAAGGTCACGTGTAATATCTAGTATCGTAAAACCGGCATTAATGAAAAATGGCATGGATGAGCCATCTTGGTAACGGCGATGACATAAATGAGTCAAACTAATGACATAAATGAGTCAAACTATTGACAAGTGGTATAAATTAAATGAGTCATTTCCGGTAGTTCGATGGCATATTTGATCCTTTTCCGTTAATTTAATTATGATTGTGTTATTTATGTTGAAAAAAATGGTTGACCGACAAACTCTTACAATTTTTTATAAGATTTCCCAGGTGAACTGGGGTGTTATATATCAAAAGGCAAATACAAGAAGGTGGACTTGGCCTTACCTCCGATTACAACACTAGGATAAAATTATTGTCCTTCGCAAAAAGAGGGAAGGTGAAGCTAACATTGACATTCCAACCCTCGCAAAAATCTACCTATACAGCTAACTAACAAAAAAGTTTGCCTTGTCATATTTGAGTCGTATACTTGTCATATTCTGACTGCTTAAAGCTAGTTTGGCTAGATGATCTGTGACCTTATTAGCCTCTTTGAAACAATGTTCAACCTTGACATTAGCTTGTTTTTTCATTTGTTGAATCTCCTCAATGATCACTCTCAATTTGTAGCGGAAACACTTGTTGTCATTAACCATCTGAACAATAGAGAGGGAATCCACTTCCAACGTGAAGTTCCTGTAGTTTAACTATAAACACTTCCTCAACCCAAAACTTGCTGCCAAGGCTTCAGCTTCTAAGTTACTGTCACAATGTATAGGAGAAGAGAAGGCTATGATAAATTCACCTTTGTCATCTCTCAAAACTCCTCCTATACCAGCTTTGACACTAGATGAGATAAAACTCCCGTCTGTGTTAAGTTTCAAAAAACCCGAAGGAGGAAAGTTCCAGCAAACCAAAGTAGTCTTGGGATAAGGTTTCAGTCTGAGTAGGATATCACAGCAACATATCCAAGGTAAATTTAAGTTGACAGTAGGGTAAGCTTGAATGATAGAATTTAAGATGTTTCTCCCGGCTTGTTGGATCATTTGGTACACACTAAACTTCTTTCTGTCCCCATAAGTGCATTCGCAATGTTGCTTCCAGATCTCCCAACAAATAAACAATGGGACTATCTGAGCAACTCTTTTGTGTACTGCATTTGAAGTAGGCTGAGTCCACCATAAGTTGATCAAATGTCTGATTGTGCCTTGATGAGGTCTGATGCCAAGGGGTTGTCTAAGGTGCTTCCATATTTTTTTTAGCTGCTTCTCCTAGGATGAAAACATGTTGCATACTCTCTGTTACAAGTGTGGAACAACATTTGCAATTAGAGTCCCTGCCTCTTCCAAACCTGGAAAGAAATTCAACAAAAGGTAATTTACCTTGCTATAGTCTCCAAGTTAGAAAAGAAATTTTAAAAGGTGTGTTAGAACTCCAAACATTGCTCAGAAACTGGTTCTGAGTTTTCTTGTGCCTAATCAGTTGCCAAGCTGATTTGTTGGTGTATTTTCCATCATTAGTGAGATCCCAATAGGCCTGGTCTTGCTTGTTCTGATTGCCAATGTTAATGGTCAGAATGTGCTGCACCATGTGAGAATCCAGAACTTCCCCTAGCTTGTTTGTGTCCCAAGCACCTCCAGTGATGAAATTTTTAACCAAAGTCTTAACACTCTTCTTTGTATCTGGATAAAAATTAGCAAGGGCTCCTTTCCCACTTCAATTATCCCATTAGAAACTGCTTCAACCTGAGTTGATATGCCAGAGAATATGCTCTTCTGCCCTGCCTCTAACTTGGGTCATCATCTTCCATAAGTGAGAGTTGCCAGAGGCCCACTATTTAGTGGTACAATGAGCTCTAATACAGTATTTGTGCTTCAAGAAAGTGGCCCAAAGGGATGGAATTGATCTGAACCTCTACCATCCTTTTGTAGCTAGGACCACACTTTGTTCCTCCATGCTCCTTGTACCTATTCCTCCTTGAGTCCGGAACCAAAATGCTCCCAAAAAAATCACTTTGAACCAAAATACCCCAACAAAAAAAATGTTACAAAACTACCTTTAGTGCAAAGTGTTTCTTAAAGCGCTTAAACAAAGATGGAGCCGTTAAGCTTTAGCGCATTTTTAGTGGCGTTATAGAAGGGATTAAAAAAAAAAAAAAATTCTATAAGCACCAAAATACTACGTTATCGATTAACGTAAAAAAAAAAAATTGGCCAACTTATTTTTGCAACACTTCGTATTTTTTTTCCATACTTTGATCAACGATTAGTCGTGTGTCAAGACTTCAAACGTCAATACTTTATATAGAACCCGATATTTTACCCACGTACAATAATGTAGGCTCAATACATCAAGGATACGTAAACGTTCGGATCGTCATTTTAGTGGTTGAAAAGGTGTCCCAAGTAAGTTTTATTTGTAAACTTTAGGTTTAAGTGTTCTACATACATAGACGTCCATTTTTGTTTGAAAACTTGTTGTCACTAGCTTAAGGTTTTTTTATTTTTAGGGTTTAGATTTATTGAAAATAAAGCCGTTGCCAAAAGGTTTTTCGCTTAGCGCAAGATTTTTCTTGCGCTAAAGATTTTTTTTTTTTTTGTATAGCGAACAAAGTAGCGAGCACTAAAAAAAAAAAAAAATTTGGCAAATTTTTTTTTTTTTGCAACACTTAGTGTGTTTTTTCATACTTTGACCAACGATTAGTCGCGTGTCAAGACATAAAACGTCAATATCTTATATAGAACCCGATATTTATTCATATATCGTACAATAATGTGGCTCGATACATCAACGGATACGTATACGTTCGGATCGTCATTTTAGGGGTTGAAAAGGTGCCCGAAGTAAGTTTTGTTTATACATATATATAAAAAACTTAGTGTTTGACCGTAAGGTTATTTTAGTCAACTTTATATATATCGAGAAAATTATATAGTTACTTTATTTTCAAAAATTGAAACCGCAGAAGTGAAATTGACATTCACGGCTACGCCTACATTACCCGGATTTTTACGTTGAAATCTATTGCGTATCATCATCTTATAAGTAAATAAAACTGAAAATTTCAGGCCAATTTGGGGGAAAATTGAAATTGAATGGGATAAAAGATGTTTTTTTTAAATCGTCTCAGCCTTGCGGCGGTTTGTCCGCATAGATCTCAAAAAAATACACAAGTTCGGGAAAAAAAACGTTTAAAACGGACATCCGAGCGCGAAGTTATGACCATCTAAAGTTTGACCACTTTACAACTACTTTTTTTTTAGAATTATATTTATATTCAAAATAAAGTTATGTCTTGATTAAAAAATAACACGCTTAAATCAAAACCTTAAAAAATAAAACACTTAAACCTTAAACAAAACTTACTTTGGGTACTTTTTCAACCCTTAAAATGACGATCCGAACGTTTACGTATCCTTGATGTATTGAGCCTACATTATAGTACGCAAAAAAAAATATCATGTTCTATATAAAATATTGACGTTTCGGAGTCTTGACACACGACTAATCGTTGGTTAAAGTATGGAAAAAACACTAAGCGCTGCAAAGAAAAGATTTATTAAAATAAGATGTTGCGATCTTTTTATGGAAAAAAACACTAAGTTCCTTAAGTGTGTTATTTTTTAATGCGTAACTTTCTTTCGAATATGTTGCAAAAAAAAAAAAAAAAATCGCGTAAATCGGACGTCCGAGCCCAAAAAACCGCGCATATTCGAAATAAAGTTACGCTTTAAAAAATAACACACTTAAATTTAAACCCTAAAAATAAAAAAACTTTAAGCTAATGACAACAAGTCTTCAAACAAAAATGGACGTCTATGTATATAGAACACTTAAACCTAAAGTTTACAAACAAAACTTACTTCGGGCACCTTTTCAACCCCTAAAATGACGATCCAAACGTTTACATATGCTTGATGTATTAAGCCTACATTATTGTACGAAAAAAAAATATCATGTTCTATATAAAATATTGACGTTTTGAGTCTTAACACACGACTAATCATTGGTCAAAGTATGGAAAAAAACACTAAGTGTTGCAAAAAATAAAGTTGGCCAATTTTTTTTTTATAAAAGTTTTCTATAACGCAGAATATATGCGTTATAGAATTTTTTTTTTTTTAATCGTTCTATAACGCAAAGTAAAATACTACGCTAAAGGCCTCGGCTCCGTCTCCATGAACTGCTTTAGTGCAGTAAATTACTGCGCTAAAGGTAGTTTTGTAACATTTTTTTTGTTGGGGTATTTTGGTTCAAAGTGATTTTTTTGGGGCCATTTTGATTTCGGACTCTTCCTCCTTCAACCTCTAGATAGCATAGATTCCTCCATGAACTCCAATGATATTTCTTTTGCCCTTATTCAAAACCCCAAAAGAAATTGGCAAAGTGTTTCTCTAGCAGTTTGAAAATGGCTTTTGGAGGGGTAAGGGCTGTGAGGGTATACTTATATGTGGGAAGTGCTTGCAAAACATGCTTGAGGAGGACAATCTTTCCCCCGTATGACAGCATCTTGCCTTGCCAACCACCTAGTTTGTTGATAACCTTGCTTACCATATTATCAAAATATTCATTCTTTTTCCTACCAACATATACAGGGCAGCCTAGCTAGGTGAAGGGAAATTCTTTATCCATGAATCCTTTACTATTTCTTATTCTGTTGATTCTTGATGCTACTGTTCTGGGAGCTGTTAGGAAGAAACTCTTCTCCCTATTGACTTTTTGGCCAGAGCTGAGTTCATATCTCTTTATTAACTCTTATAATTGAATAAAATAAAATAGTTTACAAAAATATCTTGTGTTACTTTCATGTCTCTTATGCGTAACGATAATGATCTCATATAAGAGAACATAAAACAAGCTAACAAATAATTTATAAAGGACTACAAAACCGATTCATAGAAGAGAAATAAAATTTTCAGATCAAGATGCAACCACCTAATTTTATTGCAATTATTTCATCAAGTAAACATAAATGACATATTTAGTCTCCATCAACAAATGAGACATTTTTAGATTCATATGCACAAACTCCACATAGTCAATACAACTATATGAAGATTCTTGCAACGTCAATACTTTCCACTTGAACCACTATCTTCATGATCTATAGAGTATGTGTTAAGTGGACGGCATACACATACCCCATCAACACAAAAACAAGTTGGAAACATATCTTCACTTCGACAATCTTGTGTTGTCTTACACGTCCTTAAGCCTGTCACCACATCTGAAAATCACAAAACTCGTTAGCATTTTACACATGCATAAGTTTCAGAGGACCTAATTAATTATATAGACTTACCATGTGAAATAATCAAGAAGGTGACTACCAAAAACACACACATCAAAGTCCTGGCCATGTTGTGTAAAAGAATGATTTTTGACTTAAAATGACTTTAGAATGCTTCTGACCACCACATTATATAATATCCAGTTCATCAAGAACCTGCTAATTTTCTTTCTAGAGAGAAAATTAATTAATATAATACTATTCCCAATTAGGAATTGTTTTCATTCCAAATCTTGAAATTTTGTTAGCGGGTCAAAACAATTCTTTGGTCTATGGAAAGTTGGTCAAAGAAAAATGTCTAGTGCATAAATACATTACTTTGTGTAGATATTTGCTACATCTCTTGAGTAAATTGACTTGGACCACATTAATCGTAAAATATTTTATGGAATTTCTTTTTTTAGAGAGTCAATGCCTTAACACAGATCTTAAAAGCAATTGTCGGCTAATTTATTGGGTTGTGGTTCTAAAAAGAACATTTAGCTTGGTATATTATAAATGTATTATCAAAAATTCAATGTGTAAGCTTAGCATTCAATGAATATTCTTGACTATTACTCAATGTGAAGAAATAAAGTTGATTTTTTGGAGGTACAAAAAATCCTAGATATTTAGTAAGGGATCTAGAATAGTCTAGTTTAGGATCTTGGATAATTATCTTTAAAAAAAAGTCTAGATATTCTAGAGTATTGCAAGAAGATAAGGTTTGTTAGATTTTTTCTTATAGATGTATCTAGAAGAATGTCTAGAACCATCCTTAGACAAGTATAAATAGGGGTGGCCTTGACCATTTGTAACCAAGTAATACAAGAAAATTCAAGAAAGCCTTTCTTCCATAACCAAGTTCTCCTATCTAAAATTTTTCTTCTCCTTTCCAAAGCTTCCTCTTCTTTAGTTGAATCTTCCAATCTTAGTAACGATCTTGGGCTAGCAGAAGGTTTCTCCAGTTTACTTTTCTTCTGCTATATTTCTCTACATGGTATCAGAGCCATAACCATACGTTGGCTTCTGGATTTTGTTTCAAGATCGGGTCAGTGGTAGATTCAACTGGTTTCTCTAAATGGATTTGAGCGGTCGAGTTAATGGACTGGGGATGGAATTGTTGAACCAGTCCAATTACAAGGTATGGAAGACATGTATGGAGTCATACCTTGTGGGTGAGGATTTGTGGGATGTTGTCAATGGAAGTTATACAAGTCCTCCTTCTGAATGACCGGAAAATAGCAGCGTATACAAGAAGTGGAAGCAGATTAATGCGAAAGCGGAGTTCATCCTAAAGAGGTCCATTTCTCACAATTTGTTTGATCATATTATTAGGTGCAAATCATCTCATGAGATATGGAGGACCCTCGATCGGTTGTTCAACAAGAAGGATGAAGCCCGACTACAGATATTGGAGAATGAATTGGCGAACACCACTCAAGGTAATCTATCTATTGTTGAGTACTTTTTGAAGACTAAGAATTTATGCTCGAGAGATCTCTTTATTAAACCCAACGAGGCTATCTCGAAGCACGAATGAGAAGAATTATCATTCGTGGTTTTGAATATATTCCTTTTGGTACATTAATTCAAGGATGGGCTCAACTACCATCCTTGGAGGAGTTTGAGAATTTGTTGTCATCACGGGAGCTACTAGCCAAATAGATGGCTAGTGTATATGTTAAAGAAGGGGAAGGAAATGATCTTGTAGCCCAAGAAGAAGAACTTCAAAGGAAAAACATTCATAGATACGCCACACTCCCTATTTCAAAGTGTTTCCAACTTGTCAGAAAAGGAGGGAGAGTCTACTAATAACTATAAGAAGACTCTGAAGTGTTACAGGTGTGGTAAAATAGGACACATAAAAAGATATTGCCAAACAAAAGAGAGCAACATGGCTCAAGTTGAGGTCAAGAAGAGGAGGGCGGGAACTCGAGGCTCGAGTAGTAGATGCCTGGGTTCCTTCAATTTCGAAAAGAGCGGATTATGCATTCAAGAGATAATACGGTCCATCACGTGGAGAAGGAAGGCGTTGGTGTCATCAACAAAAAAAGAAGATTCCAAAGACGTTCGTACTAGTGACACCGCTACCGAGGAAATCAACGCGATCCTAAAGCTGGTAATAAAAGTATGGACGTAAAGGGTATTGAAGTCTCGGCATGAAGTGTCTAAAACTATATATGGCGAGGATCATTAGGAGAAAGCATTGAAGGAGTTGTAGTGGAAGTTGAAGTGTCTGGTCAATCATCTGCCATATCAGAGTCAATCACTACCTTAGATCAAACACTGGAAGCAGATGGAGAAGCCGACGGTCAAATAAATGAAGAGGTTGACCTTGAAGGCTCAATTTCATATGGAGAGACACATAATATGTTTCTCGGATGCTCTGAAGCTGACAAACAGTTCATTGAGGAGATGAAAAGGGAATCTGGTGGTGGATCCTATGATGGTGCTGAGTCTTCGCAGGAAATTAATGGTCAGATCGCCACTGACTCAGGTGTTTATCCAAATAACACAATTGTCAAGGACCTAAAGAAAGGGGAGTACGGAAACTCAAGAATGTGAAAATCGGCATGAAGATAATTCACGTGGTTCGTAAAGGCCAAAGAGAAATATTGTCAAGTACGTAGTAACAAGAGATGAAAATTTTATCAAGACGTATTCACTTCTTTGTGCCCAATTAATGGCGGAAAACCTTCGTCATTTGAAGAAGCAAGAGGAGATAGGAAAGTATGTCTCGAGATCTTCACCGAGGCACACCCAAAAGCTTCGTCGAGTTCTACAACAAGCTCGGGTTAGTTTCCAAAATCACTTTTAAGGGAGTGTGAAGAAATAAAGTTGATTTTTTGGAGGTACAAAAAATCCTAGATATTTAGTAAGGGATCTAGAATAGTCTAGTTTAGGATCTTGGATAATTATCTTAAAGAAAAGTCTAGATATTCTAGAGTATTGCAAGAAGATAAGGTTTGTTAGATTTTTTCTTATAGATGTATCTAGAAGAATGTCTAGAACCATCCCTAGAAAAGTATAAATAGGGGTGGCCTTGACCATTTGTAACCAAGTAATACAAGAAAATTCAAGAAAGCCTTTCTTCCATAACCAAGTTCTCCTATCTAAAATTTTCCTTCTCCTTTCCAAAGCTTCCTCTTCTTTAGTTGAATCTTCCAATCTTAGTAACGATCTTGGGCTAGCAGAAGGTTTCTCCAGTTTACTTTTCTTCTGCTATATTTCTCTACACTCAACCATTTCATTTTATCATAATTTAATTTTAGCTAGATTAATTAACATTTATCCCTTTAGATGCAACAATAGGATCGGAGATTCATTCAATGCAATGAAACAAGATCCAACGCTTCATATGTGAATAGCTATTCGTAGCTATATAGGAAATTTGGGTGATTTTTTGTTTTTCCGTCGATAATTTATTTCTCGTATGGCTCAGCCAAATTTAGTATATATGAACCTTAAATGAAAAAAGCAATAATAATTACATAACTAATACTTAATTGTCTCATATAACTATGTCTTGCTTTAAATTTGGTCTTGGTTTACGATTGTACACTTGGCTATAAGCTCTATATGACGTCTCTCGACTATTACGACGTATAGAATTAGCGTTGTTGGTTTAATTAGACTATACTGGAATCTCAAATAATAGATTCATTGCACATTCGACTTTGATATAAATCCACTACAATACTAGAATATATATACATTTAATCTTGGATTGATTCTGTCCAAAATTATGTCTTGAGACTACATTGCCTTATCATAAAAGAGAATAATTAGTTTTTTGTTTTTTGTGCATATTTAGCTCGTAAAAGATTTTCCTTGGTTATACAAATGTGATTAAACTTAGAATTTGGCAATTAAAAATGAAAAATTAAATTTTATGCAACATTTTTGCCTATAACAGCTAAATATTAATTAAATGTCAATGCTGTTATAGGTGTATAACAACAATTCTCTATAACAGCCAAAAAATTTCGGACCCAACAATGCTGTTATAAAGAGGTTTGACTGTAAATTATGAAGAAATCCATAACTAGTTGTACCATACCATTATGCATTTAAAATTAATTAAAAATTTAAATATTTCAAGTTTGACGTAAGAATTCTACAATTGTAGGTTGTTTTATAAATTCCAGCCTCTTTGTGATAGTATAACGCTTGAATGGATGAAGATTTTTGTCCAAACTTTCAGCAAAAGGGAATTCAATAGCTTACCTTTGAAGATTGTCTAAGAGTTTAATAGTACAATTAAAGATCTTTAGATATTCGTACTTGAAATATACTATGTGCATGACATTAATGATGATTACCATTAATATTTTATTTTTATAGATGATATATTTCTTACAAAATATTATTACATAATATTTGAATATGGCTGCTATAGAGAGGTAATTTTACAAAGAGTGTACCGTTATAATAAATGTCACTGCTGTTATAGATAGAATGTTGTTATAGAGAAGTCAAATATAACATGAAAAATTGATTCCGGAAAAAATTAGGCCGTTATAGAGAAATGTTGTTATAAAAGAATGATAATTATGGAGAGGTTTGACCATAGAATAACTGAATAAATACACTAGCATTGACTCAATTATTAAATGTTATATTCATCCATTTCTCCATTGTTTTTTTTTAAAAAAATTTTTTTGGATCTTGAGTCATTTGTGAATATTATGTTGTTGAGGGGGCAACGTTTCAGGTTGGGGAAATAGAGAGATGAGGATTTTGCACTTTAGAATGCAAGGTTACTCTTCTAATTACGATCGTATCATTTAATTTTAAAAAATGGGTGAATACAGACTTTTATAATTGAATAAAAGAAATGATTGTAAAAAAAAAAAAATACATTTTGTGTTATTTTCATATCTCTTATGCATAAAAGTAAAAATCTTTTACGAAAGAAACATAGATTAAAAATAATTTTATAAAAGAAACAAAAATATCAAATCATGATGCAACCAACTAATTTTATTCCAATTTATTTCATCAAGTAAACATTATCACATATATAGTCTTCATCATCAAATGAGATATTTTTAACATTCTTGCAAGGGTTAAACTTGCCACCTAAACCATTATCTTCATGATCGATAGAAGAACATACACATGTCCCATCAACACAAACACAATGTGGATACATATTTACACCTTCCATGGTTTGACACTGTTTTGTCGTCTTACACGACTGAAATGGCTTTCTGCCATATCTGAAAATTACAAAACTGGTTAGCATTTTGTTGCAAACATAATTTTGAAGGACCTAAATATATAAATTGCCAGCATATATATATATATATATAGGTGTTCCATGCTAAAACAACCATTTATCAAATGTGAGTTCACTCATGCGATTTGAAATATATCGTTAAATAGCTCGTAGCTAAACTATTTTTTCGATTAATTTGTCTTTAATCCATCATTAATTATATAGGATTATATTTTTATGTTCTTCAGCTACATAACTTATATGCCGCTAATTCCTAATTTTTGTAATAGTGATTGAACCTTTCACTTTGAGGGTAAAGTATTCCGCCAAAAGGACTTCATTTATAGGACAACATGAACTTGAAATCTCTAGTTAAAATGGAGCAATACTTATCACTCCATTTTTTTTACGATTGAATCGATGTTAGAACTAAGGTTAATAAATAAATAAATAAATAAAGGAAAAGAAAAATAGACTGACCGCATGAAACGACCAAGAAAGCAACTACCAAAAACATAGTAATCGAAGCCTTGTTCATCTTGTGTAAAAGAAAATCTTTAATAAGGTTAAGAGTGATTCTTAGTTCTTAATGTATACATCCTTATATAGTATTTAGTTCATTAAGAACTAGCTAAATATTACTATAATCTTATCTAAAAAATAGTAAATGTTTTTCCAAATAATTAAATTTGTTTACTGAGTCAATGAAATATTTTTGGTCTATGTAAGGTTAGTCAAAGAAATATGTCACATTATATTTTATGTTGAGAAGATTTGATGGATCTTCTTATGAGACTAAATTCATTAATATATTAGTTTGACTGAATAAGTTAGTTGTTTATAGGTGTCTTCATATATGAGATTTGGTTCTTTTTGAAAATAAAGTTGTACCTTCAACATATAATGATACGCCAAATATTGTTGGAAAAGAGAAATACAAAATTGAAACCTTTTGGTTACACAAAATAGTTTAATAACTTGATTAATGGGGACAAAATTGAAACAATAATCAAATGATCCTATTTGTGCATTACCTTTGTTTGATACCAAGTATGGATACTTAGATCCTGGGGATGTGGGTTCAAGTATGGGAGATTTTCATACACATATTTGATAAAAATTCTTTGTCAAATAACTCAACAATTTTTTGTTTAAAAGATAAATATTTATAATTAAAAATCTATTAATATTTTTTTATACAAATCTATATTAATATACAACAACAATATATTATTAGCAATGACATTTCATATGGGGACTAAAAGAGAGTGCGTATCTTTTTTCTTTAAAAGTAGGGGTTTTCCTATATTCCTCGGCACAGTAAACATAACAAAATGAAGTAACAAAGAAAAATAATTCTCAAAAAAACATCAAAATAATTATATATATAGCAACAACAAATAATGATAACTAAAAAAAAAAAAAAAAAAGCATGTAATAATAAAATCTTAATTACGGAGAATAGTAATAACAATATTGATAAGTGAAACTAAACAATACTCGACTATCTATTATCGTTCTACCTTAATTAAAAATTGCACTATCTTTAATTTTTTTCCTTCAAATCAAACTATTATGCCTATTACGTTATGTTGTTTAAAGTCCAATAGCCACTTATTTGTTATTGTAGATACGAAATTTACTCTAGGCCACGCAAAAAAAATATTTTCCTTGGGAGGCAAAAAGTTAGGAAGACTAGCACAAATAAGGGCAAAAGTGCGAATGATTTAATTATGAACTCAAAAACTTAAAACGAATTATATAATTTGACGACAAATTCGTAATTCATAAACTTGAATCCTAACTTGCCCTCGCTTAGATCGTAAAAAAAAAGAAAAAATAAAAAGGGAAATTCGCCGGGGATTGTCCTTCCTTTGAAGGATGGTCTTTAGTTTTTGCCCCTCAAAATGTTGGTCTTTAATTTTGCCCTTAGCGTTGCAATCCACGAGCTTGACGTACATAATCATGAGGTTACCGGGTTTGAACCACCGCTCGAGGCATAAATTAACAAAAAATCATGAAAGTACGGCTTGGGTCGCATGTATGCTGGACCCAGCATACACTTCTTAAGGAATAACTAAAGTTATCTTGGGGCCAGAACATAACTATAGGATTCGCCTTATAAGGCAAGTTTATGTCTTGGGAAAAGATTCCATAACAAGACATACTTTTAATTATGTCTTAACTAAAAGTCTACTGCATAAGGCATAACTAAAAGCTACTGCTTGGAAACTTTTCCCGGGATAACTAAAAGTTGCTTACAAGCGCAGCCCATTCTTAAGGAAAGTATGTCTTGGCATACTTTAGTTATCCAACTAAAGACCCACATAAGGAATAAAAACCTTTTCAAGAAAATTTTTGGGTTGGGGAAAATTGACTTAAAATTTTGGGCCTTTGGAGTTTGGGGAATTTTCAAATGATGGATATATCCGCTGTTCAACTTGCCGATAGGAAGGCCAGGGAATCCTATGGTGGGTCCCCCCCCCGCCCCAAAATTTGAAATTTTGGGGAATCTCGGGGAAATTGTGATTCGGGAGAAGGCAACGATTCGATCTACCCCGAAAACTAAAATTCCCTGTTAAAAAGGGTGTGAAAGGCTAGACGGATTTTTTTCCATTTAAAAAAACCATTGCTACTGGGAAAAGGGTAAAGTTGCCATGTGCTTATTTTGGGGCTTGGGAAAGTAAAATGGTTTTAACCCCCGGGGTCAAAAGGTCTGGGGGGGAACTTGGATGGAATAGTGGGAACCCAATTCAATTCCGGGGGAAAGGATCTTTGGCCCCGGGAAAACCCCCCATTCTTGAAAAATCTCTTTGGCAGTCTCAAAAAAAAAAGGTATATTCCCTTAAAGCTTTGCCCCTCTCCCCGAAGGGTATTTTTAAAGGGGTTTCGTCCCAAGAGGGAAAGCTCCGAAGACAACCTTTTGGGAACCCTTGAATCTATTAAACCGGGGGAAGAAGTTGAATGCAATGTGTTTCCCGGGAAGGATTGCCCGAAACCCCAACTTTTTGGGCTTAAACTGGGAGATGTTTTAAAAAATTGGACTTTTTACCCCCCCCGATTCTGGAAGGTTTAGTAATTTTTTGGGTTTAGTATTTAGAAAAACCAAAATTAAAATTTTGAGGCCCAAATTTGTGTTTATGCTTTTGTTGTTTTTTTTCCACCTTTTTAAAGCTTAAATGCCAAATCCAAACTATAATTTTCTATTTTAATTTCTCTTCTTTTTAAATTTAAATTTTTTTTTTTTTTTCAAAGTCAAACTAGTAAATAGCTCGGGAAAATGAACGGGGAAGAAACAAGCGAACCAATCCTAAATCCAAAAAAGATTGAAGAATAGAAGAAGGGCCCTTTCAAAAGAGTTAACTAAAAATTTTGAACATTTTGAGAATAAAACCAAAACCCAAAATTTTTATGAAACGGGGACCATAAACTTGGGGGGAAATTTGAAAAGGTTTTTGGGGAAAAAAGAATTAGGGGTCCATTTAACTCCGTGGGGAAGAATTGATCAACCTTTTGAGGCAAATATAGAAAAGTGTTCGCTTGGTCTTATGATAAAATGTGGGCTAAGCAGGAATTGTTTTAAAAAGTTGCCTATTGATCCATCTTGTCCTCCCAAAGAAACAAAAGAAAAAAAATAAAAAATTTTGAGTTTAAAAGTCAAGGAAGGTCTCCAAACAATTTGAGAAAATTAAAATTTACTGGTATCCCCCACCTTAAATGTCTGTCCCAAAAAAGGACGGCAAAGTTAGGGTATCCTTGGGTTATTTGGGGTCTCAACAAGGTAGCCCGAAAAAATTACCCTTTTTCCCTTTCCCAAAAATTCACATACTTATTTGATAAACGTCGGGGGTTTAACCGGCCCTTATTGGTTTTGTGAGGGTACCACCAAAATTTACGGGGGGTTAAAAAATCAAAAACGCAGTCACACCTTTTGGGGGATACTTTTTCGAAAAAAGCCTTTTGGGCCCCGTGCGGGCCACCTATAAAAGGCCATGACTACCATTTTTCCCTCCCCCATTGGGGATTGGGAAATCTAAAAACGATATCATAAAAGATCACGAAAGAGTTTGATCCTTGACGGATTTGAAAAAGTTCTTTGACAAAAATTTAGGGGATATAATTTGAAATTAAATCCCGCAAAGTGGCATTTGTGTTTGGGGGTACTAGGCTTTATTGGAGTGGAGGCTAGGCGGATCCTTCCCAAAGAAAAGGCTATTCGGGGGCCTTCGCCCCAAAAAGGGGTTTAAAAGGGCGGATGAGTTTCCCGGGGTCTCAACTACATTAGCCGGTTCATAGCACAATCGACAAAATGTGAGCCAATAATCAAGTTATTAAGAAAAAATTTTTTAAACAAAGGGCAAGATTGCAACGAGCTTTTGATGAACCAAAAGATTTGTCTAGTCCCCGGGTTTTTGGGGCCTCCGGGGGGAAAGGTTTTTTATTATTTTGTCTTTTAGCGAATGCATTTGGAAGCGTGTTGGGACAACATGGTGAAAAAAGAAAGAAGGGGAGCAAACAAAATACTATTTGAGCAAGAAGGCCCCCTTAGAGGCCCAAAATCTTTTTTTGAACGCACCCGTCAAATTTACTTGGGGCACAAAAGTTAAGACATTACCCCTCGCAAAATACTACTTATCTCATCTCCGGGGTGGATCACTCCCAAATATATCTTTCGGCCCTATCAAAAACAAAGGCAAATTTTCAAGTCCTTGGAATTTTTATATATTTTAACCCCCAAAAGGGTTTTTCAAAGGGGAGGCAAACATCATCTTGCCCAAACATCCCGTAGATGAAGAGCATACCTCTTAAGACTTATTTCCCCCAGAAGAGGGTTTTTTTCCGGAAGTATCCGGGAAGGGAAAATTCCGGGGGGAGAATGTTCTTTATTTGCCCAAAATTCCAAAAGGTTGGCTTGACTTTTTTTTTTAAGGGCGGGGGAAAATTTTCCAATTTAAAAAACTGGGGTTTGTGCACCAATAAATGGCGAGTGAGGCTTGTATTCTTGGGGCCCCGGAAAAGGCCGTTGGTATGAACATACAAAATTATTGGTTATAGGGGATTCCGATTTATTGTTTTAAGTACAAAGGGGAAGGGCCAAAGAACGTGGGAAAATACTTCCCTGATTGGTGAAAGATTGTGTAAAAGATTCCCTCGGGGAATTCAAACATGTCCCAAGGGCTCAAAAAGAGTTCCCGGGGTTTTGGGAACCTTTTCCCCCCTTTATTTAGCCCCGGGCAAGAATTACTGATCCCTTTGGGAACGTGCGCTCCCAAACTGTTTTCCCGTGATTTTTGAACCCGATGGAGAACCTTGGTACTATGACATTAAAAAATATCTCCCAAAGGGGGGAAAACTATCCGAAGGGCAACCTGTTCAAAAGAGAACACTTCGAAGATTAGCAAACCATTTTTCCTAAAAGGAGAAATCCTTTTTAAAAACTCGATTTAGGTTGTAAAAATTTGATGCCAAAAAAGCGGCCCAAATTGATTAAGAAAATTGGGGATAAAACGGGGGACCTCTAGAATGGTTTCACTCTAGCTAAGAAAATTCTCTGAGCCGGCTATTTTCCGGATGACTAGGAAAATTGCCCCCTTCGTTTTTTGCAAAAATGTCACCCAAAGTCGGGTTCAGGGGAAATTTGATTCGAGTCCCCCAAAGAGTTAAATGGGGAAAATTTTTCCCTTTGGGCCTTTTCGGCTTGGGGCAGGATGTCATAGGCCCTTTTCGAGCCACCAAATGGACAAGGGTTTTTTTGGGAGCCATCGACTTCTTCCAAAAGGGAGAACATCCTCGTACAAGTCGGACGAAGGGTTTAGGGTAGACTTTGTTTGAATAACATCATTTGTGATTCGAATTCAGAAAACCCCAAATTAAAGGAAAAGGAGCCCAATCTTAATAAAATGGTCCCATGGGGGATTTAACATTTAAGATTCCCACCCCAAATTTTACCCTTTTTCGACCCGGGTGAAATTTAAAACAACGGCCCAAAAAAAACTTAAAGTTTGCCCCAAGATGGGGTTTCAAACATTGGCCAAAAAATTTCCATTGGCCCTTCTCGGGTTTTCGCACCACCTTGGGCTTCCCTTTTGGAAAAAACGCCTTATCTTTTGGGCTATGGAAAAGGGGGTTTTTTGCCAAAGGGAGATACCTCCCAAAAATTATCCAAGGCCGGGTTGGGATGCCAAGGGGTTTCAAAATCGATATTAACAAGATGCTCATTGACGAAAAAAGGGTGAATGCGGTTTGTCATGGACGGCCCTTTTTCGGAACGAATGGCCCAAACTTTAAAAGAAGGGAAGGCCGAGACAATTCAAACCCGGGGGAAATTTGGGGTTAAACGCATATTCCCCCCCAAAATGAAGCTAAAGGGGAAAAATTTTTGGCCCCCAACGGCAAAAGGGCCCTTTCACGGTTTTACCGAGTACTAACTGGGGGAACCTAATTTTGGGAAAAGGATGGGGAAGTGGGGCGAAAAACTATCTCGGATGCCGTCAAGAATCCATTAGGGGGCCTTTAAATTTTTTTTATATGTAAAAAGTTTTTAAATTTTTTCTATGTAATGAAAACTACATTCCCTCGGGGAAAACGTAGGAAAAACCCCTATCGGGGTTTTGGGCTCTTTAAGATAGAATATTTTTAAAATTTCCATTTGCTTGTATGTTTTGAAAACGCTTGAATGGATGAAGATTTTTGTCCAAACTTTCAAAGGCAAAGGGGAATTCAATAGCTTACCTTTGAAGATTGTCTAAGAGTTTAATAGTAAAATTAAAGATCTTTAGATATTCTTACTTGAAATATACTATGTACATGACATTAATGATGATTACCATTAATATTTTATTTTTATAGATGATATATTTCTTACAAAATATTATTACATAATATTTGAATATGGCTGTTATAGAGAGGTAATTTTACAAAGAGTGTACCGCTATAATAAATGCCACTGCTGTTATAGAGAGAATGTTGTTATAGAGAAGTAAAATATAACATGAAAAATTGGTTCCGAAAAAAATTAGACCGTTATAGAGAAATGTTGTTATAAAAGAATGATAATGTTGTTATAAAAGAATGATAATTATGGAGAGGTTTGACCATAGAATAACTAAATAAATACACTAGCATTGACTCAATTATTAAATGTTATATTCATCCATTTCTCCATTTTTTTTTTTTTATTTTAAAAAATTTGGATCTTGAGTCATTTGTGAATATTATGTTGTTGAGGGGGCAACGTTTCAGGTTGGGAAATAGAGAGATGAGGATTTTGCGCTTTAGAATGCAAGGTTACTCTTCTAATTACGATCGTATCATTTAATTTTAAAAAATGGGTGAATACAGACTTTTATAATTGAATAAAAGAAATGATTATAAAAAAAAATACATTTTGTGTTATTTTCATATCTCTTATGCATAAAAGTAAAAATCTTTTACGAAAGAAACATAAATTAAAAATAATTTTATAAAAGAAACAAAAATATCAAATCATGATGCAACCAACTAATTTTATTCCAATTTATTTCATCAAGTAAACATTATCACATATATAGTCTTCATCATCAAATGAGACATTTTTAACATTCTTGCAAGGTTAAAACTTGCCACCTAAACCATTATCTTCATGATCGATAGAAGAACATACACATGTCCCATCAACACAAACACAATGTGGATACATATTTACACCTTCCATGGATTGACACTGTTTTGTCGTCTTACACGACCTTCGGCTTTCCGCCATATCTGAAAATTACAAAACTGGTTAGCATTTTATGCAAACATAATTTTTGAAGGACCTAAATATATAAATTGCCGGCATGTAACAAGTAAAAGGTGTTCCATGCTAAAACAACCATTTATCAAATGTGAGTTCACTTGCGATTTGAAATATATCGTTAAATAGCTCGTAGCTAAACTATTTTTTCGTTAATTTGTCTTTAATCCATCATTAATTATATAGGATTAGCTACGGTTTATGTTCTTTAGCTACATAACTTATTTGCCGCTAATTCCTAATTTTTGTAATAGTGATTCTGAAACTGTCACTTTGAGGGTAAAGTATTCCGCGCCAAGAGGACTTCATTTTATAGGGCATGAACTTGAAATCTCTAGTTAAAATGGAGCAATACTTATCACTCCACCACAGATTTAACTGATGTTAGAACTAAGATTAATAAATAAATAAATAAAAAAAGGAAAAGAAAAATAGACTGACCGCATGAAACGACCAAGAAAGCAACTACCAAAAACATAGTAATCGAAGCCTTGTTCATCTTGTGTAAAAGAAAATCTTTAAGAAGGTTAAGAGTGATTCTTAGTTCTTAATGTATACATCCTTATATAGTATTTAGTTCATTAAGAACTAGCTAAATATTACTATAATCTTATCTCAAAATAGTAAATGTTTTTCCAAATAATTAAATTTGTTTACTGAGTCAATGAAATATTTTTGGTCTATGTAAGGTTAGTCAAAGAAATATGTCTACATTATAATTTTAGAAGATTTGATGGATCTTCTTATGAGACCCATTAATTATTAGTTTGACTGAATAAGTTAGTTGTTTATAGGGTCATATATCTTTTGTTCTTTTTTGAGACATGTACCTTCAACCTTACCTCAAATATTGTTGGAAAAGAGAAATACAAAATTGAAACTTTTTGGTTACACAAAATAGTTTAATAACTTGATTAATGGGGACAAAATTGAAACAATACTAAATGATCCTATTTGTGCAAATTCCCCATTGATACCAAGTATGGATACTTAGAGCCGGGGGGTGGGCGGGGAGCACACATATTTGATATGGACTCGAACGAACTCAACAATTTTTGTTTAAACGCAGTATTTATAATTAAAAATCTATTAATATATACAAATATTTAATTATACAACAACAATATACCTTGTGTAATTTCATAAGTGGGGACTAAAGAGAGTGCGTACGCAGTCTTATCCCTACCTTGTAAAAGTAGAAAGGTTGTTCCAATATATCCTCGGCTCAAGTAAAACATAACAAAATGAAGTACTGAAAGAAAATATAGTAGCGAAAAAAAACATGCTGAAAATAATGAATAGAACAGTAGCAACAACAAATAATACGATAATAAAAAAAAAAAAAAAAAAAAAACATGTAATAATAAAATCAAAGAATAAGATAGTAGGAGAATAGTAATAACAATATTGATAAGTGAAACTAAACAACACTCGACTATCTATTAACGTTCTACCTTAATTAAAAAAATTGCACGATCTTTAATTTTTTCCCTTCAAATCAAACTTATGCCTAGCAGAACATAAGTTGTTTAAAGGCGCCAGACATAACTTATTTGTTATTGTAAATACGAAAATGTATACCTATGTCCCGCAAAAAAAATATTTTCCTTGGGAGGCAAAAAGTTAAAGACTAGCACAAAATAAGGGCAAAAGTGCGAATGACCCATTAATTATGAACTCAAAAACTTAAAACGAATTATATAATTTGACGACAAATTCAGAATTCATAAACTTGAATCCTAACTTGCCTGCTTAGATCAGAAAAAAAAGAAATAAATAAAGGGCAATTCGCAGGATTGTCCTTCCTTTGGGATGGTCTTTAGTTTTTGCCCCTCAAAATGTTGGTCTTTAATTTTTGCCCTTTGCGTTGCAATCCTGAGCTTCGCGTAGAAATCATGAGGTTCTGGGTTTGAACCACCGCTCAGGCATAAATTAAAAAAAAATCGCAAAGCAAGGATTGGGTCGCATGTATGCCGGACCCGGCATATACTTCTTAACGAATAACTAAAGTTATGCCGGACCCGACATAACTATAAGTTCCGCTATAAGTTATAAGGCAAAGTTTATATGCGCTTAAGGAAAAGTTCCGCCTTAGGGGCATACTTTTAATTATGTCTTAACTAAAAGTCTACCTATATAGGCATAACTAAAAGTATGCCCCGTAAATTGCGAAACTTTTTGTAGGCGCATGGCTAAAAGTTTGTCTTATAAGGCAAAGTCTATGTCTTAAGGAAAAGTTATGTCTTATGGGGCATACTTTTAGTTATGCCTTAACTAAAAGTCTGCCCTATAAGGCATAACTAAACTCTATCTTAAGAAAAAGTTCTGCCGTATGGGCAGATTTTAGTTAAGGCTTAAGTAAAAGTTTGCTCATAAGGCATAAGTATGTCGGGTCCGGCATAACTTTGGTTATTCCTTAACAAGTGTATGTCGGGTCCGGCATACACGCGACCAGTGGCAGAGCCACATAGAGCCGAGGGAGTTCATCCGAACCCCCTCGGCCGAAAAAAATACTATTTTTACAAAGTTAAAATTATTTTTTATGTATATATAGTAGATGTTGAACCCCCTTAGGCTTTTTCGTATGTTTACTTTTTTATATTTTGAACCCCCTCGACGGAAATCCTGGCTCACCACTGCACGCGACCCAAGCCTTGCCTTGCGATTTTTTTTTTTTTTTTTAAATTTATGCCTGAGAGAGGATTCGAACTCAGAACCTCAGGTATAAGGCCATTTTTCAAGCGAAAGGTAAAATTTAAAGACCACAAATACGAGGGACAATATTTAAAGACCACCCCAAAAGAAGGCCAATCTGCGCAATTTTTTTTGATAAATAAAAGGCAGAGAGACCATTGACCGAGGGTCAAATAGAGCCCAAAAGGGTTCATGATTCATGAATCTAGCCGGAAGACCCGACCCGAAATAGACCGAATTCAAACCCACGAACCAAACCCACATCAGGTATTTTTTTTTATCCTTTCTTGATCTTTCTTGATGCTCATAGAATTTCTTTGGTTTTCTATCTATTTGGATTTATGATTTTGTTCATTCTTGATTAGTAACTGTGCATGTAATATTATATTGATTAGTTGAGTATTGATGTTTTTCCTTACCATATTCTTGATTAGTATAGACCTGCTTGAGTTATTTGTGTGATTCTATGATTGAAATGAGATGCAAATCTTTCCCTTTATGGCCTGTTTCATGCTAAATATGTTCACCATAGTTTTGCAAATGTATTCAGATTGACCCACATGCAAAGCCTGAACCTTTAGGGGTTGTTTGGTAGTTGGTTAGAGTTATGCAGGTATTAGTAATACAGGGATCGGATTAGTTATGATGGAATCTATGTATTATTTTATGCAGTGATATATTAGTTACGTAGGGTTTAGTTATTCGTGTATTAGTTATTTCATCTTCTATACTTCATAAAATAGTGGTACATAGATCCCTCTTAACTTGTACATGTACTCCCTCCGTCCCAATTTATGTGATGTAGTTTGACTAGGCACGGAGTTTAAGAAAAAAGGGAACACTTTTGAAACTTATGGTCTGAAACAAGCCGTAAATATTTGTGTGGCTGTAAATCATTTCATTAATCGTAAAAGGGGAAGTTTTAAGTTAAAATTATTTCTAAATATCGAAATATATCATTCTTTTTGGGACACTAAAAAGGAAAGTGTATCACATTAATTGGGATGGAGGGAGTATTAGTTATACAGGTTAGAAATTGCAAACCAAACACCGTATTAGGTGTGTTGAATTTTATTCTCCAAAAATGCACTAGTAAAAAGACATTTTGAAGAGTCCGAGCAACATAGTTTAGGCGTGTTGAATTTTATACGTAGCAAAAGAATGCTACCAAACAAGAATACATGAATAACTTAGCTCCTAACCAACTACCAAATGACCCTTATAGTCTTAGTTTTGTGATGTAGGAAGTATTGAGAGGATATCTTTTTATCGCCCCCAGGAACTTGGTCTAGTGGTAAGAGCAGCTAGTAATGTGTGGGTTAGGCGTACATCACGTGTTCAAACCCTTCCCCAGGCTTTGCCTGGTAGTGTTAAGTGGGGGAGGGAGGCTGTTATCCACCGCTTACAGGCCTCAGGAATATATCGGCTATATAAAAAAATAAAAAAAAGAGACAGGATATCTTAATCAGTGTTACTATTAAGATCCATTGCTTAGTCAACAAAAATCTAACAGGGAAAAAACTGCAGTTATATAACCAAAAATCTTACAGGGCAAGTAGGCAACTACTTTACCTTTTGGGATCGCTTGCAATAGTGCAGCATTTCTTGTGTTTCTATGGTTAGTTGACTGCCTGATTTTGTTTTCTACTCCAATTCATTTTCTTCTTAATCTAGAAATTGTAAGGGATGGTCTCTTCTCATCCAAATTGCAACAATTTTTGTTGCTTCATCCTTTTCTTTACTTTCCTTCTGAACGCTTTAGTAGTGTTTTTCATCCTTGCAATTGATCATTTGACTTGAGAATACTGAGCTTTATTCATCTCCATTAATGTATCAATCAATCTGGTTGGAGGGCCAGGAGAACTCTTATCTTAGG
This sequence comes from Lycium ferocissimum, assembly GCF_029784015.1. Taxonomy (NCBI): domain Eukaryota; kingdom Viridiplantae; phylum Streptophyta; class Magnoliopsida; order Solanales; family Solanaceae; genus Lycium; species Lycium ferocissimum. The sequence continues at coordinate 27,437,726 of NC_081349.1, read as the reverse complement.
AGGTCCAAATCAGTCTAGTCAATATACTTCTACCCTGCAGCCCCAATAAGGTTTCTTAAACATAACACACCAACATCTGTGTTGGAAGTGGGTACATCTCAATGAAAATGGATGAATGATAAGCATGGTGTGTAGTTCACTTGAATCTCACATTCTGATGCAGAGAATTCTATGAAGCGATCTAAGGATCCTTTTGAAGCTGCTTTTGAGGAGCAGGATGCCTCACCCCCTGAATCCCCTGTTGGCACTGACGAGAATGAAGGCCAAGACCAAGCTGCAGGTGATGATGTTAATACCGGTTCTCGTGAAAAGCCTTCAACATCTAAAGCTGCATCAGTCTCTGTTGGTACTGCTGGCCCAATTAGCAAGCCCAAAGAGGAAGATGAAGAAGAAGAGGAAGAAAACATGGATGTGCAGTTAGGAAAACTCTCATCAAGTAGTGATCCTGACAAACTGGCAAAGATGCAGTAAGTTTTGGCAATTTAAGTTTCAAATTCCTTGAACTCTTTTTTGTTTTAAAGATTTTATTCATAGAGAATTGTCAAGATTGTATGGTATTATCCTGTTCTGTGATAGCTTTTGTTGGTGGTTGGACCTGCCTACTAATCACTTTGCCTACAATAATAATAAATAATAAATTGACATTTTGTATGAGCATTGTTAAGTGAGGGCAATTAGGGGAAGTAACTAATTTAGCTGGTATTGGAGAAACCATATAGTGGTCAGGCCAATAAAAATGGAATAGTACATCGCAGTTATATATATAGGTGTTATGTTAAAGTTTTTCATCTGCACCTCCTTGTTATGTAAGCTCCAATTTATATGATTTGCTCTCCTATGCACAGCAGTTCTCTACCTGGTAATAATAGTGTTTCTATGACACTTCAAGAAAGGAGGTAGACATTTGGCTTCAGAAAGTCTTGTGTTTGTGGCTCTTTGTTGTCAAACTTTGTTTGCTAGCTATTTTCTGTTCCTTTCAAATAAGTGAAAGCAAAACCGGAGACCATATTATTTGTTTTTTCTCTGCTTCAAAAGACATTTTCAAAATATTCCTTGTTGTGCAAACCCGAAATGTATCTTGTTCAGTAGCAGTTCTGAGCTCATGGTTGCTTTCTAGATCTAATTAGATGCTCTCTGCAGAGGCAGCGGCCTACACCATAGCTACCTCAGTCCCATTAGTGTGTTGCTGTGTAAATCGGTTATTTATTGCCACACTCAATAACTATTAGGTTCAATTTGGTATCTTTTTTCTTTCAGGTCCATCTTATCCCAATTTACAGAGGAGCAAATGAGTAGATATGAATCTTTTCGGAGATCTGGATTTCAGAAATCCAACATGAAGCGGGTATGTTTTGCCATCCTCCCCATTTTATCGTCCCTTTTTCCCTCTTTTTGCATGCTCTGCAAATGATCTGTATTATTCTACAGAAACCACGATAGATGATGTCAGAGTTGTTTTCTCCTCTCCTGTAGCTTGTCTGTGTGTTGGTTGCCTTATCATGTGTGTTGCCTTTTGTTTGTTTGAGCTGGGGAAGGGAGTTGGACTAAAAGAGTTATACTGAGATATGAAGTGATCCTGTGGCCTTCTAATCAATATGGTCCGGCCCTTGACTGTGCCCTGTGCATAGTCGGATCTTAGTGAACTGGCTGTCCTTTTCAAGAAACGGAATATAGAGAACAGACTAGTGTTTGAGGTAGAACCTCATACTATGTAAGCCACATCAATTTCTTTATATTCATCTACGATACTCGCAAAATATTTGCGTCTGACACTCGCAAATTTCCTAATATAGTAAGTTTCTCCCACTTTCCTGCTATGAAGACATATTTTGAAAATTGTCTCACATGCAGTCTCATGCTAGTTTTGGTTTGGTTTGCTTATAGTTAATAGGACTTTTTATCTGGGATTTTTTCTGTCTCTAACATTTTGCCCATTTAACCAAATAGTGTTGTCTTTCAGTAAGAACATAATGTCAGAACAAGAACATGATAGCAAATTGTTGAAAATACATGTGGGCAGAATAATCTTTGTTCTCTTATTATGACCTTGTGGACATTGAGATGTTTAGTTGTCATATCTTATACTTTCCATGCATCATTTAATATCATTTGCTTGAGTTGATGACCTTGTTACATGATATTGACCAATCCCTAACATTTAGCCCATTGGAGCAGTCTTTCGTCTTCCATTACACACATGTAATGTCAGAATTGATCTTCTCAATAAACATGCAATTGTCAGATAATTGAGAATGAAGCCAAATCTTTGTGAATATATTTGGGAAATATATGGACCTTGTTCAAGCCTCAGGGCCATTGAGATGTTTGCTTTTTCAGTTTGATAATTTGTTGTGCATAAGTTAGTTTCTGTCATGACTCTTCTTCTGTGTTGTCGATGCAGTTGCTGTCCAGCATCACAGGAAGTGCAAAGATATCTATTCCTATGACAATTGTGGTGTCTGGGATATCAAAAATGTTTGTTGGCGAGCTTATTGAAACAGGTCCATAGACATATCAACTTTATATAAGATAATTGATGAAGCAAAAGTTTTATCCTTTATTTGGAAATAATGCAGATGAATTGTTTTTGGAATGATTTTAATCAGCTTCTTTTCTTAGACACTAGTGCACAGCTTCGAAATACTTTGCCAAACTCTGTCATCAGTTTCTGATCAATTAGGAATTAAAAGCCTAAGAGGAATACTGTCCATTATTGAGCGTGTTGGTTAAAATTCGTTTGGAACGTTTTACCCCCTTAAAATTACAAAGAATGGCACTAAAATGTCTTCTATGTACTCACACATCGCATGGTAATGGAAGAGTGATATGCCAATTAAGCACCTGCCGACATGTCTGAAATCACACTTGATGTGTCTGACTGGTTTAGGAAGCTTGGAACTACAACTAGGGAAAACGAGGACTTTTAAGCAATTAAAATAAAATGGCTCTCCTCTCCCTTCTTCAAAAGATCGATAGACTGAATGTTTTGATGAACTATGTTTAACCAATTTCCAGTCTAATTATACAGTGCATAGTTGTTAATACCTGAAATAATGCTTTTACTACGTGGGAGTTGAGTTAACAGAAAGGGTACTTGGTGCCAATCTTTAGTGTTTCTAGATGGAAATGTCCTCAGTTAAGGAAAGTTGAAGGGCCTATACTGCATTGATTTTGTCTAATCAATCATGTGCTCAATCATCTTACCATTCATTTTGCAGCTAAAATGGTGATGGCAGAGAGAAAAGATACAGGACCAATCAGGCCATGTCACATAAGAGAAGCATATAGAAGGCTAAAACTTGAAGGCAAGATTCCGAAAAAAACAGTGCCAAGGCTTTTCCAATAGCGGACGTGAAAGCAACCTGTAGTTTTATTTCAGGTTCATTGTCCTCCTTTTGCTTACAAGTCCTTTGATGTGCCTGTGTTGAATTGTCACAAATCTTTAATTTTTTTGCACTTTCAGGTCAAGTAAACATTGGTAGTCACAAAGTTGTCACGGTGCTGCTGACACTTTTGCACTGCCCTATTATATGTAGGGTTAGCTTGTTTATTTAATCACCTAATCAGAGGAAAGTGTTTAACATTTGTGAAAATATCCGTACTTCCCCTAACCTGGAACTGAAAATGTGGGAAGGAGAATGTTACCTTCTCAAAAGAAAAAAAATGTGGTAAGGAGAATAAAAAGCTCGCAACATCTTGGATATTTAATTACAGCATCATTGTTTTTGTAGGCAGAGCTTGATGGTTGTGTCATGTGTGCATGTAAGAGATGATTGGAGGTCTGGAAGAACCACATGTCTATTTAGTCACTGTCTAGTAAATTAGTTTCTGTATAAACTACTACTAATACTTGCAACGTGTGAGACTTGGTATCATCCATGGTTGAGTTTGTTGACCAATAGTGAATTTTTCAATGCACTCTGGACGAAAGAGAAAATATGGAGTGACGGACAACAATACTCCTTCATCCACCATGATGTGTGGAGGCGGCAAAATGGACCAAAACTTTGTAGAGTAGAAAAGGAATTCAAAAGACAATTTAGAGCAGTTTGGTTGTTCTTCTCTCTGATTTTCACTGTGGGAATTGGCTTTCATTTTCAAATCATTATTCACATGCTCCAAGGTTTTATAATGTTTCTCATCCTGTGTTTCCCGTTATCTCAGATTTGTAGCAGCCAGCCACTTCCTTAGCAGAAAGGCGTACGATGCACTTGTAAATCGATGAAGTTTTTAGGTTTTCTTCAGCCCAATATTTACCTTTACAAGGTGAAGTTTTGGCTCTTCTTTGAGATGCTGGGTTTCGTTCGGAGAAGTTAAATTTTAGAGCATTCAGCCGCCATGAGAAGAGAGTTCTCACCTTGACTTGACGATTGGCAGGATGAAGACCCGGAACAAGTGCAACCAACTTAGTTGTATAGTTTATATATAGTGTTGTATATTGAGTATCAGCTGTTGCTTTCATTTTTCCCTTTTCTGAAGGGGAGCATACATAGCATACATGAAATTATCAAAAATAGTAGAAAATGATAGAATGTCAAGAAGAGATGGTTAATGGCCAAATCTTTAACCAATTGGACAAATATAAAGTTCAATCGGTCTGATGCATCAATTTGGTAGTATATAAATCAGATTGTTTGAGTAACTGTTTGGTATTAACTTGGAACAAGTCACAGAAATCAAATATTTTCTATCAAATAGCTATGATATGATATGGGGGTGGCTGAAATTATTCTTACAGTAATGAGGATTATGAGAGCTGATAAGAGAATAAATACTTTTAGATCTTTCCAATAGGTATGGTAAAGTTCAATCATTTGAAAAGTGTATACTTCAATGGATTTTTATAAAAAATCCATGACACGTATTATCCGCTATGATATAATGGGCCTAATGAATTTATCTCTTGATTTGGATCAATTTAGATCAGTTTTAAAGCAAAAATGTGTTGGTGTAATATCGAAGCAAGTTTTGATTTGTCAGGATTTGCAAACAATTATACTAAAGTTATGATACAACTTATATTAGATACCTGACGATGCGTCACGACTTAGTGGTAAGGCACCCATAAAATTTTCAAGAACTTTTGATGATAAGTCAACTTATGTACAATTACTTCCAAAGTTATGACACAAACTTGAACTAAAGTCCTGACGATCTTTTGAAGCTTGTGGCAACTGACAAGACAAATCTTTTGAAGTATACACATGAATCATGATATGTCTTTGTGTAAGTTTGACTTTTCATGGATGCGTCAAACTTCTTGTACCACTGTCTTAGTACCTGCTTTAATCCATAAAGACTTTTATTCAATTTGCACACCATGTGTTTCTTTTCTGATACTTAAATCCTTCTAGCTGCTCCATATAAATCTCCTCTTCCAAATCTCCATAAGAAATGTAGTTTCACGTCCAATTGCTCCATTTCAAGATCCAGGCTAGCTGCTAAGCTCAAAATGGTTCGAATAGCAGTCATTTTGACAAGTGAGAAAATTTCGTCAAAATCAATACCTTTCTTCTGTTCAAAGCCTTTTACTACCAATCGAGCTTTATATCTGACCAGCTTGCCATTTTCATCTTTTTTGAGTTTGAAGACCCACTTGCATTTAAGTAGTCTTTTACCCTTTGGAAGTTTAACCAGCTTGTATGTGTCATTTTTCTGTAGAGATTCCATCTCTTCTTGCATGGCTTTCATCCACTGGCCTTCTTCTTCTTCTTCTTCTTCTTCTTCTTCTTCCTCGTCCTCCTCTTGAGTAGGGGCACTCAACTTGCTCGGCATAATTATCAAGTTGCTCCCCCTGCTCGATAGTCTCACCAGGTTGCTCCCCCTTGCAGCAACCTCGCCAGTCGTACTATCTGCGCTCCTGGGATGGTTAGAAGGAATGGTAACAAAGTTAGGGACCATACCATTCTTGGCCTTCTCTGACATATCATCTGCAGTTCCAACTTCACTTTCTCGGAAGACTACGTCTCTACTTCTGATGACCTTCTTCTTTACAAGATCACAAGTCCAGACCGAACTCTTTATCTCCATATCCGATGAATATCGGGGAACATATTTGTCATCCAGCTTTGTTCTCAGCAGTACGTGCAAAAGCTACGCAACCGAACACTTTCATATGCGAGTTGCGCTTAGCCGGTCCAAACTCTTTCCGGGATGTCAAAATCCAATGGATCGATGGACTCACAGTGACCGGAGTGAACGAAGATGCAGTTCGCTATTTCACCCCAAAACATAAAATATTTGAAACATTGGTTATATTTTTAAGAAGGTTTAATTAAGTTGTTATTTGTTTTCAACCGGATCGTAAAAAATATTTTTCAATCGATTCCGAATATTGATTCTAGATATATATATGTCTCGATCATACAACAATTTTCAATCTCTTATGAATTATCATATTTAATTAATTATTCAGATTTATGCTTTCGATCGATGCTAACAAGTTTTTAATCCTCACAAGTGTAAGACTGATGAAGATTGCGATCCTAACAAGTGTGATCTTCCGCTTTTGTTTTGTCGTCATGGCGAATGTGTATGTAGTGATGCCAAAACATACTCTGCTGATCAACAAGGCAGTGACCTTGGTCGCAAAATTAACTTGTAGGATTTTTCCTCGTTGTTAAAGCTATTGGAGTTTGTTCATGTGAATCTAATGCCTAATTATTGGCTTATGAAAATTATTACTTTGTTTTAAGGATTATCATATCGGATTATGATTTCATTCTAATTTTATACTTATAAATAAATAAAGTTAAAGTATACGATCCCGAGGAAATAAAACAACTAGTCTAATGGGATTTAGAGTAATAATCAGATATACTATATTCAATTTTTAAATATTCAAACATCAGGAAGTTAACATTAAAATAAAAACTATCATCACTTAGCCATAATTAAATGATAAATATCAACAAAGACATGATTCTTTCTAAATACCGAGCGATGGATAAGTTGGCATTCCTAAGTTTGTCTAAAACAAAATATTCGTAGATTATAATCAATTATGATTAAGATTAAAATTGAGATAAATAATTTACCTTTTATATAGGATAGACAATCCCATGATTTTAGTATAACTTTAATCTTAATTTTAGCTATTGCTAATACCACCAATTAAATATATGAAGTAAACGAATCCCAAATTTGTCCTCATCCCTTGAACCAAACGACACCTAAAAGAAATTCAATTCGAGTACACAACTACACATATGCCGTGAATTACTCCAAATCTCCAATTAAATTGCAGGTATGAGAAATTGCTGCTTATTTTGGCTCTGCAGAAAAATTACCTTTCTAATGGTTCACTAAATTTCCTCTTTATAATATGAACGTTATAAAATTATTTTCTATAATAGCATAGTTATTAAACTAATTATTTGTAACATTAAAGTTATAAGTTTTTGTGACAATAAAGTTACTAAATTATGTGTTAGTTGTCCAAAAACACAAATTAATGGGATGTCAAATTTTGGATGCCGAAAAATGATATGCCATTATCATATCATCATTTCTTCACTGTGTACTTGTCACGTAAGAATTTTTTTATTTAAAAATTTGACATTATCATAATCTATACTCCAAACTCGAAAAATTAACAAAACATTATAATTAAAAGAAACAAGAAAGAAAAAGCACTTCCACATGAATGAAAGATTTTCGGTTATCGCCGATGACTAGAGAGTAGATATAATTTCAACCTCGTCCCAACTGACATTCTAAAATGTCAAAATGTGGAGACTTGTGAGATTATATTAAGAAGGCTTCATCTTTCATACTATCATATTTAATAGGCGTTTGGATGTGCGATTTTATCTCATGAGAGGAAATCAGCGTTTAGACATGCGATTTCATCTCGGATTTCTCTGATTTCATCTCATGAGATGAAATCCCAAATCATCCAAAAAGGCATGATTTGGGATTTGAAATCATGATTTCAAAAAATATAAATGTAAAAATTTGACCCATACGTTTACATATTTTGTAAAAAAAGACTCATAAGTTGGTAGATATATTTACCAATCATGTTTACCAGCCATTTGTATTAAATATTAATCTGCAAGTTGGTAAAATATATTTACCAATCATGTTTACCATTTGGGAGGATTATATTAAAGAGTAGTTACATTACTATTCATGTTAAATTTTCCTTTTTATTGAGTTAAAGTTTGATCAATTGATGTTGTATTTTTTAGAAAGGCCTTCTAGTAGCGTATTAATTTTATTATGAACTATGATTTACTCATTTGATAAAATTGTATAAGAATTGGGAAAATTTTGATGATTTTCACAACTTGTGGGGTTTTTATGTTTATAAAAAAAAAACTGCAACTTAAGAAATCTAAATTGTATGTCCAAACATGATTTCATCTCATGAGATGAAATCATGTCCAAACGGCTCCTTAATGATATTCCCAGCAACAACGTCAGATTCCGAATGCAACTCTAATAGTACTGGGGTGAATTGAAGGCCTTACTATCCACATCCTTACTTCCATAGTTTCTAAAATAAATTATATACAAATATTTTTAGAATATATTTTCTACTTATTTATAAATATCAGAGATATCCAAGATAAGGCGTAAGTGACCCCCGAGAGTATAAGATGCGCAGGCGAGGCCGAGATGGTTCTATACGGAATGAGGCATCGTTACCCCGAAAGTGCGAGGTGTGAGACAGGTTGACTGCATGCTCAGGAGAGGCAGAGGTAGGCCGAAGAAGTATTGGGGAGAGGTGATTAGACAGGACATGGCGCAGCTTTCGCTTACCGAGGACATGACCTTCGACAGGAAAGGCTGGAGGGCTCACATTGTGGCAGTAGTTAGTAGGTAGTCCCGCTTATCCTTTTGTACTATTAGTCGCAGTTTTGCTCTTTAGTTTCCTGTCTTATGATTTGTGCTACTATCTGTTGTTTCTTGTACTTCACTTAGCTAATTTATCTGTGGTAGCTACTGCTCCTTTTTTTTTCAGACTGTTTTATCATGGCTTTTTCGCTTTCGTTATTTTAATTTTCATACAACTTTGAATCGCTTGTCATTATCTGACCTTTTTTGCTACATTTTCTCGTAAGCCGAGGGTCTACTGGAGACAACCTCTTTACCTTGTTGTTATTATTATTTTTTTTTTTTTTTGTAACTAACATGATTTTATTAATCACCAAAGTAAGCATTTACATAGCCACACAACCAGGAAACACACCCGGCTATCTCAAAAAAAAAAAACACCAAAGTGACTCCTAACTTTACGAGGTGAAGAAAACTAGTCACCTTATGAAAAGGGAGTCATGTTTCTTCACCACAGGTAGTAAACAAGAAAACTAATACAAACTCCAAACTACAACTTAGAAAGTCAATCCCTGTATCAAGGATCTAATACCAGGTGATGCCCTGACATTACATATGAAAGCCACCTCCTTTGCGATCCCCTCCACTGTTCTCTCTTTGTGCTAGAAAATTCTCTAATTTCGCTCTATCCAAATAGCATGTATCACTTCAACATAAACAAGTTTAAAGATAGCAGCAGCTTGAGATCTTTCTTTAGCTCGTTGTATTGCCCAGGCCAGATGTTGATCCTAACTACTTGCTGAATATTCTTTGTCTTTAGAGCCAAAGCAACACCCTATCCCATAACCTTCTAGCAAACCCACAATACACAAGTAGATGATCTTTGGTTTCTAATGGTGCATTTACGTAACACACATTCGCTTTAACTTAATGCCCCAACCTAGAAGGCTTTGTCACATCGGTAAGTAACCTTCCTACAAGTGAAGCTGTTACGGTGAACATAGCTTTAGCTCTAGCAAAGATCATTCTTGAACATAAAACACTTCAAGGAACTCTCCTTTGTGGTTCGTTAAGCTGTAAATACATATGTACGATGAAACTCTTGCCTTGTACATTATTTCATTGATATGCACTAAAGTTATGTTCCGCTTAATGTTTTTTCAATACCAACTAGCCTTGAGAATGAATAGAAATTGGTCAATGCCGCCTTTTATGTAATATATATACCAATTTAATCCACAATATGTATCTGCTTCTCGGCGGCAGTCCCAATAGGATTTAGTTAATGCAGCTCTATTCTAAATTTTCAAATTTATTAGGTTCAACCCACCAACACACTTAGGGGAACAAACCCTGTCCCAAGCAACCAAAGCCTTCTTTGTTATAGAGTTTGTGCCAGACCAAATGTACTTCCTGCAATGAGCTTCAATTAGCTTTATTACCTTAGCAGGTATCTGGAAAAGGTGTGACCAATAAGCTTGTATACCAAAGAGGACAGACTGGACTAATTGTGTTCTACCAGCATAAGACAACTGTTTAGCAGTCCAAGATGAAATTCTGGCCACCATTTTATCAATCAGAGGTTGCCATTGGATGATGGACAGTTTTTTGGTGGCCAAAGGGACACCTAAATATTTGAAAGGCAATTCTCCCTGTCCAAACCCCAACTAACTTGATATCACCACTCTATTCTGCAATGTGACCCCTCCAAAATAACTGAGCTCTTGTCCATATTAGCTTGCAAAGCAGAGGCAGTAGAAAATTGAAGGAAATTGTTTTGAAGGCAAGATACTGCATTTAGGTCACCTCTAGCAAACAAGAGCAAATCATCTGTAAATCTAAGGTGGGTAATACCAAGTTTGGCACATTTAGGATGGTATTTAAACTCTTTCTTCTCTTTTAACAAGTTCAAGCTTCTACTTAAATATTCCATGGCCAGTACAAATAGGAAAGGAGATATAGGGTCTCCTTGCCTGAGCCCTTTAGCAGCATCAAATGGTTCTTGGCATGGTTCTCTATTAACCAGTATTGAGTAGTTGGCTATTTTAACACAAGTCATGATCCACTTGGAGAACTTAGCTGGGAAACCAATACCCTCCATTACTTGCTCAAGAAAGACCCATTCAACAGAATCATAGGCCTTCTGTAAATCTACTTTAATCATGCATTTGGGAGAAATATGTTTCCTTATATACCCCTTGACCAGTTCATGTGCCAGTATAACATTATCAGCTATTTTCCTACCAGGTACAAAACCAGCTTAAGTATCACATATGATAGTAGGAATAACAGCTTGTAGCCTTGCTGCCAAAATCTTTGAAATGATCTTATAGAAGACTGAACAACATGCAATAGGTCTGTATTCTCTGATGGTAGTAGGATTTGAAGTCTTTGGTATCAAGGTGATGGCTGTGCAGTTGATAGCTTTGTAAAGCTTGCCAGTATAAAAGAAATTTTTAACAGCCTCAACTACATCTTTCTTGATGAAAGGCCAGGCTCTCTTAAAGAAGCGTGCATTGTAGCCATCAACCCCAGGCGCCTTATCCTCTCCAATAGCCCATAAACCTTCAGTAACCTCCTTTTTTGTGATTTCAGCACATAGAGCCAATTTTTGATCATAGGTCAGTTGAGGACCCTTGGCCATAACCACTCTACTAACTGCAGGAAGTGATGTAGCAGCAGAACCCATCAGACCCTTATAAAATTTGAAAATTTCATCTTGATCTCATTAGGGTTAGTAAGCTTAACCCCATCGATGTGATGAGTTCTTGGATGCATTTTTTGTGACTCCTTTCTTTCATTACAGCAGTGAAATACTTGGTATTAGAATCCTCTAATTTCATCCCTGTTACGCTAGACTTCTGTTTCATAATACTTTTTTCAATGAGTGACCACTTCTCAAGTTGCATTAATGTATTTTCTCCTAATTCAGTAGTTGGTCAGAGGACTGCATAGCTATAGATTCTTGTACCACCTTTAGTTCATACCTAGCCTTTTCAATTTTCTGGCTAACTCCTTTGAACTCTTCAACATTCAGCTTCTTGAATAGTAGTCTGAGGCTCTTGAGTTTGGCCCAAATAGATCTCATGATGTCACCATCCTGGTTCTTCTTCCAAATAGATTTTACAAGAGGAACAAAACCTTCATGATCAGCCCAGACATTGAAGAACCTAAATGGAACTTTAGGAACCCATCTAGACTCGTTAATCTTGAATAACATAGGAGAATGATCAGAAATTGCAGGAAGATCATACTCTGTATACAAATATCCCCATTGTAGCATATATAGATCATTGCCAAAAGCCCTATCCAGTCTGCTTTAATTCTATCTACTCCATGTTGTCTATTGGTCCATGTATAGTAGTCCCCCTAGTTCATTAAGAAGTAAGTTGTGAACACAATCAGCAAAATCCTTAACTTCCCCTAGGGCTAAAGGACTACCAAACAACCTATCTTGGGTGTATAACATTGCATTAAAATCTCCACAAACAAGTCATGGGATGTTTGCATTCTGGGCTAAGATTGCTAAATCATCCCATAAGGATTTCCTTTGAGCAGCAATGTTGTATCCATACACTATAGTCAGTAAGCACTCAAAACTTTGACCTCTCTGATGAACCTTAGCATGAGTAAACTGAGCCTCAGTTTGAATAACAGTAACATTGTAAGCTTCAGGATACCACATCAGCTATACGCTACCATTGGGCATTAAGGTAGTTATAATGCACTTCCCACTTAGGAGCAATCAACTTCATCACTTTGATAGCTTTAAACTCTTTAACTCTTGTTTCTAGGAGACCAACTAATTTAATATGCTTCAGTTGAACATAAGTTTTCAACTCCTTTTGTTTATACCTCTTGTTGATCCCCTTAATATTCCACACCAACCAAGTCATAGAGAGTGGGAAATTGGCACCTCTTTAGCTAGAGGGGATGGTCCAGTTGGTCTTTGTGGTCTCAAATTCACTAAATTCACTGAAGTACTCTTTTGCCTTCCAGATCCAACAACAAGTTCTGGGAACTCTATTAGATAATCCGGACTTAGGGGACTAGCACTACAACTAGCTTTAGTTAGCCCAGGTTGAACTCCATCCTGGCCCTTCAATGGAGATTTCTGTGAACCTAAAGTACTAATCTCAGTACTATTAGCTGAGGGAATAACTGCTGAATCAGTAGAAGTAGAATCCCCTGTTTTTATATTATCTCCTAATATCTCCACTGGTTGTTGCACACCTTCAGGTTCCTTAGCTTTCCACACATGTTGGACCTGTTTGTTAGCTTGAGGGGCTTGCTGGTTAGCTTGAAAGGCTCTTCTAGCTCTCCTCCTCCTTCTAGGTTGTTCATAATGTTATTCAGTTATAACAGGCTGAGGCTGGCAAATGTGGCCAATTCTCTGGTAACTTTCATAGAATTCAGGCTTCCAATCATAGGCAATGTCCTGTTCAAAAGTTCTACCATCAGGGGCTCCAACATTGATCACTGATGGCAAAGGTTTTGTGATATTTGCTTGAATTAACATCCTAGCATAGGATATCCTTGTCTGCTTAGTAGTACATCCATCAGCATATAATGGGGTGCCTATAGCACTTCCAATCCTACTCAAGGCATTACTACTCCAACAGCTCATAGGGAGATTGGGAAAAGTGACCCATAGAGGTATCTCAGTAAAAAATTCAGTGTTCAACTAAAAAAAAAAAGGGGTCCATGGTTTCAAAACAGGGGTCTATTGTTTGATATCATCTTTGTCTTGAAATTTAACAACATTGTAACCCTCTTCGTGATAGAATATAGCAGGGTCAGCAACAGAGGATCATGTTTGAGTGATAAATCGACGTATATAGTTATAACCTGGTGTTTCTCCTATCACATATACAATCAGTGTACTACTCAATTTCTCAGTTTCTCTATCATAATCATCTTTTAAGTGCATACCACCGCTCCATTGATAATTTACGGTGGAATATATTCAAGAGTCATACCATTAGCAGCACTTTGATTTCCAGCAAAGAGTTTAGCCCGGGGTTTTGGTTCTGTTACCTTATATACTGCTCTTGGCTCTGGAACAGTAGAATTCTCTTGTCTCTGACCCGTTCCTTGCACAGAAATAGATGTTGAAGTCGCCATGATAACTATTGGGTTCGATAGAGTTGTTGCCGCTAGCTGGAGTGTCCTCGCAACACCAGCGACACTAAGCGATTTTGCTATTTCACTCAACGCCGCCTTCGTACCACTTAAAGACCCAAGATCCACCGAATGATTTTGTATTAGTGGAGGAGGTGGGGTTTCACCTGTCTTCGATTCTCCACTTCAATCGGACCTGAGCTACCCACTTCAGGTTGATCCTTCCTTGGGCGTCCTCGCCCTCTTCTTTGCCCTTTGGCCATCGCCCGACACGGTGATGGAAGTTAGACTAACATACGCCGATGAGGAGAGAGAGGAGAGAGAGAGAGAGTTATTGTTGTTGTTGTTATTATTATAAATATCAGAGATAAATTTTAAAAAATACTTATTATTCGTGAAAACATTTTTACTTCATCCCAAACATATAAGGACAAATTGACATAAATAGACGTACTAAAATAATACTCCTAGCCAGCAAATGTTTATTTTTATATATTAATGTACATTATACATAAAACATATATTTTTAGTACATAATAATGTATATTTTTTTAAGGGCAAAGGTGCAAATATACCCCTCAACTTTGCTATTTATAGCAGATATATCCCTTGTTACAAAAGTGGTGTACATATACCCCTGTCGTTACAAAATGATGCAAATATATCCTTTTCACTAACGGGATTTTTTTAAAATCATTTAGATTATTTTTTAATTAAAAAAATGCCACGTGACTTTAAAAAAAAAGTCTAAACATTTTTTGTAGTAGACATACTTTTTTAAAGCCACATAGTAATTTTTTTTCCCGATGGGTCGGGTCTGGCTAGTTTTAAAAAAATATCTCCGACTTTAAAAAAATAAGTCTATCCATTTTAAAAAAATGAACCAGACCCGACCCACTAGACAAAAAATTACTATGTGGCTTTAGAAAAGAATGTCTACTAAAAAAAATGGTTAGACTTTTTTTAAAGTCAGGTGGCATTTTTTAATTAAAAAATAACCTAAATGATTTTTTTTTAAATCCCGTCAGCAAAAATGGTATATTTACATCATTTTGTAATGGCAGAAGTATATATACACTACTTTTATAATGAGGGATATATCTGCCCTAAATCGTAAAGTTGAGGAGTATATTTGCCCCTTTGCCCTTCTTTTTTTTTTTTTTTTTTTTTAAATATATTTAGCTAGAGAATGTAGTTATGTTGTCCCTATTGGCCAAATGCGTAACTCATAGTTTAGCTATACTCATATCCCCCAAAACTTCCCCAGCAGAACTCTTCTCTTTTCTCTGTGCTTAGAATTAGAATATCTTTTGTTCCAAAATGCAAATACTGGTAAGTAACTCTCCCCCTTATTCTTCTTAAGTTATTTAGGGGCAATGTTTTAATTTAAAATTTGTGAATGAATATATTTATGTATGTGTAAATGTAGGATAAGATAAAAATGCAAAGAAAAGAAGCAGATGACAGGCCACCTCAGGTGCCAATTTCTTGGATTGAAATATCTAATTCAGTTTCTTGTCAATACCTATTTGAAACTGATGGTAAGCTATCGGTAAGTTTTTCTCTTTTCTTTTGTTTAAAGATTTCTTGTTATTGTATACCTGTCATATTCCTTTTAAGTTTTTAGTACATTGTTTGTAGTTTTAATTTGCTTAGGAGCAATCAAATTACAGAAATAGATGGACCCAAGTTAGGAAATTGCACTATATATAACCAAAAGTGTTTTTTTTTTTTAAAAAAAAAATTTAAAGTTGGTTAGTTTAGAGAATTGAGGTGTTTCGCCTAGTTTTTAGGAACAAATTAAGTGCTTTTGAATAGTAGCAGAAACTGTTTTTCAGCAGCTAAAGACAATAGCTTTTTCCCATAAAGACTTTTGGAAACTTGACCGAGCACAAATTACTGCTCTAGGGTAAGCTATCGGTAAATTCTCTCTCTCTTTTTTTATTTTTTTTTATTTTTTTTATGCTAAAGATTTTCCTAATTCTATCTTCAATTGCTTGTTGTAGTGTACAAGTCATACTCCATTTCAGTTTTTGTTACCTTGTTTGTCGTTTTAATTAGCTTAGGAGCAATAAAATGACAGAAAAAGATTGATCCAGTTAGCAAATGGCACTAGGTATAGCCAATAGTGCTTATTTTAGAGAGTCGAAGTGTTTGGCCTAGCGTTTAGGAACAAAATTAATTTTTCAGAAGCTAAAAGAATATGTTGTGCACCAGTCATAATCTGTTTCAGTTTTCATTAAGTTGTTTGTAGTTTTAATTAGCTTAGCAGCAATGAGAGGACAGAAAAAGAGGGATCCAGTTTGGAAATTGCATACATATAGTCAAAAAAGTGCCTATTTTATAGAGAGTTGAGGTGTTTGGCCTAGCTTTAGGAACAAAATAAGTGCTTTTCAAAAGCTTTAAAAACAGTTTTTCCGTGGAAACTTGACCAAGCACAAATTACTGCTCTAATATTGGCAAAAGTGCTTTTGAAATTAATTAGCCAAAAGTGAATTGTTATTCTCCAAAAGTACCTTTTTTGGAAAGAACTTCTAACAAAGAACAATTTTCAAAATAATCAGGTTTTAGAAGCTAGGCCAAACAAGCTAGTAATGCGATTAGTGGTATTTTAGTAAACGCCCATTTCCAAATTTGGCTGCACAGGAAAGCAGTTAATGGGATTCCGAGGCGGAGTAGCATATCGATACAGGTTCATCTGAACCGAGTACTTTAGGTGCAGTGTATAACTTTATATGTAAAAATGCACTAAAATTGCAATAAATAGTAACATATGAACCTATAACTTTAAAGATATAGTGGATTTAATGCTAAGAACCTTAAATGTTAAATCCATAAAACTTAAATCCTGGATATCTGATGGGATTGGGTTGGACTCATGCAAAAAAGTTTGGAAATTGAACCTTTTTACTTCTTTAATAGGTATCAAGTAATTATTGTTACCATTCTCAAAGAAAAAATAAAGAAGAAGTACTAGGTAAATTAAACTACTTGTTAATTAGAAACCATTGCACTCTGATAACTATCTAAGCTAATTTTACTGCTCGTAAGCTTCGAATATGGCTCGTATTTCCTGTTCTCTCCTTTATGACAGTTGTGGCAGATGTAGTTCAATAATGTAGGTAATAACTTCATATATGTTTGAATGTGCACAATAATTTCGTATATTGGCATTAACTTCTCCTCTGTTGTTTAGCTTTCCCCTTGCCATTTCTGTAGGCGGAAGTAATATTTTTGAGAGGTTATAAACATCTTGAGCATATTAATAGTATATATTACATCCCAGTGATTGATATTCTATACTACTGTTATTTTTTCTCGATGCCTAAATATGTCACTACATGTAGTATATCTTGCCACTCTGTACTACATTTTCCGTGTCATGTTAATATATCAAAACTACTTGTTTCCAAATAGAGACTTACATCTGTCTCTCTTTACAGGTCAAGATGGTTGATGACTCTAGACCAGCTGCACAGAGAATAGTTGAACCCTTTCTGAATAAATTTTTCCCATCTGGCTATCCATATAGGTGTGAAATTCTTAGAAATCATTTCTCAACAGTTCTAGTTGGTCGCAAGCTTCATGAATATGTAATGTAAATATCTGCTCTTGATTGCTTCTGCAGTGTGAATGAGGGGTATCTGAGATACACACAATTTCGAGCACTCCAACACTTCACGAGTGCAGCATTGTCGGTTTTGTCGACTCAGGTCTTCTAACTATGAAGCATCTCACTGCCTGCTAAACTTTATTCGACACTAAAACTTTTTAGAGTATACTATTTTCAAACAAGAGCACGCACACACACGGACACACACTACATGTATGTATATATTCATGGTTGACATTGGCTTTTGTTCTTAAGACCTAAATACATGATACATTAAAATTGTTATACTTCTGAATATTACTCCTTTGCAGTCACTGCTATTTGCTGCAGGCTTGCGTCCTACCCCTGCTCAGGCAACTGCAGTGAGTTGGGTAAGCCTTTGTCTAGCGGACAGATTAAACAGATGAACTCCTCAAGTATTACGTCCAGTTCCCTTTCCTTCTTAAGGGAGTTATTTCATGATTGTTCTGTTTATTTACAGATATTGAGAGATGGTATGCAACATGTCGGAAAGCTCATATGTAGCAACTTAGGTGCAAGGATGGATTCTGAGCCTAAACGTTGGAGAATTTTAGGTTTGTGCAATGTCCCTGGAGCATTGGTCTATGCTGTGATTCTTCTTTATTTCTTTATCAGAGTTGTTTCTGCGTAATTTAATTCTATTAATTGCATTGCTTTGTTAAATTGTAGAGTAGTTTTAAATTATATATACTTTTTATGCTGCAGCTGATGTTCTGTATGACATGGGGACTGGTTTAGAAGTTTTGTCTCCTTTATGCCCGCATTTGTTTCTTGAAGTAGCTGGCCTTGGCAATTTCGCAAAGGTAAGTTTTCTCTGCTTACTGATTATAGAGGCTCACTGAGTATTTTGGGAGACTTATGAATGACTCTGATTCAATGTAGTTCGAATTATGTATTTCTTGTTTCTCCCTCTATTCCTCTGGCGGACATGATATACCATTTTTTGATTCCCAAATTCTCCCCGTTTTTCTGATTTAATATATAGGATTCTTCTTGCAGCTTTTGTATTTCTTTTCATACCGCAGGAGAAAATACGAGAAATTCATATATGTCGAGGAGTTAAATTTATCTGCACTTTGGACCACTCCCCTTTTTTAATCACTTTTATCTTGAAGTATAATGGAATTGAAACATTAGTAAAAAGGGAACTGGATTTTCCAGAAAGCTGCGTACAGTTTTTAAACTACTGAAAGAGGGAATGGTTAACCAGTCGCTTTAAGGTTTCAGTTTCTTTTATGATATTCTCCCTCGAGAGAGTGATTTGTGGTTTCTCCTTTTGGAGCACTAGTGGACACTCAATTGTTCTATCTGTGGAAGATATATTTTATTAGTCTAATTGAGTAAAAAATTTTGGTACATTTTAAAATTGTGTATAATCTAATCTTCAGTGATGTGATTTGTGAGAAATTTGTAGGCAGCAGTGTTAACGACGTTATTTTTGTTTGGAGTTATCAGGGAATGGCGGTTGTTGCAGCTAGAGCAACAAGATTGCCAATATATTCTTCATTTGCCAAAGAAGGCAATCTTAGTGATCTGTTTGCTAAAGGCGAGGCTATTTCCACTGTTTTTAATGTTCTAGGGCTTGGAACAGGAATTCACTTAGCATCCACTATTTGTTCATCAATGCAGGGAAAGGTATTATTTTATTACCATTCAAGGTATATTATTGAATTCGTTCTATTCTCATTCGATCCATTCGTAGGGCTGCTGAATCATGTATAAACTAGGAGAATTAAATTTTTATGCTACTATAAAATCCACTGTGCCGAACCTGATTGAAAAGTAAAATAAAATAAAATCCACTATGCAGAGATGTCGGTCTTACATCAGCGTAATGTATGCCCTATGGTATGTTGATGTATGTTTCTCTCTGTCGCTATTTGTTTTCGTTTGTTGTGCTTATAAAACCTTAAACTGGTAAAAGTACAAGGAGATCATGTATTGTAAGATGTCCAAGATCATTTCCACTTGGAAGAAGTCACTAGGCATTCTTGGTATATCTGTTTTCCACGCCTTAAAAGATGGTAAAATGAAATAAGAGGAACTTTTGTTCCATGGGTACTCAATTCTACTCCCTTGTTGAGATCACTTTTTATAAAAGCAAGATAATAAGACCATGTGGACTATTTAGCCCAAGCACTTGTAGAGAATGCAAGGACGTTGCTTGTAGCAGATTATAGGGTCCTTGGTGATTCTGACACTATTGAATGCCTGCAGTTGGTTGTTGCCCCGCTGCTGTCTGTTATACACGTTTACAGTGTCGTTGAAGAAATGCGAGCTGCTCCCGTCAACACATTAAATCCGCAGAGAACTGCAATGATCGTGGCTGACTTTGTGAAGGTGCATATCTAAAGTTGCAAACGTGAGACAGATCTATTCACAACTCATTTAACTAAGTTCTGTGTTATCATATTTAGACTGGAAAAATCTCAAGTCCTGCTGACCTAAGATATCGAGAAGATCTCTTATTTCCCGGAAGGCTGATAGAGGATGCTGGAAAGGTAAAGGTGGGAAGGTCTCTGCATGAAGTAGTCAGGCCTTCAAAGCTGCAACAATTTAAAGAAACATTTCCAGAGGAGAAGTTCATTTTAAACCATGGAAGTAGATGGACTGATATGATACTGGAACACAATGCAACCGGTGAAGATGCATTGAGGGGTTGGCTGGTTGCTGCTTATGCTTCAGATATGGAACGATTGGTTCATGAACCAAGTGCGAATATCTTGCTAGAGGCTTATGACAAGATGAATGGTTCATTCTCCCCGTTTTTAGCTGAGTTGCAGGCCAAAGGGTGGCATACAGATCGGTTTCTTGATGGTACTGGAAATCGTTTTGCATTTTAGTTCTTTAAGATATCGAATTCTTTGTACTTTGTTATCCTTCCCCTTCAGTAGATTACACAGGATACATGTAGGAGTAGGACAAAAACCTTTCATCCTCAACAGGTACTTTTTGAGAATAGCAATTCCACCCTATACAAAACTAGGAGGAGGTTGATTGAAGATGGGCAAGGTGTCTCCCTCACTTTGTTAATGAGATGTCACATAATTGGTTTAAGATCCTGAAAGATGTTTCGATGGTTTTTATTGAAGATATTTCATGTTCATTGCATTCTGTTTGATCTATGAAGTTATACAAGCTCTTCCATTGCGTTTGTTTCAAGAGATTTAATACACTTTAATTTCTTTGTATTTGGTGATAAGACTCCCTCTAGTAGCATTGTGCCTTATTTGCCATTGAACGTTGAAGAGTTATTCTCTCGATCCGCCAAAGGGTTTTTTCCTATGAAAGAAATTCATTGCCAACTGTAATAGCAAATGGATTCGTAATATACTTTTGCATTTCTTACTGAACACTCTTTTGGTCGTGTTTCCACAAAAGGAGGTTTCTATGTCGATAGTTTTTGGATAATTTGATAGTGTAAAAAATTGTTTACACCGGCGGTATAGAAAACTTAAACAAATCATAGGTAAAAGCTTATTGTTGGGCATTTCTATACTAGTATAAATGTTCCTTCAACTTTGCCCAAAAAAGGGGGGAAATTTCAGGAAAATAGAATTCACTCACTTATATTGTAAAAATATTGCCCATAATTTACATTGCAAAGCTTTGGTAAAAAATAATAGGCTTAAAGCTGTAGAACATGGTGTTGATCTTCTTCTCACAAATTTCGAACCTCCATTAAATATCACTCTCAAATTCAAAAGGAGTTGAAAAAGAAAACAATATAAAATCGAAATAGTAGAAAGAGAAAACGGGGGGAGTTGACTACTAGCAAGCAGGAAAAAAATTAAGAAGAACAAAAGACATATCATATTCAATTTCATTTCAACAAATCAAATCCATTAGACTGGTGAAGATTAGATTTTAAGATAATCCATCATTAATGTTGAATAAACTTAAACAAGTGGATTTAAATTTCGAATATGATTTTGTGAGAAATTTGGAGTGGATGTTATTTAGACTTGTTAGAAATATATAAAAGGAGGTTGTTTACAAAATTTGAAATCATTTAATGGAGATTTGGATTGACCTTGGACAAGCTACAGATACATTGATATGATCCTAAATGGCACAAATGAAACAAGGATGCTTAGAAGGACGTGAGACGTTTGGATGATAGCATGAGAAGAGATTGTGGAGGCTTCTACACCAAGTGGCTAAAAGCGCAAAGCGATAAAAGTGTAAATTGTGGCTATAAGATGCAAATCATGGCCAAGATCCCAAATATAAGGCTAGGGATGTAATTTGGGCTACAATTGCAAGACAGTTGGTGTTTGGAAGATGAAGATCTCATGTTGGGTTGTTTTCGCAAAGAGCCAATTTAGGGCCTTTGTTGTAAGAGCTTTTAGTATAAATAAGACACTTAGTCTCTCATTTCTTCCTTAGCTTATGCATTGTGAGAAGATGAATACTCTTGTTGAGTAATAATTTGTTTAGCTAGGTTGCTATAGTTTTAGTGATAGACAATGGTGGATTCCATTGTTGGCTTATGAACCTCATTCTCATTGATTTCATGAAGAGTTGTTTATTTGCGGATTCAATTGAATTTCTCTTGCCTTGATTTCAAGTAGTATAGGTTCTCTTGATTGAATTCAATTGGAAGGGTCTAGGATTGATATATCTAGGTTTGTCCATAGATTCATTATTATTAGGGTCTAAATTTTATCCTTCTTTTCTCATCCCCTTTTCTTCAATTCTCATCCCCTAATTTCTTGTTATTCTTTAATTCCGTATTTTAGGTATTGATTTGGTCTTTCCCCAAATCGATTCTTATCATGTTAGATATCGAGAACATCATTGTTTCTTGCCTCATAAAAAATTATGATTCTCTACTCTGTGGTTTCTACCTACGTCGATAATCCTAGGTTCATGTCTTATTTAAAAATAAATCATTGAATTCAAAATTCAAAAATCCCGTAAAAAAAATTGTTGTTGTGGTTTGTTTTGTGTGGAATATCCTACATAACAAGGTTCGATTATATAATTAGTTTTGATATCAAATCTAGCATAATTTATTTAGATTTTGAATTTGAAACCATGTTTACAAGTTATTTCGCGAAATTTTGACAAGTACAAGTTTTCACGAAAAATCACGGGCTTCTTAGAAATCACCATTGGAGGACCTTCAAACTTTGAAGAACACAACCGTAGGGGTTGGTTAATTGGAGGTTTAACCGAACGGATCCATTCCATCTTTTGGAATGGGCGTTGTTCTCACGTGGTGATATTATAGCTCGTTAGAAATCCCCACCTACCATGTTTTACTCATGCTTTATATTATATAAAATTCACGGAATACATTGAATTTTGGGTGTTATTTTTTTGCTTTAGGAAAGACATTCAATGGCACAAATTCTTACGGGCCCTCGCATTTCACGACGTGTATCTATACCTAACCCAAAAAACCATTTGATTCAAAATTTCAGGTTTAGTCAACTCTTTATTTTAATTAGTGCATCTAAAACCTGTGGGCCTTGTGTGTTATTGGGCCAAATGTGACCATGACAGGAAAACATATGATATAGTATGTAATGGGCTCACGAAAATTTTGATTTAAGTCTAAACTTTAAGCGCGCAAACGAATATAGAAAATATTTGCTATTATACCAGCAACGACAACAGATTAAGAAAAATATTTTTGGACGTGTTAATACTTATATAATATGATTCGGAATACATGAACAGAGTACGAATATCGAATGATGTTTAAACTGAAGCATGAAAAAAAAAAAAAAAAAAAAAAAGGTGAAACTTATCATCTATGTCTAAGATGGCAGCCACGTTTTCATTGGACAAATAAGTTGAAAAGTCAAGCCATGACGTGTAGATAATTGCTTATCTAAGTTTAGTTTTGGTTTCTCATGAATTGGACCCAAAATTCAACTGCTTCCTCTCCTCCATTTTGCAACGTGAGGAACATAGTTGGTATTCTTGTTTGATAAATCAGCCCCAACAAGGAATATTTTGGAGATAAAAGAATAACTCAATGCCTTGTCTTTCATAGAACATCAAAGGAATATTATTTCATAGAACATCAAAGGAATATTGTTTCAACTTCTCGACGATGGCAGCAAAGTCTATGTAGATCATTGGTGAGTTAATATGTGCTAGTTTCTAGCTAAAGCTACAAAGGGTTCGTTGGTTTGATATGATAACAGCCACAAGATTGTAAATCATCACCATTAACTTTTATTTCAAGAAACTTGAGAATTCCTAAAATGGCGATTTTCAAGATTGGTCTCTTAGAGGTAATTCAAATCACTCAAACTCCTTTATTACGAGTAGTTGAAAGTATTTGTAGCACGTATTTCAAGTTGTGATGGATCGTCAGTCGATTTCATAAATCCTAGGATATGGCATGAATAGTGTTTCGAGAAATCGGGGAAGACGATGAATAGTGCTCTTGGTATTTAAATATTGAAACATAATTATGATCCTAATAACCTATTAAGTTGTTTGTTAGCTAATTTAGAGGTGAACAACTAAGGATCCACCCAAATTGGATATTTTGGATTGTTGGAGGAATATGAGTTTAAGTGAAAATGGAATACAAGAATGACGTAATTGAAGTTGCTATAGGTGGGTATTGATGGAAAGGAATTCTGGAATGTAGATCGAATGTGATTAATAAAGAATTCACCCTAAACAAATATTTGCGAATTAACACTATAATGGTTCGGTTGATGAACTTATTGGTTGTTATTAATGAATATATATCGTGTTATGTAGTTTGGTTGTGTTGGAGATGTTTGGTTGTCAATTGGATGTTGGAGCTAACGGTTGGTAATGTTGGCTACATTGAGGTATGCCGAGCTTTTTTAATTACCGGTGTGCTTTCACATTTATTTTTGAGCTTGAATGATAATGTTAATGAGATCTCAATCCAAAAATCTTGTTCTTCTTGGACAAGCTCTGACATGGTATTTATCCTTTAATTGGGATTAGCAGGTAATATTTATTCTTTTGCGTTATAACGACTAAGTTTGATTAGAGTTATAAAATTACTTAACGCGCTTACATGATTCTCGTGGTTTTATTGAGGAGAAAATGCACATTATATTATGTACTTGATTTCTTGTGACTTGTTGTTACGAGTTCACATCATACTTTGTGATGAAATTGTTGAAATCACTCTCTTGATTTGTATTATATAAGTGAAAATGTAAACTTGATTTAGTGAAATGGATTTGGCTGAAGGCCATGACTTGAGAAAATGAATTGAACAAGATTTTCACAAAACTTTGATATGATTTGTCAGAAAGAAAGACTATTTAATCCAGCGGGTTCTACACCTGTACCATTGCTCATCGGATTTATAAGGGAGATGTGCCGCCAAATTCTTATAGACGATCTCGAATAACCCTAAAGGCATGGTGTACCATAGACCTATACGGCGGGGAGAGCATAAGACGTCCGTAAGGATGTAAAGCTTACTTTTCCTTCATTTGGCATGTATAGTCATATACGTGAATACGATACTTGAGATATCAACATTGAAATCAGGGAATAATATGACAACTGAGAAGTTTCAGGAAGATCCTAGGCATTTTCTAAGTAACTGGTGCTTCTTCCTTGTTTTGATAAATTAAATTTTGTACTTGGTTTACCACTCATGTATTTATAAATTTTGTCCACATTATATGCTTTGATAAATTAAACTGTGTATATGATCCATCTCTCATGCACTTGATATTTTTTTACATATCTGTATAACTATTGCTCGATCATGGGTTGTGGCTATGACGCATATCTGAGTATTTCAATACTCGCGCATCATTTGTTTAAACGCTTCGGTGTTAGGTATTATGACAACAGCGGTGCAAGTCAGCCGAGTGGTCGTCGTAGCGTTTGCTGGGATTCCCGTGACTTCATACTTTTAGTGAGCCCATATTTGAGGTCGTGGAATTCACATAGTTGTATTTTCATTTTAGGTATAACACGAGCTAGTCTCGCAACATCATTATTTCGTTCGTAATTTCATAGAGGCTCCATAGATATACTTGTATTATTTTTGGATTATGGGTACCCGTATGGACTCACAAATAATATTTTTATTTTAGGACTTGGTTAACGAGCATGTTGATTAGATATTATTCGTTCGGCTTACTCACTAATATTGATGTTAATTAATTGGATGGTGGCATTGGCACAAAAGTAGTCACTTCACTAAATTCCCCGTCCGTCGACCCGCATTCGTTTCCGTATTTGTTCCGGCAGCATCGGGTGTCGTGCACGCTCTTTCCGGTTCTCGGGGGCGTGAAGTGGCACAAGATACCTCAAATACAAGGAATATTCAGCCCAAAGATCGAGGTACGAAATACAATATGTCATCACTAAAGGATTTTCTTTTCCGTAATTTATGGACCAAATGAGGCACTTAATTGGTTCCAAAATTTGAGTGATCACTATTACGAGTTTTACGTGTCACAAAATACAAACCTTAAAATGTTGAACCATGTCCCTTCAAATGCAGTTTATGCTTTCTTCGATTCTTATCCATCCCCATTTGTACTTACGAGTCCACATCAAAGACGCAAATCACGCTTATGTCAAATCAATACTCATGAAATTGACCCAAAAACTTGTTTACGGTCCCATGCTATTTATGGTCACAAATACGACCGTAAAGTACGACGTTCCAAATGCATTTACAATGCACCATTCCACTTGTGGGCTCTAAAGCAAAGTATCTCATGTGAATAGTCATATTACGCCATTAGCAACCGTATTCATAATCTTGAAAGCCATAAAGACCTAAGATATGCGTGGCATTACCCTAAATACCATACGGTACTTATCTCAAAAGTATTCTACTCGATTTTTGTTCTTTCATGCCTACGCTAGAGATTTCACTATGTTTATATTTTTAGTTCAAAGCTTCATTAGGTATTTGTTCATCCTTCCTTTATCTCGATCTTCCAAGCTAATTAAGTCACTAGTAATTGACCTTAGTATTTCAGTTGTTGATCATGGTTTCTTGAGTATCCCATCGCGATATCTTTTTGTGCTAATTCTTTTTCAAGCTTTTCTCATTTTAACCTCGTCAAATTTTTCTTTAGCTCAAGTCCTATTTTAGTTTAATCGAGTCATCCGTCTTTCAATTAACAAGACCGCGTGTTCCGCATTTATGTTAGCTCTTCCACAAAGATTAGCAACCTTGTGAATTGACTTTTTGGATAAAGAAAAATGGAATCACGACCATAAATTTTTTGGAAGAAGCTTTAGATAAATCGAGGACAAATGTTTCATGGTAAGTTCATGTTCCCATGTACATGTCTAAATGTAATACGATGATCCATGACCATGTTTTCATGTAATCAGGAATTTTACTACTAATTTTGTTTGACCCATCATTCGTTTGGTAGATATTGTAACACCCCGTATCTTAGAACTAAGGTTAGACTCATAAGGAGAGTAGATAAACGGCGTTCGAGCGTTTTTCATCCATAGCCCACGGGCAATAGGATAATGATGAATTTGGGAAAAGTACCCTCAATGAAAGGAGTACGTAGAAATACCTTTCTAACGATATAGTGGAAGGTGAAGGAGACATGATCATCTATGATAGTGAAAAGGCAATTCTGCTATGGGGAGATGATGTGACTTATGACAATGGTCGATATGAGGGGGAATTCCGAGAACCTCCTTGACGAAATATCCCTTTGAAATAAGTGGTATATTATAGGTCTTGGGCCTTATACGAGAAGTTATGCTCATTTTACCGAAAGAGTGCAAACCGACACCCGTCGCTTAATGAAGAGTCTATGGTGAGAGAACAAGAGCTATGAAGAGCCCCGCATCGCGGAACCATCGCGACATGGAGGTTTTAAGTTATACTTAGGTTCGGGGGTATATTCGAAGACCCCATTCACGAAAAATTAACCTAACTTAAGAACAAGTCCCAATAACCCTACAAGGTAAGTTTTATCATGATTTTGGTTGAATTCAAGTCCCTAATCTGCATGAATTAGAGTAAACCCAGTTGTTCAAGATGAATATAAAGTCTTTAATTCAAGTTTCGAGGCATTACTGTGTATACAGATACTATCTACGTGTGGGAACATCATTGTTTCTGCCTCATAACCCATAAATTACGATTCTCTACTAAAACTTGTTTCTATACTCATCTTCTAATGGTCCATTCACGTACATTGTTATAATTTGTATTCTTAATATTTCTTTATGATTATTGAGAATCCGTCCGTAATCCATGAATGTGCGGGAGTTTCGACCGTTTTTAAATAAGACGATTAAATCTTAATATCCTACATAAAAGTAAAGTATTATATACATTTATCATGCTATGATACAAGATACATACATCAAAATACAATTTATTTCCATGAAACCATATTTACAAGCTATTTCATGAAACCATGTTTACAAGTTATACTCACGCATTACAAGATGTCGAAGGAAGGAGGAGGGCTTCTTGAAACATTATGTTCATGTCGGGAGTTGCACAAAAGAAATGCAAGGTCTAGGCCACCGTGAGAAATGACCCGAAGACGATACCTTAATTTTACACCGAACGGATCCATTGTGCACAACTATCTTATACCCCCGGCAAGTGCATGTACTGGCCGGTAGTGTGGGGTATGTCCTTGTGTTGGATGATTGTACCATGTTTTACGGCATATTAAATACCTTTCCTCTAACCAGTGGTTGAGACATTGGGTATAGAGTGTGTGATGAAATGGGACCCTTACTATGATCAAAGAAGGTACTTGATTAATAGGAGCGCAAGGGTGTTCTTTACCCATGGCATATACCAAGAAGAGGTTTGGTATGATGTACTTCCACTAGACAATTGTTACTTGTGTTTTGGGAAACCTTGGTTCCAAGAACATAAGGTTTCATATGGGCAAGAATGGTACAAGTATGTAGTGGACAAATAATGGAGACCTCTCTTTCCAACGTACTTCCAAAAGATAAAACAATTGCAAGTGAACCCTATCCTATGGAGAGTGGTCCCGAAATCCCACAATAGGAGAAAAAGAATTTAGAAGAGATTCACCTAATGATGGAACGCATACTTAGTGTTCTTGAACATAAATGAAATGAAGAAGTCTAAGCCTTGTAAAGCAAAAAGATTAAAGTGGAGGGTTCCGTTAACCCTTGCAAAAAGTACTTGGCACTTGTCCCAACTCCCATGAGCTCTATGGTCCCATTGAGAGAGAAAAGATTGAAAGGAGTAAAGGAAGTAAAAAGTGACAACTCTAGAATGGAAAAAGGAGAGGTTGTGAGGAATGATGTGAGGGAGTTGTCACAACCCTATTCTAACTCATGTAACTTTGTTTTCTTCTCTAGTTGTCTTAATGATGGTGCAGGTATTCTTGGAAGCAAACCAAATGATGAACCTCAAACTTTGAAAGTTCATGAGGTAGTTGAAAGCTTCCCGAAGGAGCAAATGGATTCCAAAGTTGAAAATCGAAGTAAAGAGAATGTTCTATGCGAACTTTAAGGTAAAATAGCTAATCTTAATACTCCAAATGATATAAGTAACCATGATGCTAAAATGAGTGTGAATGATAGCTTATCCTTACTTGAGCTTAATGAGCCTTTACCTTGTGATGATCTTAGTGAGTCTTCATTGATTGTTGACAATGTAGTTGGTATGGGTGTTCCAACACTAGTTGATCCTGCTGATGACCATCTTGATTCATCTTATGAGATCAATTTGTGTCCATCTAGTGTTGATCCTTATGATTTGCAGGTTAATACATCGTCATATGATTTATTAGTTCACCCACTAGTTGATCCTAACGATGACCTAGTTGATTCTTCTTGCAAGATTAATTTGCGTTCAACTAGTGTGGATACTTGTGTCAATTTGATTGCTATGATAGTCCACTAATTGAGAAATTTTGTGATGTGCTTAATGAGCCTCAATTTAGTGATGTTGTCGATATAATTGATCATTTGGATAGTCATGAAAATGAAAATGCTTTGAAAGGTGACATTTGTCTTTTTGAAAGTGAGATTGTATGTTTTGATTCGCCGTTGTTCATAGAATCTTCTCTCTTAATCCATATCTTATTCAATGAGAACATGACTAGTGGGGATGATGTACATAGTGGATTGTATTGTCATGATGAGCTTGTAGCCACCTTTGGGGATTATAGTGTGTTTTGTGAGTCACTATGGGATGATGATGAGCTTGGTCATGATGAAAAGCATGGGGTGGACGAAGTTGTTGACACCATCCTCGTTGATGAAAAGTCCTTCTTGAGGGTTTGTTACCTACTTAATGGACCCACGTCGAATTTGGGAAAGACCTCCGAAAGTGATGAGCGCCCTTTAAAGAAGGGAAGTATCGAAAAAGAAGGTGATGCTTTCCTATAAATTGCTAATTCTTCATTGCGTGTTCAAAATCTTATTAGCCCAATGCATGATATTGTTCTTGAACCTAGTGAGGCTACATTGGAGGATGACATAGGTGAAGAAGTTGTCTTGCGTGACACCTTTCTTTATTACTTATTTGCATATGATGACGCTCTTATGTGTGATAGAGGTGCATCTTATGTTCAAAGGGGTCTTTATGGGTTAGATGATTTTGCTCTTAACTGAGATTTGTGTATACTCTTCCCTTTTGATTGCAGTGATACCTTGTGTGATTTAGTCTTGACACTACCTTGTATACTCTTCCCTTTTGATCCCAGTGATACCTTGTGTGATTTAGTCTTGACACTACCTTGGAGGAATCAACTTCTTAATGCCTCATATATGGAACTTTTGTTTTTGATAGTGGTTGATGTATGGTTGCACCACAAGTTTTTCCTCCCTTGGAGTGAGATTATGATCATTGCCTTTTGTGCTAACCCTCATGCGTTGAGGAATATGTCTTCGTATGTCTTCCCTTGGATTTTACTAGGTTCCGATTCGAGGACGAATTCTTTTGAAGAAGGGGAGGATGATATGATCCTAAATGTCACAAATGGCATAAGGATTCTTAGAAGGACGTGGGATGTTTGGATGATAGCATGGGAAGAGATTGTAGAGGCTTCTACACCAAGTGGCTAAAAGCGCAAAGGGTTAAAAGTGCAAATTGTTGCTATAAGATGCAAATCATGGCCAAGATCCCAAATTCAAGGCTAGGGATGTAATTTGGGCTACAATTGCAAGTCAATTGGTGTTTGGAAGATGAAGATCTCATATTGAGCTATTTTCTCAAAGAGCCACTTTAGGGCCTTTGTTGTAAGAGCTTTTAGTATAAATAAGACACTTAGTTTTTCATTTCTTCCTTAGCTTATGCATTATGAGAAGATGAATACTCTTGTTGAATAATAGTTTTTTTAGCTAGGTAGCTATAGTTTTAGTGATAGACAATGGTGGATTCTATTGTTGGCTTATGAACCTCATTTCCGTTGATTTCATGAAGAGTTGTTCATTTGTGGATTCAATTGAATTCCTCTTGCCTTGATTTCAAGCAGTATAGGTTCTCTTGATTGAATCCAATTGGAAGAGTCTAGGTTTGTCCATAGATTCATTATTATTAGGATCTAGCTTTTATCCCTATTTTCTTCAATTCTCATCCCCTAATTTCATGTTATCCTTTAACTTCGCATTTTAGATATTGATTTGGTCTTTCCCCCAAATCGATTCTTATCATACATATATGTTTTTATACAATGTTATACACTTATACACAAAGACATATACATTATATATTTATAGGTGTATAAGAAGTGTTTATACACCCATATACACTATTATATAATATTATACACTATTATACAAAAGCTAACCTAGTCTTCTTCTTTGTGTCTCTTCTATAATTTAGTTCAAATTTACTCCAAATCACTTTAAATTTATGTTTTCAACTCTTCTTGATGTTTCCAATCAATTGGATCAACACCCAATCCGGACAACTAATAAATTCGAAAAATCCAACTTCTGAATCGAAGCTTTGAACGGTCTTCAATGGTGGACTTCTATTTTCAAGTTTCACTCAACCACACTAAAGATAATATTGACAAAGTGTTTTCATGTCAAACGAATCAGCATGATACGATAATCAAATGTAATAATTCTTTCAAGATTGATGCTTGTCTATGTTTATGGAAATAAATGAAAAAAGAATCACAAGACCACATCCAACAACACCAAAGGGCAGCTCGGTGGTAGTTTGAATAAGAATATTACAATCAATTTTTGATGTCCCGTGGGGTACTAATAAAGACGGAGACTATGCTTCAATTCTCTTATACTTGGTTAGTAGAATTAAGTATGATGATAGGTCGGATGAAATGTATTTTGAAAATTAGAACAGTTATACGGGGGAGAAAAAAAAAAAATTAGAAGTAGATCTTTAATGTTGGGCTACGAGATGAAAACAAAAATTCAAATTATATACAAAATGTGTTAAACTAGGTAAGAAGATAAAATTTAATGTTGGTGCTACAGAAAGAAATGAAAACAAAAATTCGAATTATATACAAAATGGGTTAAACTAGGTAAGAAGATAAAATATGGGTCAATATTTGATACACGATCATTATGATTTTAAGGTATTAAATAAAAAGAGGAAAAACGCAATCGGAAGGTTATATAATCTGTAATATTAAAGTGCAATAAGTAATAAAGAATTATTTTCAGGTAGGATGAATGAAATAAATTAATTTTAAAGAACTATTTCTCAGTACCATGAATGAAATAGTGAAATTTAAAGAATCATTTTATGAGGTACCATGAGTTTACTAGAAAGAATCATTTTCTCATGTATCATGACTGAAATAAATATATTTATAAAATACATTTTATGAAGTACCGCGTGTGAAAGGAAAAAATGCATTCATTACTTTGGCATGCAAGTCATGATAAATTGATATGACTTCATATTGTATTTAACCTAGTCATCCAGTTGGATTACTCCCAAATTATGTCGGATCAATCATAATTTCAAAGTTACAAACAAACAAGAGAAAGGATCGTACATTTCAAAATTTTGGCATACAGTTAGGGGTGTTTACAGAAAACCAATAAGCCGAACAAAACTGAAAATTGAATCAAATCGAAGAAACAAATCGATATTTTTTTGTTTAATTTGATTTTGATTATTAAGTTTGGAAACCGACAAACTTGATTTGATTCTAGTTTAAGCAAAAAATAATCGAAAAAATCGAGTCAAACCGGCTATACAAGTACCTATTTAAAAATAATTGGTTTTGTTTGGTAACCAACATTTGAAAAATTGACTTAATTAGTTTGATTTCCTTTTAGAGAAAAATCAACCCAAACCAAACCATAAACACCTTTGCATACAGTCATGACAAATCATTATTACCTCATGCTATATTCAACCAAAATGCCCTATTAAATTGCTAACATGCCAAATTGTCATAATTCCAAAATTATAAATAAAAAAGAGGAAAATAATTTAAAAGTGGATATTCTTTTGAAAGTAAAAAAGTAAATTACATTTAAGGAGATTCAGAAAAAAAGATGCATCAAATCTTATCTGTAAAAGATGCATCAAATCTTATCTGTATAATTGCAAGATTGGTAAGATCTTAATGAACTAGGTACTATATATTGTCACAATAACAAACACTTAAGGTCAAAAAATACTGTACTTCCCTCAATAAAACATGGATAAGTCTTCGATGATTTTGTTTTTCCTGGTCTCCTCTTTCATCTTTTCATGTGGTTAGTATTTCTTTGTCCCTCTACTCTCTTACTTTGTCACTCACAAAAACAAACACAATATTTGTAACATAAGTTAATACAGTAAGATCTTTCCATAACAATCATAATTAATAATAACTTTTTATTATAACAACAACTTTTACTTTGATCAAGTTTTCATGTTTTATCATATGTTCTTTACAACAACATTTCGCTATAAAAATAAAAAAATATTCGAAGTTTCTAACAAATAACGTCGTTATAGAAAGGTTTGAATGTTTAACCATAAAAAGATCTATTTTATTAAGTTGTGATTTTGTAGTGTATAACTTATAGGAGTAAAACATAGTGGATCTAATAGGAGGCGTGTACGTGGTCGCACCCACTATTTTCAACTGGACCATAAAATGAGATTTTTTAAGAATGTATAAATTATTAATCGCACTGTCTTTAATTTGAACAAATTGAATCTAGATCTGTCTCAATCGTACAACAACTTTTTATTTCTCATGAATTAACCTGTGATATATTCCTCGCTTATTAAAAATTCAGTTAGTAACGAATTAGCGACAAATTATTAAAATTTTTGCAGATTATTAAAATGTGCTATTTAGTAATGTGCTAATAATTTTTTAATCCTCAGATATGGCGAATGGATTGTCTTGTGTTGACGACCCATCTTGCAGTGCTTATACCTGCAAAATTGGAGTTCGAGAATGTGTTAATGGTGTTTGTAAATGTTGTTTTTCATTAACATGTGATGCTGGTCAAGAAAGTGTTGACCCTGGTCGCAAAGTATTGACCTTGCAAGAGTCTTCTAATTAGTTAAAGCTATTTGGAGTTTGTTTATGTAAATTCAATGCCTTGTAATTGGCTAATTGAATTGAAGAGTATGTTCTAATGAGTATCTCAATGTTAAATGATGTTTACTTGATCATTTTGAAACATTAACAACTATAATTACGTCTCAGTTATCCCAAACAAATTGAAATTAGCTATATCAATTCTCGAGCAATGCAAATACAAATAGAAAGTATTAAAGGTTATATACATTTTCGAATCGTACGATTCACTGAAAGGCTAAACCACTCTTATATGACCTATAAATAGAATGTTAACATCCAAAACAGAATCTCAACTAATTTGTATTGCTATATAGACTTCTACTGTAGTCTATATATATTTTGTTAAGTCTACATGGATCCTCAAAATTTTTGAGTCTTTCGAGAAAAATTTGTTCCAAGTGATTTTAGGTTTATTTTGTCCCTTTTTAACGCCTTTATTAACCATGGTTTCATATCTATGGTGTGGATATATACAGCTGTGGTCGATGCAACATGTTGAAACAAATGATAATAAAATTTTCACCTTTAGAATGCACCATTTAACTGTCATTCAGTTCCTAAAGTTTCATGTGATCAATGATTTAATGGCGTAAGAGATATGAATAATTTGTAATACCATAAATTACAATTGGATAACAAATATACTGGTTATAGAAAGCTTTATAAAAATGTCGCAATTAATTTCTCAGCAATGTATTCTTGTGCATTCATCGAGAATTTTGTTGGGTGTGTTAACAAAATTTCATATTAATTGCTGAAAAGAAAGGAAATTACATATAAGGTGTATGGATATTCTTAATGAGGTAAGGTTTTTTAGAAAAAATCATGCGGCCTTAGCGAACATCGGATAATATCACACCATGTTAAGAATATTTTTGGATTATTTTACCCCAACACTAACTGGCATCAAAATCAATGGGTTCAGCGATAAGAGTGTGAATGTAGCTGAATGATGGCGCGTTTCGGGCTCAATTTAGCGCCTTTATCAGCCCGTGGGTTGGTCTACTACCTTTATCCGTAGCTTTGAAGACACACCAAAAAAAAAAATATAATTAATACTCAGACGATGTGGGTGACGTACAATGAATCTCTATATTAGCTCATGAATCTTGGTGATAGTATAGGCATGTGGAGCTTGATTCGAGGGGGAGATTGTCGGATGCGCGAATAATACACCATATTGACAGCTGTGAAGAAAAGTAAGCAACATTTAAGGTGTACGATACTCTTAATGAATGAGGCATTTTAGAAAAAAGTATGATGTATGCTTGACCTAAACCAAATAATATTATATCCGCATGATCTAAAATTAGTTCCATTATATAAGTTTCAAGAAAAATTGAATCTAATTAGATGTTTTATTGTAATTCACTAAAAAAAAAAAAATAGTATGAATTAGCGCGGACCAATTTTGTAGCTAAACAGAAAAATTATGTTATCATGAGTGATGTAGCGATGAATTAGCAATTTAGTTTGTAAGGAGTGATCGGTTGGTTCACCAAACCCCGAATTAGCATCACACTATCCAAGTCCGACAAGATCTAGTGCACAATTATCAATCGACTCCTCCCACAATTGTGTTATTAGGGTCGAGCCAGAAAGGGTCATTAGTGGATACCCATCACTTTTCACCGATTAGAGAAACCCTCTTTAATACATTAAGAAAAGATGTTCACACGGGCTAAAAAAAAGACTCGCTCATAAGAATT
Source organism: Lycium ferocissimum (assembly GCF_029784015.1). Lineage (NCBI taxonomy): Eukaryota > Viridiplantae > Streptophyta > Magnoliopsida > Solanales > Solanaceae > Lycium > Lycium ferocissimum. The sequence continues at coordinate 27,402,006 of NC_081349.1, read as the reverse complement.
TAGAACACCTACGTACTGGTAAACGAAAATCACCTTGACAGAATCAGAGAAAATAATAATGTCGAATCAATTCGCCCTTGAGAGATTTTTCATGCGGCCACCTAATTCTAGTTTTTTAATTGGATATATTAGGAGATTCATAAGACGATGCCATAAATCTCTATATAAGGTAGGTTATTTATACCAGACTTTTTTTCTATTGACTAACCTTCCATAAACGAAAGATTTTCTTTGACTTGCTAACAAAATTCAAGACCAAAATCGGAGCTCACAATTGGAAATAACTATATTAAGTTTCTACTTACCAATTTCTTTTTGGCTAGTTCTTAATGAATTTGGCACTTCTATACATTGTTACTACAATGTGAAGCACTCTAAAGTCCAAGCAAGATTTTCTCTTACACAACATGATGAATAAGGCTTCGATAACTGTGTTTTTGCTAGTCACCTTTTTGATCTTTTCATGTGGTCAGTCTCCTTCCTCTCTTTCTCTCACTATCTTATTTTTTGCTTGCCAGATCAACCTTTCAAAATCTGCTGTTAAAAATAATATCTTCGTATCATCTGTGTTTCATCAATCAATTTGAAAAATATTTTTTAATATTAGAGTAGTAATTTGTGTTTGGTCAAGATTCCAAAAAAGCTTCTAGCTAGGGAAAACTATGGACTGTACTTTTTTCCAGCTTTTGCTGTTATTCAAAAATACTTATTGTTTTTTAAAAGCTTGATCAAATACGTCAATTTAAAAATAAATACTTTTAATTTCTCATAAGCTAGATGTCTCAATCCCAATTTATGTGGAAAATTTGAGATTTCGAGAGTCAGACTTTTAAATTTTGATTGTGAATTCGGTCGTGGAATCTTTAAATTTTTTGAAATAAAATTTTTACATATTTGAAAACTACATAAGAAATGCTATAAGTCATAATAATTGATCATTTAAATAATTTAAAATACATGAAAAAATCCAATCAAAGAAAACCTTTTTTTTTTTTTTTTCAAAATTCGAAAAGTGTCACACAAATTCAGATGAAGGGAGATATATATATATATATATATATATATATATGTGTGTGTGTGTGTGTGTGTGTGTGTGTGTGTGTGTGTGTGTTTGTGTGTGTGTGTGTGTGTGTGTGTGTGTGAATTTTTACCTCTGTATGGTGCTAACAATTTTTTAATTTTCAGATATGGTGAAAGGAAAAGACTGTAAGAGTGTTACAGATTGCCACCAATTCGCATGCAAAATTGGGAAGTTGATTTGTCTAAATGGCAAATGTATTTGTAGTCTGTCCAATACATACAATGCTGATCAACAAGCCAATGGCAAAGTTAACCTGCAGGACTCTTCCTAGTTGTAATTAAATAAAGTTGTTGGAGTAATTTGTTCATGTGAATCCAATGCCTAATTATTGGCTTATATGAAAATTATTACAATGTTTTAAGGAGTATTACTTACAATGTTACTTCATCCTTTCATTTTAATTATCTTTTTAGCTTAAAATAATGTCTCAAATTATTGTCGCACTGGGAATTCAAGAATAAAGTTGGTAATTGTCTCCAATTATACCATTAGCATTAAAGTGATATGCATAATATTTAAGAAGAAAAATCAATCTACATTTATTAAGTAGGGATAACTTAGTAAACTACACAGCGTGAAAAAACTAAAACAACAGTTAAAATAGGACAGAGAGAGTATATGATGTCTTGACCAAAAAAATGTGGGAATAAGATTGAATTACTTGTAGCTTGGTTCATGAAAAGAAAATACTAGTACTTTTTTTTTCTTTTCAGATAATAACATTTTTGGTCCCTCAATTAATGATAAATTTTAATTTTGGTTCTCATGATAACTCAGCGTGTTTTTGATCTCTTTATGAAGAAAATATGTTATATTTGGATATTTTAAAATTTATATTTATCGTCAAATATGAAATAATAGTACAAACTGAACATTACATACTGGCAGTTAAGTGGTGTAGAAATATGTAATTATGCTAAATTTGTGAATATTCACAAGTAAAGAGATCAAAAGTGCAAGTTTTAATTGATTGAAGGTTAAATATATTCGTTAGATATCAAAAGAACTAAAATATTTTTTTTTTTATTAATAATTGATGAAGCAAAATTGCCATTCTTGGATCTTTAATTTTTATGAATTTATTGGTGGAAAAGGGTCATCAAAGTCATGAGAGTTCTACCCGTAGCACATTTAATTTTTAATTAAATAAAATATGTGTTTATGGTTCCTTTATTAGAGAAATATGTTCATTTGGATATTTTTAAATTTATATTACTGTTAAATATGAAATAATAGTACAAATTTAACATAACATATGATCAGCAATAAGTGGTAACGTAATTTATAACTAAGATAAAGTTGTGAGTACCACAAAGAGATCAAAAGTGTATATTTTAGTTGATTGAAGGTAGGTTATTTATATATATATATACTCGACAAATTTCATTGATTAACCTTCCAAAAACAAAAAATAATTCTTTGACCCGCCATCCAAAATCAAGAATCGTAGTTTACAATTGAAAATAACTACTATATTAATTTTCTTCTCTCTTTTTTTTATTGTTTTATTTTTTTTATTTTTGGGTTGAATAAAGGAACCTAAATTAAAGCAGAAAGGATTTAAAAGTTATTACAAAACATGGATTAGTCGTGGAGATGCATCCCTGATTAGATTTTGTGTTTATCCAGAGGAAATATTTCGTGGTAAGTTCTTAATATATTAGGTATTATATATACCTACTATATTTTCTGAAGCAGTACTGTACCTAAATTCCAAAAGGATTTTCTTTTACACAAAATGATGAATAATGCTTCGATAATTGTGTTTTTCTTAGTCACCTTATTGATTTTTTTCATTGGTAAGTCTCTCTCGCTATTTCTTTCTTTCTTTCTGTATTTTTATTTTATTTTCCACTAGTGTCCGATATCTGTGTTGAGACCTCAATTAATTCGACTGCACACCGCGTAAATTTTGTTTAAAGAGAAAACGCTTCGTAAAAAGATTTTTTCCATACCAGGAATTCTTGTTGTGTCTCTCCCTTAATTAATCATCACATACGCACACAATGACACGATAAATTGAACCGTAAGTTAAATTTACCAGTTCTGAACATATTAACTCTAGATTCGCTTCTATGATACCGCAATTTTTAATCTCTCATGATGAGCTAATATGTGATATATGTAGATACCCTTTTTTTTTTTTTTTTTTTTTTTTGGCTTGGAGAACCTCTCACTTGTTAATTACATGTTGATTTAGATAACTAGGAGACTTTAGAAATTATGTTTTGTTTGCTCTGTGCTAACAAATTAATATTTTTTATCCTCAGAGTTAGGGGTATAGATGGACCGAGTTGGTTTGGATTTTTTAAAGACCAAACCAAACCAAACTAATTGCATCGGGTTTTTAAATTTATAAGCCAAATCAAACCAACAAAAGTCAGGTTTTTCAACCTCGGGTTTTCTCGGTTTTTTCGGGTTGCTCAGTTTTTCGGGTTTTTTTCAATAAAGTCTTCATACAAAACATATAACCTGTACTTCAAATATTTATTTAGTCCTAGTAAGATATGACTATCTAATTACGATATTTATTAAGAAAATAACACAAAACGTGAGATGAGAAATGAAATTGTATTAAAATTATTCAACAAAAAAAATTAATGAAATTGCATAAAATAAAATGATCACAATCTGAAAGTACTAAGTCATGCTACAATAAATACGGCTAATTTATAAGGCATGTAGAAAATGATCATAATCTAAAAGTACTAAGTCATACGAAAATAAATACGGCTAATAAGTATTAATTACATGACTAGATATTAAAGAAAAATTAAAATTAAATTATGTATTTTCACTTTCTAAACTAATATAAAACTAAAGAATAGATATCAATATTATTTTCATTCTAGTGTTAAATATAAATTACTTTTGTTAGCATGAGTATTGATTTGATTTTTGTAGAGTTTTATTAGAGTTACTCAAATCATTGGGTTATAAAATTTATTGGACCATTCAAAATTCTAATTCTAAGCTTGAAATAATATGTTAAAGGATAAGAAACTATGAAAAAGTTAAAGAAACATTTATAAATAAATATTTCTATGTATAAAATATGTTTGAAATTTTATAAATGTAATGTCGGGTTGATTTGATTCGGTTTGACTTTTTTAGTTAAAACCAAACCAAACCAATAGTGTTCGGGTTTTTCTTTTTAAAATCAAACCAAACCAAATCACTAGTCCAGTTTTTTTCTCGGTTTGATTGGGATTATCGGTTTGGTATGGTTTGTCGGTTTGCTTTTTACACCCCTACTCAGAGTGGTGACAGCAGGTGATCCTGAGCGCAAGACTGCAAAGGACTGTCATTTAAAATGCGAAATTGGGTTTTTGATTTGTCTTTATGGGAAGTGCGTTTGTAGTGATACAAATTATCAAAACGGTGGTGAGACTAGTGGCATTACTGAAAAGTATTTATCTTAAAGCTATTGGAGTTTGCTCATGTGAACCTAATGCCTTATTGGCTTATGAAAATTATGTTTTAAGGAGTATCACAATATAAGATAATGTTTACTTCTTGAAATAGATGGGAATAAAATTGCCTTACTTGTTGTTTAATTCGTGAAGAGAAAATTATATTTTGTTCCGTTTTTATTTTGGATCTTTTGTTTCTTATGTAGAATGGCTTGAGTTTATTTAAAAGAGTTTGAAGTTCAGTGTTTAGATTTTTGATACCATTAGATTAAAATTTAACTTATAATGACATATAATTATATATAGCCAATGATATTGAACTATGTTTCCCGCTGAACTTTGAGATGAAGACTATAGGCACGAAGCCTATTTCATAAGAGCATACAGCTCACTCATGAGATACGATCGACAAATTATATACTCCCTCTGTTTCAATTTGTTTGAACCTATTTTCTTTTTAGTTACGTGCACTAAAATGAATGATCTCTTTCCTAATTTGGAAAACAAATTCACTTTATGAATGATTTAACCATACAAATTTTCAAGGCTTATTTTGAACCACAAGTTTCAAAAGTCTTCCTCTTTCTTAAATGTCGTAGATAATTTCCTAAAATTCAAATGGATTCATATAAATTGAAACGGAGGGAGTATATGTTTTTTTATTTCAAAAGACCTAAATCAGGAGAATCGTAGAGAAATTTGAGGGGTCATTTGCACTTTTGCTGCTATTTTGTGCCGGTCTTTAATTTTTGCCTCTCAAGACAAAACTTTTTCTCGGGGCATAAATTTATATTTCCGCATCTAATATCCTGTAAGTTATGTTGGAACTCTGAAAGAACTTATGTCTCCTAGGCATAAGCTCAATTTTGAAGGAAAAAATTAGAGACCAGCCCATTTGAAGGGAAAACCGTGCAATTTCATCCAATTTCTCCAGTAGGAGATAATTTCCATAAAATTCTTATCCATGGCATTTGTTCTCTAATTGCTAACACTCACTATTTTAACTTTTGTATAATTTGTCTCTTTTATTCAATAAGGGCAAAATTATTTTGTTCTTGTACTACTTGGAAAATAAAAAATAGTAGTTCACTTAACATATAACCTTGGTTGGCCTATGTATAAATTAAAACTTTAGACTATGTTTCAGAGAATATTGGATACGTCAAGGGCCTTCATGAAAATTATCTGTGAATAATATTTTCATTGATATTTTTTGCGTGGATTGTCCTTCTTTTAGGGTGGTCTTTAATTTTTGCCCCTTAAATTGCTGGTTTTAATTTTTGTCCTTGGCTTAAAAAGGTGACCGAAAATATCCCGAGGTTCTGAGTTCGAAACCCCACTCGGTCAAAAAAAAAAAAAAATCGCAAGGCAATGCTTTTGCAAAAAGTCTGCCTTATGCGGTAGAATCTGTCTTAAGGCATAACTCAAAGTCTATCTTATAAGGCAAAATTTGTTGTGTCCAGCGTAGGTTCTATGTAACTTCACCCAAATAAGGCATAGGTTTGCGAAATTATTATTATTTTCGACTCCACTGGGTTTCGAACCCAGAACCTCGGGATATTTTCGGCCACCTTTTTAAGCCCAGGGCAAAAATTAAAGGGCAATTTGCAGGAATGGCCTTATTTTGGGGTGGTCTTTAATTTTTGTCCTTTAAATTGGTGGTCTTTAATTTCTGCCCTTCGCTAGAACTCCTTGGTTTTGGTTTTGAACCCCCACTCAATCAAAAATTAAAAAAAAAAATTGTAAGGTAGACTTTGGATTCGCAAGGCAGAGATTTGCCTATAAGCAGAGTTTTGTTATTTTCAGGCAGAGTTTGAAATTCTACCTTAACTCTGCGATCTTTGATTTGATATGATGATTTTATCAGCGAGTTTGATTCTGCGATCGTTCGTAGAGTTTTGAGGCAAGAGAGAAATTCCAAGGTAGAGTTTTGCCTTCAGGCATACCAAAACTCTGTCTTGCGAATTGAAGTTTTAACTAGCGAATTTTTTTTAAAATTTTTGACTGAGCGAGGGTTTGAACCTGGAACCTAGAAGTTTTAGACGACAGGCAGAAATTAAAGACCAGTGCATTTAAAGGGCACTCTGCACAAAAAAATGAAAATTAAAGACCAATGAATTGAGGGGAAAAATTAAAGCCCAGTCCGTATGAAGGATAATCGTGCAAATTGCCCTTTTGTAAAAGTATTGAAGGGAATATAAGTCAAATAAAAACTTACTTGCACCAGGTGTTTATATCAAATCATATTAATTTATTATAGTTAAATGATAAAGTAACGTAAGAATGTATATTACACCCTCCCGTTCTGGATTAAAAGTCAACTTTAGCTATATAAAAAAAAATCTCAAAATAATTGACTCTTTAAGAATTCAAGACTAAAGTTGGCAATTGTTTCAACTATACCGTTAACTTAAAGAAGATTGCACAATATTTTAGAGAAAACAATATAATCAATCTACTTTTATTAATACAGGTAGCTTAGTAAAGTATACCTTGTATTTTCTTTCGTAATAGATGTGAAAAGAGCTAAAACAATAATTAAAATGGAACGGAAAAATGAATTAATTATTGTTTGTGATAACCATGTTTGTTAAAACATGTATCATGTATTAACTGTAATATAAATATTTTCGCCAGTAAGTATTTACCATATAAAGCATGTGGTTCTAGACTTCTCGTTAATTTCCCAATAAGAATCCTCCCTAATCATTTCTTTAAAATTTCAAACATCAGTATGTACATGAGATCATTAGCAACAACCTACAAAAACTTAGTCCAATTATTTGTTTTTAGATGAATGTGATGATCTCACAAGGTGGGGAATTGAATTAGTAGCTCGGTTGATTGTCTATCTCAATTTTTTACTTTGTTGGTAAGAGTTCAATTCCCCACCTTATAATCACTTATCCCATTTTGTTGGAAATAATAATTCAAAATTGTAGGAAATCAAAATTGATAAGAATTTGATGTTTAATTCATGCCTAGTTAGGATTTAAAGTCAAATTAGTATAGGAATAGGTTTACCTATTTTGAGTTAAAGTAGGCTTTTTACTATTATAATTAGGGATGCTACTAGCTATTTTCGCAACAAGAGAGAAAAGAGAGATTGTGGAAATTGTAGAAGGCGTTTAGAGATTCATAAAGGTTATCAATAAAATATTTTCCTTCAAATTGATATCAGAGCTTCTATGATCCTGATAGAAAACTAAAGAGCTTCCGCTGCATGCGGGAAACTATAACTCAAATATGTCGTCCGTCTAGCTAAGTGTTATGCCCTGAACCATGGCCTGGGCGTAACACGGCACTCGGTGCCTTACTGCATGTGACTGAGCGAACCACATGGCTTCTTTGAATCATCATGAGGCATAACATGAGCGGAATACAACGTGAATGCATGATGAGCCTTTATAAAATGCAATAAGTCATAATACTTAATCAAAATACTTATTTAAACATGAGTGCGGAAATAACATGAATGAGCCAAAATGGCTATACGACTCCGAAAGTGTGACATGACATAACTGACTTGTCCAGTCTATGAAACCTCTAACATAAGTCTGAACATGGAAACATACTCGCTGGGACAAGGCCCCCCAGCATATCTTAGATGCATAGCTAATCATAAAATAAAGAGTTGACTAAACCCCGAATGAGATGGGGCTCACCAATAAGCTGATACGAATGTTGTATTACTGAGCAGATGCGTCGTCCTGTAAATCAATACTTGTATCGTGAAATGCAGGTCCCCGGGCAATAAAAGGGACGTCCAAGACATTGAATGTCTTGGTATGTAAAGCAACCGAAAGAAATAACATGGGACATGGAATAACATGATAAGAAATCGAAAACTTGGACATGAACATGAACATGAGCATGATATATATATATATATGTATATGCATATATATATATGATATATATATATATATATATATATATATATATATATATATATATATATATATGTATATACATATATATATATATATACATATATATATATATATATATATATATATATATATATATATATATATATATATATATATATATGTATGTATATATGTATGTAACATAAGTAAAACATGATAAGTAGGGAGAACATTTCATAAGTCGACCATGTGATATCACTACGTGGGTACGTGGATTTCGGTACCTCGCCGGACCAGCAGAGCCCCCATACCTTGCCCGTATAAGGTGGTAACGTGCACGATGGATCCATTCGGTGTAAAATTAAGGTATCGTCCTAAGCGGGGCGGAGCGATCCTTGTCCTACGGTAGCTACGTAGTTTTGCTATACGAGTCTTCTCGGTAATTCGTGCAACTCCAAAAAACATGAACATAATATAGTTGGCTAAGAAGCCCATGATTTTCGTGAATTAACTTGTACTTGACTTGTAATCATGATTTCACGAAATAACTTGTAAACATGGTTTCATGAAATAACTTGTAAATATGGTTTCATGAAATCACTTGTAAACATGGTTTCATGAAATCACTTGTAAACATGGTTTCATGAAATAACTTGTATTTAGCGTGTATGTATCTTGTATCATAGCATGAAAATAATTACATAATATAGTTGCATGAAAACTTGTAGACATGTAGGATATTCATGAAATAATCATTCTTAGTTAAAAACTTGCATGCAAGAACCCATGGAATACAAGATATGGGTTTTCAAGGATTACGAGCAGATTCTCAATAATCATAATGAGTATCAAGAACACAATGATAGAATAATAGCAATTCAAACAAAATATAGTCATAGACATGGACCTAGGATTATCATGAGCATAGTATAGAATAGAAACCCTAGTTTTGTAAAGTTTCATACTTTATGGATTAGGAGACGTGGGGAAGGACAATGATGTTCCCACACGTAGATAGTAACTCTACATACCTGGTAATGCTCCAAAACTTGAATTAAATAGTTGAACTTTAAAGAAGATTTCCAAAATCTTAAATTCTTGAACCTTGAGATGGGTTTTCTTGAAAAACCTAGTTTAGGAATGATGATTTCTTGTTTAGATTACAAGGATATGTATTAGAATTGACTTGGAATAATTAGAGTAGGCTTACCTTGGTGTTCTTGATGATGGGAGAGGGTAGGAGGTCGTTCTAGGGCTTGAAGGAATGAAAAAATAATGATTTGAACTGATATGAACGTATATATACTATTCTGGAAAATTGAATTTTACATCCAGCAAAATACTGGCCGTATTTTGAAAGCCGGGCCGTATTTTGAAAGACGGTCCGTATTCCGTATGGACTGCACTGCGTCTCTTCAGTAAAATGGCCATAACTCTTTGCACAGATGTCCGTTTGACCTCTATAATATACCGTTGGAAAGGTATTTCAAAGCTCTACAACTTTCATCAAGGAAGATTTCCCAAATTCCAAATGTGTTTTGAAATACGGGCCATATTTTGAAATACGGTCCGTATTTAACAATGTAACCTCTAAGTGTCAAATTCTAGAATGCTCAGAAATCTTTGGTACCAGTTTACGCCTTGAAATAAGGGCAGTATATTGAAATACGATCCTTTGTTCATGGGCGTAAACCACCATCTTACAACTGAAGAGGAAATTTCCAATTCTCACATTCTTTATCGGGTTTTCTAAGTGTGGGATCATGGTCAAAGCTTAGGTTAAAGGTATGGGGAGTTACAATATCTCCCCCTTGGGATCAATCGTCCTTGAATGATGGGTCATGGTTAAGAACATGGTTGGACATGGCTTGAATACATGAACATGAAAGAAACATGACGTAAAACATAAGAGCTTGACATGGTTACGTAGGAACATGGTTATGGATCATCAGAACTGAATACGTGATTGTCATACCCTATTTTGACCGGGGTCAAAATAGTTTACAACATCCGGGTAATTCCGGGATCAATTAAAGTTAAGAGTCGCCACCTAATTATTTATGATGAATTAGGGCACCTAAAGTAAATTAAAGTTATTTCTAAAGTTGATTTTATTTTAAAGTCTACGAAACCAAAAAGATCTAGGTAAGGGTTCAACTAACCTAGAGGGAAGGTATTAGGCATCCTCTAAGTTCCATTAATAATGGTTAATCCGACCGGACTTCTAGTTGATTGGGCTAAGTGTAAATATAGTGTTCTAAATATTTGGGAAATAACTTATAAATATTGCTAAAGTTTTAAAGGAGAAGGTAATAATGTTATTTAAAATAAGACTTGTGGAAAATACGATAGTTGGCATATAAGCAATAACGTATAGAATAATTGATTAATTATATAAAAAAAAAAGGGATTAGTATTTAAAAGTGAAAGGCAGTGATTAACTTTGTATTTTGAAGCCAATTGGCGTTATTAAAATTATGTTGTGAAGTTAGAATAATCTCACGTTACACTCGAGAATCAAGGTGAATAACAAGATGATTTAAAATCTAGTTTTGTGTAGAAAATCCGTTCCCTTGTCGAATTCTTTAATTAAGAGAAGAAAATCATTAAAGGCTTTACGCCTACCAAGTTACACCAACGTAAGACTTTCTACCATCGGCAGTCAATTTCTCATGACTCAAAGACTCCAAATTTTACTTGAACTAGACTTTTAAAGACATACCGTACTAAAATGATAACCTAAGCAAGGAAACCAGTTTAGTCTTTAAGATTAAAACCCTCGTAATGATACACACTTAGAAGTACTATGTGATAGAATTAATACTTTGGTTACTAATCGTAGGTAAAACTTAGTGTGACCAAATAAAGTTATCGCTAGGCATTATGTAGCAATTCTAGCTCTTTCAGAAATAAAAAACACATAATAATAAATAAAAAAAAAGTCATTCCAACGTCAGCAAAGAGAAAACAAGCAGAAATGAATGAGATGACCCATAGCCATAGCAGACTTCGACAGAGGGATAAAACTTCTTATATAGTTCGATGTTCAAGCAGTGCAAAGATGAGGAAGAGTGAGAATATGCCGACTCCTTGCAATGGCGGTGTCGTTGAGTCTCCAGTGATCATGCGAAACAAAGAAAGAAACAGAGGAATTAGTATGGCAGATTAACTTTTTCTCATAGAATATGCCGGCCTGGCATTCAATGAAAGTAGCAGTCATTTCTCTACCGTTCATTGGGGGTTGAAGTTTGGCCTCGACCTCCAACGGTTGCGTATACTCACGGAACGACTCGGTGGACTTCTTGATTAACTTAGTCATATAGACTACTGTACGGTGTGATGTCGGTGTTGAACCGAATCGGTCCATAAAGTCTTGGGCCATGTCACTCCAACCACGCCATTTACGGACGTCTGTTGTGTATACCAATTAAGGGCCTCACCGATAAGCTCGATGAATAGCTTCATCCTTATGTTCGGTCTCTACCTACTCCAACCAATTTGTCACAATAAGCCCTTAAGTGTGTATGAGGATCGCGGTTCCATTCAAATCGAATTTCGGCGGTTTGTAGCCTACGAGCAAATCGACGTCGGGTTGAACACACGGATCCTCGTATTCTACACTCTTAGTTCCCCCGGCAACTTAAAGGTTTCTCATTGCTTCTTTGAGATTGTGGATCTCTTTTAGCAACATAATTACTTGCTTTTGTCTCTTTCTCCATTTCCTCGTATTGATTACGGGCCGGAACCCGTCCGTTCGGGTTGGTATAGGCTTGTGTTTTCGCGGCATATACCGAAGGAACATATTGTGCGTTAGGAGTGACAAAATGTGCCCCTTGTATAGAAGTTGGATAAGTTTGGACAAAGGGGAGTAAAGTGACTGGTGGTGGTGTGTTGTAAGCGGTGTTTGTAGGTAGTTGGTTTGGTGGGTTTTGAGGAGTAGTTATAGGTGGTGGATTAGTAAGTAGGTAACGGAATATAAGGAGTGTAAATTTGTGATTGATTTGGTGGGTTGACGGGTGGTGGATTAAGAGTAGCGTAGTATTGTAGGTAGGTGGTTAATTTTGTGGAGGAGTACAGGTAATGTAGGTGGGTGGTTGACTTTGTAGAAGGGTATAGACGGATGATGAATTTGGTGGAGGAAAGTTGTTGTTGGTGGGTGCATTATTTTGGGGAGGAAAGTGTTCAGGGACTGGAGATTCAAGTGATGGAAAACGAGGTGGATTTTGGAGTGTAACGGATAAATTGTGATAACCCGATTTAGTTCGCCACGTAGGTCCTCAATCTCTCGAGTAAAACGATATGTTCGTCATGTTGAATAGTGTCTGTGTTCGAAGTCTCGGGGGGGATCACTAGAGATCAAGTATTTTCCAAACCAATTGAAACGGATGCGGTGGTTCATGATGATTTCCTTTCCTTGCACAACCCAGGTACGTTGAGGTAGTGATGACGTTTTCGACCTTGTGCGGTAAAGGTGGCCGGCCAGCTCGAGTGTCAACACGAATCAACTCTTTGGGGAAATAAACTAAGAGAAAAGGAACAATGCAAATGATATTAATTTTATGATCGCATAAAGTCAACCAAGTCACAAAAATAAGTCACCAATTGAAATCAAACAAATCGTCACACGAATATATCAAACAATAACGCGTTCTAATACGTGACCTCTTTGTCGAGAGGTAGGCCTAACGTTTGCTTGAAGGGTAAAGTGTGCCATAATATGTCATCCCATTGCTTTTGATTAATTAAACAAATTTTATTTCCCAAAATAAAGTACAAAATGTAATATTTATTACATATTAAATGAATACAACATAAAGCATTTCCTAATACAATTTTCTACGTTAAATGTAAGCTCCATTTTGTGATGTCCCATCTTTGCATTTTTTGTACTCCAATGCAAATAGTCAATATTTAGGCACAATTACCTTCAAACATGCACATAAAGTATGATTTGTGAGGTTGAACCCACTCTGACGTTTTGGGTAAAGTCATCTAATGGATTTAATACACCAAGAGTATTAAACCTCTTAGGTCATGAAATGTATGCCCCTAATAACGGGTGTTGGTTTAGCTCTATCTTAGGCTAACTAAGAGTTAGTTTACTAGACACAAGGTTATGGACAACTCGGGAGTGGAAAGTCCGTGGTCGTCGATCGCACCGCCGATCAACTAAATCCACAAGATCAAGAGAAGGTGTTTTAAGTGCAGAGAAACCGTTTTAAGTGTGTGAATATGTGTGAATTTTTCAGAGTGGAGGAAAATGAAACGGAATGACAGTTTTATCAAAGCAAGTAACACATAAATGTTTTATATCAAATTAATAGCATGTGAAAACAGTCAATCAAAGTAATAAACACACAAAGCCTATTTAAAACTAAGTCCGTTATGGTTAGAACCTAAGAAGTCCCCGGCGGGAAGTTATACCCTATTTTGACGGGTCAAAATAGTTTCTAAAGATCCGTAATTCTAGTCAATTAAAGTTAAGAGTCGCCACCTAATTATTTATGGTGAATTAGGGCACCTAAAGTAAATTAAAGTTATTTCTAAAGTTGATTTTATTTTAAAGTCTACGAAACCAAAAAGATCTAGGTAAGGGTTCAACTAACCTAGAGGGAAGGTATTAGGCATCTCTAAGTTCCATTAATAATGGTTAATCGGCCGGACTTCTAGTTGATTGGGCTAAGTGTAAATATAGTATTCTAAATATTTGGGAAATAACATAAATATTGCTAAAGTTTTAAAGGAGAAGGTAATAATGTTATTTAAAATAAGACTTGTGGAAAATACGATAGTTGGCATGTAAGCAATAACATATAGAATAATTGATTAATTATATAAAAAAAAAAGGGATTAGTATTTAAAAGTGAAAGGCAGTGATTAACTTTGTATTTTGAAGCCAATTGGCATTATTAAAATTATGTTGTGAAGTTAGAATAATCTCACGTTACACTCGAGAATCAAGGTGAATAACAAGATGATTTAAAATCTAGTTTTGTGTAGAAAATCCGTTCCCTTGTCGAATTCTTTAATTAAGAGAAGAAAATCATTAAAGCTGTTCAGCTACCAAGTTAAACCAACGTAAGACTTTCTACCATCGGCAATCAATTTCTCATGACTCAAAGACTCCAAATGTTACTTGAACTAGACTTTTAAAAATATACCGTACTAAAATGATAACCTAAGCAAGGAAACCAGTTTAGTCTTTAAGATTAAAACCTCTGTAATGATACACACTTAGAAGTACTATGTGATAGAATTAATACTTTGGTTACTAACTGTAGGTAAAACTTAGTGTGACCAAATAAAGCTAGCTGCTAGGCATTATGTAGCAATTCTAGCTCTTTCGGTAGAAACACATAATAATAAAAAAAAAGTCATTCCAACGTCGGCAAAGAGAAAACAAGCGAAATGAATGAGATGACCCATAGCCATAAGACTTCGACGAAGGGATAAAACTTCTTATAGTTCGATGTTCGAAAGGCAAAGACGAGGAATATAGAATATATATATATATATATATATATATGAGTCTCCGGGGAGATATATATATATATATATATATATATATATATATATATAATATATATATATATATAATAGAAAATAATATATATATATATATATATATATATATATATATATATATTGAGATGTTATAAACATATATATATACCAAGCATATATACGCTATATAATATATCGGACTCTCGTATATATTTAAATACGTATGGGAATTATAAAATAAAGACATCCCTTTAGGAGGAGTCGAAAAACACTAAAATGAATCATATATTTTAGTATAATGCGGAAGATATGACAGACAGTTCTACTACTTTGACACTTGTTTAAATCAAGGAAACCACAGCTAGAACTTCAAATAGAATCTTTAAAGTTGGAAAGGAAGTCTAACTCAATGTTTTGGACAAAGAAACAAATAGCATTTTTAGGTAGAAATCACGTCGGCAATCTGGTAAAAGAATAAGAAATGGAAGGCTATATTTATGATATCTAAGGCCATGTTCAAACATGTGATTTGCACCCTTGCCCATATAAAAAGAAAGACCAAGCAGAGTATCCTTGTTTAACAGACACAAACAGAAGCAAGCGAACATACAGTTAATGAAAGCAAACATACAGCGTCACATACAAATGGTATACAAACACATGACTAACATTTCGTCAATGGGGACTTGAACATCATTACAAGGCTCAACAAAGCATTAGTACAAGTTCACGGATGCTAAACTAAGTTTAAAATGCCTTTAGCTCTTTTAAAAATACAATGAGGCTTATAAATACAAAATAAATTGAGACCAAATAGCGCAGGCCTCATAGTTTTTTTTTTTTTTTTTAAAAGACAGAGTCATTAAAAGGGGGAAGAAGAACAAGGGTTTGGTGCATCTTATTGAATCAAGTAAATATCATTTCTTTTAACCTCAACGAATGTATCTTCAGTCCATAGCATGAAAAGGGTGCTATCCTAGTATCAACGATACATTTTGAAAACAACTTTGACTCAAACAACATATCATAGAGAAACCATTCTAGTATATCAAACACTATAGGTCACAGGTGAGCTTGAACTTAACTTAAACAAGTATATACATGCCTCAAGCATCAATATCAATTTACACCTTAGTCTAAGTCAAAGAGAAGGTTAAGCGAATATATGAGTTTATGTACTGCCTAGCATAGTCAAATCAAATGGAGCAACCCCCACATGTTAATGAAGATACATAAATAGCCAACCGAAACCACGGGGAACTTAAATTACGTTGACATGCTTAGGTGTTCCTAGATTAAAACTAAACACAACACCGATTAGACACTGTAAGATTAATCAAACTAAGGACTACATCCGACACAAGACATAAATCACGTATCGTGAGATTAAAAGACAAGACTAAGCTAACACATGTTAACAATAAAATTTAAAGCTAACAACACTTAAATCATACTATAAACACTACACTAATCAACTTATCTAACTAAAATGACATATAAAACATGCGTAACCATAAAATAAACTAAGCTGACACATAATCTTGCAAATAGCTAAAAAGCGAAACACAGATGCCAAAAAAAAGGGAAGAAATTACCTTTTGTGGTACAGTGAACGGGGCGTTGAGGCCTCGGATCTATACTCGACTTCCAAAGTAATTAGCCGAATTGATAAATAAATTAACACTCCAAAATGAGTGTTTCAAGATATGTTGATTGAAAGTGCATTTCAAGTGGAGTTTAGAGCAGGAGATCGAACTCGGAACGGCAGAATTAGTAATGCTAAGACTTAAAATAGTAGCGAGAAGGTGAGATGTTGAGTACTATGAAGTATCGTTTTCTCCTCTCTCTTCGTATAGACTTAAGGTCCTTTTATTTAGTAAAACAGGGCCTCGTTTTTTGAATCATTTTCAAACCGAACGTTAGTCAGCGGTTGTGATACCGATCGACACAAAAGGGAAGGAGACAAAAACCCCCATTAAAGCTCATATCCGAAAAAATCTTTGATAGAAACAAAACTCGAACTCGCGACGGACCTTATTAAAGCTTCCGCATCAAACAAAAGAAACCGCTGAAAGGTGAAACGCTTTTTCACCTTTAAGATCATTAATTAAACTCCCGATTTGACCATTGCAAGGAAGAGAACGCAAAGGATTCGAGATTTTCTTTTTCGTTGAAAGGTGAGAGAGGAGGAGAGAAGATGACAAAGGGTATTTAACGATGTAACCTCAATGGCAGGTCCGGAATGGCAAAAGGGTCTTTGGTACTAAAATGGAAGGAGACGACGAGAGGGAGAAGAGGGAGAGAGAAAAGAAGAGAGAGAGAAAGGTTGCGTTTGACCCTTTCTTCGTTAAGTTTGGGATGAAGAGAGAGGTGGGCCGGATCGGGTCGAAGAGGTTTAGTGTTTCAATTCTCACATTCTTGTTATCCGTTGGTCCGAAAATGGTAATTAATGGACTAATAAAATTGGCCGAGAATTGGGCTGGTCCGTTTGGGTCATTAATTTGGCTGAAGTTTTGAGGCCTTTTCTCCTTCAATTTAATTCCTTTTGGTTTTCTAATTTAACACCTAGTACAATGAAGATAATTAATAGTTAGTATGTAGAAAGCAAAGATTTAATAAAGTGTAATTAATTTAACGGGTACAAAATCCGAAAATGAAGTGATGATGAACCCCTTTGGAATTTGCGATAAAGTAATACTGGTAAAAATAGTGAAAATGAAGGTAATTGTATTAATAGTAGTAGAAATAAAAAATAGCAGTGAAAATAAAATATTTAGCTCGTTAGTAAATTTAGAAGCTCCAGGAAGTAAATTGAAATAAAGGAGGGACAAAATTGGGTGTCAACAGTGATTACATGGAAACATGTACATGGGGAACATGAAACTGAGTAGCGCCTACATGAATAAGAATCATGAATCATTTTTCCTCGATTTATGACTAGTGGTTAAGAATCGCTACTAACTCTAGAATCTACAAAATTTATGGCAGGACTTCCTTCATAATTCTAATTCTAACGACATTTCTCAAACGCACCCAACTAACTAAAGTACCAACACACAACTCACATAGAATCTTAATACGCATGATGTGACATAACGTGATTACCGAATCTTGAATGTATCTAACATAAATACTAAGCCAACTTGAACACACGGATATTGGCTGAATGATTACATGATTACTATACATGGGGTTTGGAAGAAATGCGTAAGCACGAATGACATGAGTATTGGAAATAGGCACGAACATGACATGATTACCTAAGCGTGAGATGCATGACGTGGGACATAAATACACGAAGACTGGATGACATGGATACATGAGTGCTAAACTGCATGAGATACGAATACGTGTGAAAATGGATATCGTAACATGGGATCTGAATGTCGAAAACATGATTGTTACAACATGAGGGTTGAATACTAAGCGTGGGTAAGATTTGGATACTTAGAGACTTAATCACAGACGTTCGTATGTCACCACGGTATTATGAGATAGGAGTATGACTTAGGCTTTGAATGTAAGCGCAACTCGATGTGAATGCGACAGACTTGAGTCGTATAACAAGAATATGATCCTAACATAGGTGTTCATAAATCTCTAGCATAGGCATGACATGAATACGTTGAATCTGAGTAGAATACTCCCAAAATAAGTACCATAGGGTAAATGAAAAGATATCTATTTGAATATAGGAATGCACCTTACTTCTGATTATCTTGCTAGCTGTTAATCGTGATTATGAATACCTTAGCTCACCTTGCTCATTCTCGTGAGCTAATTATATAGAACTGAGAGAAAAAGAATTATTGGTACTATTCACATGAGATACTTTGCTTTTACATGGAGGATGTAACGTGGAACATGCGTACATGGGAACGTGATTCATATGGCATGAAATGTGATTATGTGAATAGCATGACATGGGACATGAGTACATGAAAAACATGGCGTTTACATGAGTATCTACATACCATGGTGTATGGACTTGAGTTCATGAGCATTGAAGTAAGACTAAGGCATAAGTGTGACTTGCATGGAGTACAATTGTAGGCTAACTCTTGGGTACTTAGAGACGTAAGACATGGATAAAACATTACCTTTAGGATTTAGATATACCGAAAGAATAGGACATGGTTCAACATAGCTTACGCTTATCACCGTGAGTAAACGCCCTTATTATAAATAAGGCTCATGAAAGAATAGATTATAGGCATGAATAATTCGTTCCTCGAGCATCTAAGACATGGGTAGAAAGTCACTTTGAATATAAATGGCATAGGTACTTCGGAAAAGATAAGGGCATCCTTTGTGCCAAGCTACGAGATGGTTTAAAACATTAGCCAAAGAAACATAAGCGCAAATTACATAGAATCATGGGTAGGACATCCATCTTGATTCACCTTCATTATCATCTAACAACATCATTATTACGATACCGCTATAAGTGGGATGCATAACGAAATGGATTGGGGCACGAGTATGTGGTAACATGGATAACATAATCATAGGGGTCAAGATCATTATCAGATTTGAAAAGCACTTAGATGCTAGAACATGGAGATGAGTATAAAAGCATGATAGATACGTGAGACCTGAATGCGGTTTTTAACTTTAGACATGAGCACACCTGATGTGCGAAACATGAAAGGACATTCCCTTGCATAGCTTACTATCATATGAAGTCTTAATTCTTGTATCTTAAACGTGGAGTGTAAAACTCTAACATGGGCATGATATGGGTACGAAAGGCATGAGTAGAGTACGTCTGGGCATTAGTACCACATAGCACATGAATTACTCTGGAATTGGAACCATTATACCCTTAAAACCTGCTATTCGATCTAGAACTTTATCTCATAACATAATTACCTGGTACTTGATCTCAATAGCATGACAAAAAACACATTCTACGCACCTTATCTTGGCTACATGAAACTGTGATTCTCTGACATAATCTCCTTAACACCTATCAACTTACAAAACACATAGTTTATATCGACACCTTATCGCACGATCTCCCCCTTAGTTCAAAAGCTGACATTTAAAGCCTGTGCATCTCTCGAGTTAGCGATAAGTGGTCATCTAGTGGCTCTGCTAATTTCCTCTAAAATACTGACGACTCATTTCTTCCGCTTACTTCAAGCAAGTCTTACTTATCGGGAAAAGCGGATTACTTCAATGAACGGGTTTCTAATGTACATAACCGGCATACTAGCTTTGTCGGTCTTGGGGAAAACTCTTTTCTGATAACTCTTAAAGACTCTTCTTGTGTAGCTTGCTCTCTTACTACTTAGATGGTTTTCTTCTTTCACCAATTTTTATACCCCAAATTTAACTTAAACCCCTTGGGTTCTAACACGCCTTCGGTGTATTCAGACAGTTACCTTAGTAGTGCTAACTTGACTAAGTAACTCAAATCGTACTTCTACTAACTCGCTGAAAATTTCTAATTCACCGTGTCTATTCAAACTTACTCACTATGCTTCGTTAACCACTTGCTAGCATCATATTCTCTAATTCTTCTCTGAGTACTAAAGTGAAGCATAAGGTTATTTCTAACTTTTCCTCCTTATCTGACTCTATTCTGGGGTTGTATACTATCTTTCTGAACTATAGACACGGATCACACCTAGGGAAATTTTATCTGTCTCAAATGAGAAATTGGAACAACTAATCCCAAACTCCCTATACAAGTTCAAAATTATATTACACTATATATATCGGGGATAAATACTTAATCACATAACCTAAGAGGGAATTGTCATATCTTTTATCTCATAGTAATATCTGCTTCTTGTAGTAACTCACTAACATCATACTCTCTAGGTCTGATCTGGATAAGCTTAAATAATTTAAAACTATCCCTAAAAATTCAATATCGTCTGCTCGTGGTTTTTCTTATCGCACTCAGTCCCTTCTTAGTCATATACATAGTTCATATGGCAAATATATATATATATATATATATATATACCCTTGAAAAAGTCGAGACTTTCTAGTATTACAGGTGGTTGGCTCTTAGGCTATTTCCTGCTTAAAACTACCGTGGACAATTTATGATTCACGTGCAGCTAATTTCATAACATGTTACTCGTAGGTCTTAAATCGAACTATCATCCTTATACCGTAGCTCCATGGTCAGATAATCCAAATAAACTTATTCTATAAGGTATATAACCTATGTGTACTGTCATGCCAAAACCTGTTTTTAAAAGGGTATTATCACCTGATAAACACACCATGCACTATTTGGTAAGTCTTGGGTCTCGAATTTCCTTCTCGCCGCTTACGCATTCGATATGTTTAGAATTCGATGGAAAGAGAATCTTACTTATTGCTCTAAGCTTCATGGCACGAGTTAGAATAATTCCTGATGCCTCCATCGGAAAGCAACACATTGATAACGACTAGCTTTACATCTTCCTCATCCATTGAGACTAGGCGTATTGGGTAGAATGGGAAACAACACACGAGTTCGAGTGATTTCTGAGAACACAGCTCTATTGCACGATCTAGAGTTGAAAGAAGTGAGACAATCTTAAATGTCTTAGTGGTCAACTGTTTATACGTGTGGCGCGCACACACATATAAAAGTGACCCCACTGGACACGGTTTCATAGACTCCCTAAGACACTTGAACCTAGGCTCTGATACCAAGCTTTGTCACGTCCCGAACCATGGCTTGGGCGTAACACGGCACTCGGTGCCTTACTGCATGTGACCGAGCGAACCACATGGCTTGCTGAATCATCATGAGGCATAACATGAGCGGAATACAACATGAATGCATGATGAACCTTTATAAAATGCAATAAGTCATAATACTTAATCAAAATACTTATTTAAACATGAGTGCGGAAATAACATGAATGAGCCAAAATGGCTATACGACTCGAAAGTGTGACATGACATAACCGACTTGTCCTAGTCTATGAAACCTCTAACATAAGTCTGAACATGAAAACATACTCGCTGGGACAAGGTCCCCCAAAGATACCTTAGATGCATAGCTAATCATAAAATAAAGAGTTGACTAAACCCCGAATGAGATGGGGCTCACCAATAAGCTGATACGAATGTTGTCCTACTGAGCAGATGCGTTGTCCTGTAAATCAATACCTGCATCGTGAAATGCAGGCCCCCGGGCAATAAAAGGGGACGTCAGCACATTGAATGTACTGGTATGTAAAGCAACTGAAAGAAATAACATGGGACATGGAATAACATGATAAGAACTGAAACTGAAAACTCGAACATGAGCATGAGCATGAGCATATATATATATATATATATATATATATATATATATATATATATATATATAACATAAGTAAAACATGATAAGTAGGGAGAGCATTTCATAAACCGACCATGTGATATCACCACGTGGGTACGTGGAGTCTGGTACCTCACCGGACGGCGAGCCCCCATACCTTGCCAGGGTATAAGGTGGTAACGTGCCTGATGGATCCATTCAGTGTAAAATTAAGGTATCGTCCTAACTGGGCGGAGCGATCCTTGTCCTATGGTGGCTACGTAGTTTCAGGCTATTTGAGCCTTCTCGGTAATTCGTGCAACTCCCAAAAACATGAACATAATATAGTTGGCTAAGAAGCCCATGATTTTTATGAATTAACTTGTACTTGACTCGTAATCATGATTTCACGAAATAACTTGTAAACATGGTTTCATGAAATAACTTGTACATATGGTTTCATGAAATAACTTGTAAACATGGTTTCATGAAATAACTTATATTTAGCGTGTATGTATCTTGTATCATAGCATGAAAATAATTATATAATATAGTTGCATGAAAACTTGTAGACATGTAGGATATTCATGAAATAATCATTCTTAGTTAAAAACATGCATGCAAGAACCCATGAAATACAAGATATGGGTTTTCATGGATTACGAACAGATTCTCAATAATCATAATGAGTATCAAGAACACAATGATAGAATAATAGCAATTCAAATATAATATAGTCATAGACATGGACCTAGGGTTATCATGAGCATAGTATAGAATAGAAACCCTAGTTTTGTAAAGTTTCATACTTTATGGATTAGGAGGCGTGGGGAAGGACAATGATGTTCCCACACGTAGATAGTAACTCTACATACCTGGTAGTACTCCAAAACTTGAATTAAAGAGTTGAACTTTGAATAAGATTTCCAAAATCTTAAATTCTTGAACCTTGAGATGGGTTTTTTTGAAAACCCTAGTTTAGGAATGATGATTTCTTGTTTAGATTACAAGGATATGTATTAGAATTGACTTGGAATAATTAGAGTAGGCTTACCTTGGTATTCTTGATGATGGGAGAGGGTAGGAGGTCGTTCTAGGGCTTGAAGGAATGAAAAAATAATGATTTGAACTGATATGAACGAATATATACTGTTCTGGAAAATTGAATTTTACGTCCAGCAAAATACTGGCCGTATTTTGAAAGACGGGTCGTGTTCCGTATGGACTGCACTGCATCTCTTCAGTAAAATGGCCATAACCCTTTGCACAGATGTTCGTTTGACCCTCATAATATACCGTTGGAAAGGTATTTCAAAGCTCTACAACTTTTATCAAGGAAGTTTTTTCAAATTCCAAATACATTTTGAAATACGGGCCATATTTTGAAATACGATCCGTATTTAATGATGTAACCTCTAAGTGTCAAATTCCAGAATGCTCAGAAATCTTTGGTATTAGCTTACGACTTGAAATACGGGTCGTATATTGAAATACGGTCACTGTTCATGGGCGTAAACCACCATCTTACAACTGAAGAGGAAATTTCCAATTCTCACATTCTTTATCGGGTTTTCTAAGTCTGGGATCATAGTCAAAGCTTAGGTTAAAGGTATGGGGTGTTACACTAAGAATTACATAGACAAACATCGGGCCAATGATATATGCATGAAGAATAATCATACTGAGAATGATTGAGAAAAATATTGCAGGTTAAAAAAAAAAAAACAAATATAACACAAGAGGAAGGAACAATCTTCTCTAAGAATTGGAGAAGTGAGTTAAAACAAAATTTGGTGTTGGTGACAAGTGCATCAACGGGGTTGGAGATAAGTGCTACAACAAAATTGAGTGTTGGTGACAAAGTGCATCAACGGAGTTGGAGACAAGTACTTCAACAAAATTTGGTGCTGGTGACAAGTGCATCAACGGGGTTGGAGACAAGTGCTTCAACAAAAATTAAAGGTTGGTGACAAGTGCATCAACAGGGCTGGAGACAAGTGTTTCAACAAAAATTAAAGGCTGGTGCAAGTGCATCAACGGGGTTGGAAACAAATGCTTCAAGAAAATTTGGTGTTGGTGACAAGTGCATCAACGGGGTTGAAGACAAATACTTTAGCAAATTTTGGTGTTGGTGACTAGTGCATCAACTGGGTTGAAGACAAGTGCTTCGACAAATCGGAAGATGGTGAGTGGCAGTTGAAGAGAAAGTGTTTCAGCAATTGATGGGTTGTAAACAAGTGCCTCAGCAATTTGAAGATGGTGACAAATGGATCAAGAATTAGATATACAATTTTGAATTACGGGAGAATGTTGGAAATAATAATTCAAAATTATAGGAAACCAAAATTGATAAGGATTTGATGTTTAATTCATGTCTAGTTAGGATTTAAAGTCAAATTAGTATAGGAATAGATTTACCTGTTTTGAGTTAAAATAGGTTTTTTTACTCTTATAAATAGGGATGCTATTAGCTATTTTATAACAAGAGACAAGAGAGATATTGTGGAAATTGTAGAGGGCGTTTAAAAATTCATAAAGTTTATCAATAGAATATTTTCTTTCACATTTCCCCAGCCCCTACTCACTATGTAATAATACTAAAAAATAATAAGAAAGATCTCACAAGGCTAAACCAAGAAATCAGTAAAAGAAAACAAACTGTTAATTATACCATTGATTTGAATAGATTAAGAATATTTCCATGAACACTATCAATTGCAGAACAGTAATTTAGTGTGTGAAGTGACAGTACGATGGTCAAGAAATCACGAGTCAAACTACAGTTTGTGTCCTAATTCGATCTCTCGTGTCCCATGTTAATTATATGTGAAACAACTGGTAAATAAATAACTCCAAAATTAACAAACTCTATCTAATAGATTAGATGGGCACTGAATTTTTTTATTTTTTTTTGAGGAACCCACATATTGAGGTGCAGTTCTATTATTTTTGGACTATTTTTTAGGGTCTGGTGTAGCTTTATGGGGCTTTTACAAATTTTTATCTTATTTAAGTATCTATTTCAATTTATTTTGTTGCTGTTTCTAGAATTTGATGAGTCTTTCTTGATATTTTTTATTGAATTTTTTTTTACACACATTTGCCTCTAATCTAACATATAGAATTTGTTAAGATATTTGTCGAAACTAAAAATATCACTTTTAGCAAATTTAAAAGACCAAATTTACTTAAGGATAGATTTAAAGAATTAATTGTTCTCATTTTCTCTCTACTATTATTAAACAATGACGTGATGAAATCTACCTCTAAACTTAGATATTGCTATTGGTGAAAGCTACTACACAGACAACAGTAATTGTTAGGAAATGACTAATTATTGAAAAAATAAACAGAAGAGTAAAAGTGAGGGAGTTTACAAAATAATGACGATCTTATCCTATTTGAACCAATGAGAGTTCGATGACTTTGGGGAAAAAAATAAATTAAGAAAAATAATCTAAAAACATATGTTGGGGTTTGTTTGGATGAGAAAGTGGAAACCAAGCACACAATATGCAACAACTGAATGTACGGAAAACTTGTCAAGTTCTTGATAGGACTTTAAAGTATTTTTTATAAATAAAAGAAGGGAGGGATGATTCCACTATTGGCAAACGTCTATCTTGTTATTATAATATTTAATTAAGTACGTTTAATCTTCAAGTTAATAATATATATACTTGTTTTATCAAATAAAATAAAACCTCTCTCTGTTGTTTTCTATGCACGTAGAATGTTCAAACTTTATTTTAATAACAATTTACATATTTAAAAGTATATAAAAAGTATCAATAAGTCACAATGGTTAACGACTCAAAATATTTAGGGAAAACTATGTATATATACACAGGGGCGGAGCCACATTGGCTCCAGGGGTTTCATCCGAACCCCCTCGGCGAAAAATTACAGTGTATTTTCAAAGTTAAAATTATTTTGTTATGTGTATATAGTAGATGTTGAACCCCCTGACTTCTTCGTGTATTTACCTTTTAGAATTTTTGAACCCCCTGGATGAAAATCCTGGCTCCGCCACTGTATATACATGTCAAGGAGAAATATTTACGAAAGGTGGCGATAGTTTTCCTTAGTTACAAAACATAACAATATTTTACGAAACATGACGGATTTTCATATATTTTTAGTTTTTAATTTTATTTTCAGATTTTTTTTTTAAATCTTCTTCTTTTTTTTTTGTGCTCAAAGGCTTACAAAATTACCTCAATTTTTTGTGTATGAAAAATATATGAAATGTGTATGTGTAAGCGAAATTTTTAATATAGTTTTTCATACACAAAATATGAATGAAATTTTAAGTCTTGAGCGAGATATACACATTTTATACCATTCTCGTACATAAAATTTTGAGCGTAATGTTAAGTCTTGAGCAAGATATACACATTTCATATACAAAAATTTAAGCGATTATTTAAAGTCTTGAATGTTGTATCAAAGTTGTATACAATATTGTTGTAGTTGTATTAATTTTAGAGAAATCTAACATGAACTTTATACACGAAAATGTGAGCGAAATTCTAAGCATTGAGCGAAACATGACGGATTTTCATATATTTTTAGTTTTTAATTTTATTTTCAGATTTTTTTTTTAAAATCTTCTTTGTTTTTTTGTGCTCAAAGGCTTACAAAATTACCTCAAATTTTTGTGTATGAAAAATATATGAAATGTGTATGTGTAAGCGAAATTTTTAATATAGTTTTTCATACACAAAATATGAATGAAATTTTAAGTCTTGAGCGAGATATACACGTTTTATACCATTCTCGTACATAAAATTTTGAGCGTAATGTTTAAGTCTTGAGCAAGATATACACATTTCATATACAAAAATTTAAGTGATTATTTAAAGTCTTGAATGTTGTATCAAAGTTGTATACAATATTGTTGTAGTTGTATTAATTTTAGAGAAATCTAACATGAACTTTATACACGAAAATGTGAGTGAAATTCTAAGCATTGAGCGAGATACAAATTTCATACAGTTTTCATACATACAATTTTGAGGTGATTTTATAAGCCTTGAACGATACACATTTCATACTGATTTCATATACTAAATTTTGAGCAAACTTTTTAAGCCTTGAGCGACATATACACATTTCATACAACTTTCATACATAAATTTTTGAGCGAAAAAAATAAAAAAAAAAAAAAATTATTATTTCTTATTTAAACAGTATGTTTATTATAGGGTTTGTAATGTTATGTTTTGTAAATAGAAAACTATCGTCACGTTTCGTAAATACTTCTCCTTAATATGTATATATACGTAATTTACCCTAATATTTAAGAACATTTTTTTTGGGGGATTCCCTTCAAACGCACTGGTCTTTAACTTTTGCCCCATATATGTGTGGTCTTTAATTTTTTCCCGTGCTACTTATTTAATGAAAATATTTGGACCTATTTCGCAAGGCATAATTTCTATAATATTTTTATCTTCGGAAACTGAACTTTTGCCTCACTTGGTGTAAATTATGTAGCTCTACCAACTGAGCTATATCCCCCCGAGCCAAGTGGAGCATGCATGAAGTAGTCAGATGCTTCTTCTATTCTTTTCCCTGGCCCGTAAGCTGGCCCCCTTAAAAACCGATTACTTAATAAGGATTTGTTACGCGCGATATGCCGATGACTTACTACTGGGAGGCTTGGCTTCGCTATCGCTCGTAATGGTCGACAGTATTCCTGCCATACCAGAATTCCTATTATTTATAGCTAGAAGCTCCCAAAAAAAGAAGAAGGGAGCTACGTCTGAGTTAAACTTGGAGATGGAAGTCTTCTTTCCTTTCTCGACAGTGAAGTAAGACCAAGCTCATGAGCTTATGGCCAATACCGGGTATATAAGCAGTGATTTCAAATCCAGAGGTTAATCGTACTCTGGCAACTTTACGTAAGGCAGAGTTTGGTTTTTTTGGGGTGATAGTGCCCCTCTGTTAGAGGTGTTCCAGAAATGTCTGCGATCGAGTAAATAGCTCTACGAACGAATGGATCGGATCGACTTGGAAAATGGAAAGATTTGTACAAGTTATACGTTTCGTCACCACAAATATTTTCGAAGAATTGATTGAGTTATTAACATGGAACCTCTTATTATTTGCGCAAAAGGAATGCTATCCCAGGCTTCTGCTATCTTTGGATTTTGCGACTGAAAATCCACATTTGATTTTTCAATAGAAAGGTAAGAGAAAGTTTTGAACATTAAGTTATGCAACATAGGTTTTGTAGTATTTTTCAGATTATGTTAAGTGATGAAAGTTTTGACTTATCCGGCAAAGTGACGAAGCCAGAATTTTTACTAAGGAAGTTCAAACATATAAAAAAGTAAACATACAAAAAAGTCATGGGGGTTCAACATCTACTCTCTCTCTCTATATATATATATAAAAAATTAACCTTGTATATAGAGTATACTTTTTCGTCGTGCCGGGGTTTCGGCTAGAGGCGGATCCAGGATTTGGAGGTTCCGGGTGCCAATATTTTTTTTTAATCCAAGAGACTAAATATTTAGTCGGTTTGATTATGTTGGGCTTCGGGTCGGGTTATTCATCTTTTCAAATTATATTCGGGTCGGGTTATTCATTTTCTCAATTTATATTAGACAAATTGATCGAACCGAAAAACATACTCCCTCTGGCCCGTTTCGTCGCACCATTCGAATTTCGAGAGTCAAACTTGTTAATTTTAACAGTGAATTTGGACTTAGGATCTTCAAATTTTTTAACATAAAATTTAATATTTGAAAACTACATAAAAAGTACTATAGTTCACAATAATTGACATTATAAAATATTTAAAAGACATGAAAGATTGTGGTCAAAGAAAACTCCGTTTAACTTTCAAAATATGAAAGGTACCACATAAATTGGGATGGAAGGAGTAATAATTATAACAACTTGGCGTATGAAGGTTTTTATTCTTATGGTAGAGAAAGAAGATCTTTGGACTAAAAACTTATGATAATTTAAAATTTTATATTTAAGCAAATAATCAATAAGAGGGAAAAAAGAGAGTCAAGAATTAATAAATAAAGATAGTCAACAGTAGTAATAATTAAAAGCAAGTCAAGAGGAATTAAGGAATTGAAGAGAAAAAAAAGAATGGAAAGAGACAACTGTGCTGCTAAGTTGTCTATTTAGTAAGCAAGCCAAAAATTAAGTAAAGTAGTGCAAGTGAGGCTCGATCCCTCATCACCAAGAGGTATCTTGACCCTTTACCACAGCACCATCCTTTATCCGTTACTATGGTGGCAATATAATTATTCATAGGATTTTATATCTATAGATACATATATATATAGTGTTTTCACCGTAGCTTGCGGGTGGCGTGGCACTCCCTTGGGCCTTAGTGGATCCGCCCCTGGTTTCGGCCCTTACTAGCTCCACTCCTAATCCGGCATAATTTGTGTATATGTTATAATACATATGTCGAAATTAAAGATAAACTGTGTCTTGTGAAATCTAAATTACGACACACTAAAAATGCTGAAGAGCAAAAATGAAAGATCACAAATTTGAGGGACATAAATTAAAGACCACCCCCAAGTAGGGCCATTTGTGCGAATGAACCATTTAAGAAGTATTTAAAAAGAGTTTGGGCCGGACTCCATCACAAATGCGACCATATATATACTTTTGCACTTCAGTCCTTATTTTGTGATCTTTTTAAATTTTGGTCCCTCAGGACAAATATTTTTTTGAGAAAATTACACTGTATGTTCATTGGGGCAACCATGTTATCAAAATTGACCCATTTTTTAAAATCTTACAAAAAATGACCCAAACTTTTCTCTCTCTCACTCTCTCTCGCTTTCTTTCTCTCTCTGCCAGAGGCGGATCCAGGATTTGGAGGTTCCGGGTGCCATTTTTTTTTTTAATCCAAGAGACTAAATATTTAGTCGGTTTGATTATGTTGGGCTTCAGGTCGGGTTATTCATTTTCTCAATTTATATTAGACGAATTGATCGAACCGAAAAACATACTCCCTCTGGCCCGTTTCGACGCACCATTCGAATTTCGAGAGTCAAACTTGTTAATTTTAACAGTGAATTCGGACATAGGATCTTCAAATTTTTTAACATAAAATTTAATATTTGAAAACTACATAAAAAGTACTATAATTCACAATAATTGACATTATAAAATATTTAAAAGACATGAAAGATTGTGGTCAAAGAAAACTCCGTTTAACTTTCAAAATATGAAAGGTACCACATAAATTGGGATGGAAGGAGTAATAATTATAACAACTTGGCGTACGAAGGTTTTTGTTCTTATGGGAGAGAGAAGATTTTGGACTAAAAACTTATGATAATTTAAAATTTTATATTTACGCAAATAATCAATAAGAGGGTTAAAAGAGAGTCAAGAATTAATAAATAAGGATAGTCAACAGTATTAATAATTAAAAGCAAGTCAAGAGGAATTAAGGAATTGAAGAGAAAAAAAAAAAAAAAAGGAAAGAGACAACTGTGCTGCTAAGTTGTCTATTCAGTAAGCAAGCCAAAAATTTAACTAAAGTAGTGCAAGTGAGGCTCGATCCCTCATCACCAAGGAGGTATCTTCGGTCCTTTACCACAGGTACCATCCTTTATCTGTTACTACGGGTGGCAATATAATTATTCGTAGGATTTTATATCTATAGATATATATATATACATAGTGTTTTCACCGAAGCTTGCGGGTGGCGTGGCACTCCCTTGGGCCTTAGTGGATCCGCCCCTGGTTCTGCCTTTGTATATATGTTTGTATATGTTGATATATGTTGGTATAAGTGTCCGTATATATTTGTATATGTCTGCATATGTTTGTATATTTTGGGCTATTTTTCATAATGTAAGTTTTAGGATATTTTTTTGCAATGTAAGTGACCAACTTGTATATTTTTGAAATTTTTCCTATTTTTTTTGCGGGGCATAAGTTTATATTTTAGCATTATAATATCTCACAAGTTACGTCCGCTCACTTAAAGAATTTATACCCCGCGAGACATAAGTTTGATTTTAATGGACAAAAATTAAAAACCAGCCCTTTTGAAGGACAAACTGTACTATTTATTCTTTACAGAGAGATCAAGTTCACCATGTTCGCTTTTACGGACCCCTATCACTTTGCAATTGCGGTTACTTCCTTGCAATTGTGATGCACCAGAAACTGAAGCACCAAACAATTGCAATTATTTTTAACTGTGTCTGAGACCACCTTGAGTCATATCAACAAATTGCGAAACATAATATCAATATTTCCTTAAAGCTTCATTTAGAATATAAATACTCAAAACGAGAGGTCGAATATTACCGTGTAAGTATTTCTTGATTTGTTATCTATTCATGTATACGTACTATAAAATCAAAGATAAAGAAACCTTTCATTCACATGCATGTTTGGTATTTGACAATTTTTTAGTATTAGTTAGTATTCGCGTAGTATTTTATTTTTCTAATTTTTAACTACTATCTGTTGTTTCATTTGCTCTGTTTATTTTGTCATTTTGTTGCCGTTATTTTCCTTTCGATCATGTTTTGATTACACTTCTTTTGAATCGATGGTCTATAGAAAACAATCTCTCTACCCCACAAAGGTAGGCGTAAGGTCTGCATACATTCTATCTGGCCTCTATTTATGAAATTATACTGAGTATGTTGTTGTTGATAATTGACAATAGATTAAGCATATATTTTGTATTATTTAACCGGAGATGGGGAAGAGCCAGGTGTTCAATCTCTAGGGTAGTCATTTTCAACTAAGTAGAGGAAAACATTAGTGCAATTAAATAAAATAAAATAAGACAATATTTTCTCTGTCCCAAATTTATGTGATACTTTTTTTTTTCTTAGTCAATTTCGAAAGGAATGACACTTTTCAATTTTTAATAAAAAATTGACTTTAAATTTTTAATTTTACCTTTAATGAGATGATTTATCACACATATTTATGACTACAATTTTTTAAAGTATTCGTTTCATTCTTAAACTTTTTGCCCAGTCAAATACCATCACATAAATTGAGACAGGAAATTTTCCATCGTACCAAAAAAACCCTATGTATTGCTACGTACTCTGTGCAACATTCTAAAGTCCAAAAGGACTCTTTTTAAGTACACAACATGGATAAAACTTCTGTTCTTCCTAGTCATCTTATTGCTGCGTCCCCCTCCCCCCAATCCTCTATCATGTTATTGATGTGTCCCTCCCCGCCACTACAAAAAAATGAGTAATTTTCGGAGGTTGAAAGTTGCAATTCGCGTAGGTGTTAGCTTTCGCTAGTTGCTAGAGGAGGCTAAAACCTCCGCGAATTACAATTTTCAACCTCCACAAATTACCCATTTTTTGTAGTGCGCTCTCTCTTACATAGCAAATTACAAATGTTTACAGGAAAATGGAAATAATACTAAGCAAAAGTGATGGGCTTAAGAAAAAGCGACAGCAGCAGCAGGGAAGAGGCATGCAAATCCAACAAACCAGATAGATATAGGTTTTGCAGGAAGGAACAGTCCCATGGCTACAATTATTGCGCAAGCTGCTGCAATGGCACCTATTTTTCCCACAACAACACTAGACGAAACAGCAACCTGTTTCTTGCTCTTTCTAAACCACATGCCAAGGAAAGTGCCAATAAATCCAATGGCATTAGCTGCCACCACAAAATGCAGCCCTACAAGAGAAGAGCTGGACAACGTGGTGGAATTAGTTGCTACATAAGCCAAGAGGGAAATAGCTGCCTGGCCTGTTATTCCTAGCGTGATTTCCATCAATCTCTGTGTGAATTCTTTTGATGAATAAGAAATCACAATCTTATTGGCTGCTGGCAAAGTAGTTGTAAAATCCTGGACATGAATATCTTCATCGATCAAGATTCTTATCTCTTCAGCAGGCCGTTTATGTAGGTGAACATTGTTCATTTGATTTCTCTCTTGGGAGAATTCCACGTTGTTTCCCTGATCATCCGTAGGAGTAAAATCAGCATGTATTCTGGTGTCTGCCAGCTCTAACTCCTGATAAGTTGGGTTATTCTTGACACTGAATGAGCGGAGAATCTCCACCTCATGATTTTTAAAAATGTAACCTTCTGATAGGTCGCCATCATGATTTTTAAAAATGCAACACTGTGATGGCTCCGTCTCCTGATTTTTAAAAATGTAAAGTTGTGATGGCTCACCCTCATGAGTTTTAAAAATGTAACGCTTTTGTGATCTCAACCTCATGATTTTTAAAAATGTAATGTTGTGATGGCTCCCCCACAGAAGATTGGTTTCTGAGAGTAGACGACATGATTACAATTGAAGAAATAATCGAATTTGTTTTGATAATTTCGAGAGTCATGACTGAAGACTTATATATTTATAATGGAAAGACTGGAAGCAAAAAATGGGAGAAATGCCTTCTGGTCCATTACAAACTTTTTTGGAGTCTGCTGAAGATTTTCCCTAGTATAATTTCTACTGGTTAGCGCGTTAGGATTTCTACTGAGAATTTTCGTGGTAAATATTTCGTATTCTATGTATGATAAAACTACATTTTAATTATTGGTTTAACCCTTAAAATGGAAATTAACTTTGCTATTTAATTCTTGATCTCATCTTGCATCTCATTTATGTCTTAAGATGTCATCTTTATATTAAATTTAGTTTTGAGTGCTTTGGATTAACTCTTAATTATATAATTTCTCATAACTAAAGCGAAATTAAAATTTGAAAAGCTAATTAAAAAGCACTTGACTTTGAAATGGTTTTTGGTACACTAATCATGATTTTTTTTTTTTTTTATCAACCCTTCTCAACAATTATTGATGCTTCTTTTTTTTTAGGAATATTCGTAATCCTCAAAAAAAACATATATTTACTCTGACCAATTTGAAAAGGCCATTCTTTTATTCAAAATTGTAAGAGGATAAGAGATTTCATTTCCTCAAAAAATAGGGGAGAAATGGTTTTTTAGCCCTTTACAAACTCCTTTTGGTTTTATGACCTATTTAGAAGAAATCTTTATTTTGTTTACACATAAGAGATCTAGGAAAAAAGAGCATTCGGAGACAATTGAAAAATGTACTTTTGTTGTTGTTAACATCAGACATGAATAGTCAAAAAGCAGCCAAAAGATCTCATTTGTTCTCATTTATGTCTTAAGATGTAATCTCCTTCATTAAATATTTCCTCTATTGATGTGCTTCTGGTCTTCTAGAATAGTTAATACCAAGGATAAAATGGGAAAAAATAAAATTTTGTCTTGAACTTTACAGAATGATGAGTCCACCATTTGCTGCATTTTGCTTTTTTTAAAATCAAGATTAAATATATTAAAGGGTTACTGGATTTTAGATGAATTAGAACTTATTCACTAGAAAGCCCTGTTTTCTTTAAGACGATTGTTAATAAGATTATATTCTCATACATGTCTATATAGCACTTGCCTTTGCTTCATATAGTTTTTCTCGTTTTCTGTATTGTTTCACTAATCATTGTTTTTCCTCCTAGTTA
This sequence comes from Lycium ferocissimum, assembly GCF_029784015.1. Lineage (NCBI taxonomy): Eukaryota > Viridiplantae > Streptophyta > Magnoliopsida > Solanales > Solanaceae > Lycium > Lycium ferocissimum. The sequence continues at coordinate 27,367,391 of NC_081349.1, read as the reverse complement.
TTTTCTTTGATATTGCACCAACATTTCAATGATAAAGCATCTTCTCAACAATTATAAAGATGCTTCTTTTCTTTAAAAAAAGTTGGATAAATATAGTAATCGTATCTTCCTATCTTCAACAACTACTAGCTTCCTTCATAAGTTTATATATTTTCCTCCGCAATTTCCCACAAACGTACTCTCTCTTTCTTTGTAAAATCTAAATAATTTCTTGCTTTATGACTTTAACACAATATTCAATACATACAATTGCTGGAAGCTCCTTGGTAATTTCCAAAATCATCAGATATAAATTCGTTTGAAAATAAGCTCTTGCCAACATTTCATCACAAGTCACAACTCTGCTGCCATACATGCTAGCCTAGCTGGAAAACTCCTCCTCAGTACCCTTATATTTTGCTTGGATATTAAGATCTTTATGGATGTCGATGAATTGTTTAAGAGCATTCGGAGACAACTAACAAAGAGAAGAGATGATGTACTTTTGTTGTTGTTAACATCAGACGATGAAGATCAACTAACAGCAGCCAAAATTGTGACAATCACTTCTGGTTTAGCTATTTTCTTGCCTTTTCTTCCCTACAAATACATAGGCAGAGATCGATTTCCTGTATTTATTTCTAAGGAAAATCGATCTCTATTCCATGCATTTGTAGGATTTCTTGTGTTATCTTTCTCAACTTCCTTCAGCGCTTTGTATTTGAGCAGCAAATGGCCAAAGGCAGCAAAATTTTGCAAACTTTGCTCCATCACGTACTTGGTGTCCACCATGGCTTGTGCTGCATTTTGCTTTTTCTAAGCTCGTAATATTCAAAAATTATTATTTGTACTTATATAGTTAATATATAAACGGTCTAAGTCAAAGTTACTGGATTTTAGATGAATCCAGAACGTATTCACTAGCATTAAGAATGAGGCATAGGGAGAATTGAACATTCTCGTAGATTGTAATAAGGATATATATCATCCTACCATGTCTAGGTAACTACCCACTTGTTTGGATGGTTATGACATATTTGATGGTTATTACATATTGTTTTGTAATGTGTCGTATCGTATCGTATTGTATTATATTTTTTGTACTGTATTATTTTTATGAATGCAACATTTAGATATATTGTATAGGCTTTACAATCTGAATGATAAATTAAACCTATAATATTATAAAGAAAAGTAGGGTATGGGGTAGAGTTATTATAAAAAACAAAAAGTAGGATAAATGATAGTAATAGAATTATTAAATAGTAAGCAAAGGTAAAATGAGGAGCGCGGTCAACTAAGGTAACTTTTGGGCCTCGCTCGGCAAGCTCCCCTGTAAATTTTACACCAAGTCAATAGCATTTAGTAAAATGAGCATAACTCCTAGCAAAGAGCTATGTTCGGGCTTCACAATATACCGTTGGAAAGTTATTTCAAAGGGCTACAACTTTAATGTTTTACATTTTCTCAAATTTTAAATATTTTCACAATCAAGGCGGACCTACGAAAATAGCCAATTCTTTCGAATCGAGCACCCCTCTATTAGCCATTTTGAGACGATCATATTCCACTTTTTATATGCTAGAAAGGTATCAACTCAAACTTTCATTTAGGACCTTTTTCCAATTAAACTATGGATGTGTAATAGTTATCCGAAATAGGCCCCTCAGCTACTTTCGCAAAACGTTCAAAATAAAAAAGTTAACAGATTATTCACTGCACCAAGGACAATCTTGGTATTTAAATTCTTACTGTTTGTTTGTACTTAGTCAATTGTTTTATGAACATGGGTTTATGCACGTGACACTAGAATGAACTTGTGTTCTCTTCTACAACACACTGCAGTTTTTGTAATTCTACCTAGAGTTCTATAATCTTCTTCCCCTTCCTACTCTCTTCCCTTAGAAGCATACAAGCTCACCTGAGCTAAATTGGATTAAACCCATCTAATTTCTTAGCAAATCCCTAGTAATGATTTTAGATGTGTTGCTTCAATTTCTGGCTAATTCATCGTTCGAGCCAAAGCAATTTCATCATAAATATTGTGAATTCTTCTAGTATTAACTTTTAGTTACATCAATTTCTCGCAAAATTTCTAGGAGGTTAGAAATTCAATTTAAAATCTTGTCTTCCCTATTCTGATTATTAAGTATCTTAACTAATGAAATCTAGGTTTTTCAGTATAAAATGGGAATGATTTATGTTGCAGGCCATTCTTTTTCTTTTGCCATGCTGCATCTTTCAATTCCAAAATATTAATTTCAGTAGTCATTGACTCAAGTCAACGATCTAAAGAAACCAATCTTTTGATAATCCCTTCTTATTGGTGCTATGTACTGATCTCTTCGTTGCAACAACATATATTTTGTATAAATAAAATAATTTTCGGTGATTATCAAGAAATATTTAATTCCAGAATTGTCCTTTAGTGTATTTAATCATCTGTTACTTTTTTTTTTTTTTTTATCTCCGTTAGTTAAAGGACTAAAAGCACACCCGTAATTTAGTTGAAGGTCAAATATATTGAGTTGGATAACACAAGGACTAAAAGTGAAATATTGCAATAACCCAGTGACTAAAAGTGTTGTTTTCCCAACAATCAAAACAAATATTATAAGTTTAGTATTTGATTGTTGTACCCGTTAATTAAGTACTATGTCTTACACACCAGGTCCATTGTTAAAAATTTGTAATCAAATACTAATATTTCAGTAATTCACCTAACCTTTTTCTATAGGTAAATTTGCACAATTTTAAATAGTATTTCATAATTAGTTACATAACCGTGAGAAATAAATCTAACTAGATATTTTATTTACCTCTTATTTATATAGTTGGATGTATTCTGAAATTAATTTATAAGAAGATGGAGTAAATCTCTATATAAGGTAGGTTCTATTCTAGAAATTTTTCACTGATTAACCTTCCATAAAAAAGATTGTTTTTTAAATTTAAAAGTTATTTCAAAACAGATTGATTATGGAGATGCAATTCCTAATTAGATTTTGTGTTTACCAAAGCAACATGTTTTTAGTAAGTTCTTAATGGATTAGGTGTTATATATATATATATATATAGCTACTATATTTTCTGAAGCCGTGCGTCTAAATTCCAAAAGGATCTTCTTTTACACAACATAATGAGCTAGGCTTCGATCACTGTGTTTTTCTTAGTCACCTTATTGATTTTTTCATGTGGCAATAAGTCTCACACACTCTCTCTCTCTCTTTCTTTTTAGTTTTTTTTTTTTTTCCACCTGATGTTCGATATCAGTATTGCGCCTCAAATAAAAAATAAAAAAAAAACTTAAAAAATAAAAAAAAAACTTTACGCCACTTAAAATCCATTTAAAAAGGAAACGCTTCGTAACAAGATTTTTTCTATAACAGGACTCGAACCTGATATCTCTTTCTCTGTGTATGTCTCCCTCCTCTCTCTTAATCAATCACATACGCACATACAACACAATAAATTGAAACATAAGTTGTAACCTTAACATGGGTTAATAAATTATTTATGATTTTATATAATCTAACTTATAAATTACACATGGTTTGATCTAGGCAGTCAGTAGAACAGTAAAAATGAAACTTTTAAGAACGTATAAATTAAATTTATCAGCTCTGGACATACCAACTCTAGATCCAAATATATCTTTCGTTATACTTTAGGTCCAAATATCTTGCTATTTGTTATCTTGCGGTTCAAATATACTATCGGTCATGAGAGACAGAGGAAAGAGAAGTGAGACTCAATTTCAGTGAGGAAGGCAAGGTTGTGATAATGGTGGATTCGTAAATTTGAAGAAGTGTAAAGTGCTGCTCAATCTCTAACAACTTTGCTTGGCATAAAATAATATTATTATTTTTGCCAAAAGCCTAAAGATGGTAATTGAAACTCTGAACCCCGAAATATCGGACGTTTCTATATTTTTAAATCTTTGGACTATGTTTCAGAAAATATTGGACACATCAACGGCCTTTATGAAAATTATCCGTGAATAATATTTTTATTGATGTTACATAAGGATCGAAGGGAATATAAGTCAAGTAAAAACTACATGATCTTTATATCAAATCATACTAATTTACTATGATTAAATTATGAATTAAGGTGAGAATATAATGTGTATTAATTAATTATAATTTGTGATAACTATATTTGTAAAACATGTGTCATTTATTTATTATATTAACGTAAATATTCGATGCGAGTAAAATACTTATCATATAGTCATGTGGTTCTAGTTAATTTCCCAAAAAGAATCTTCCCTAATCATTTCTCTAAAATTTCAAACATTGTTATATTAGTGAGAATATTACTAGCTACAAAATGGTGCATTTGTTTTCAGATGAATGTGATGATGTCAAAGGCTAAATCAACCAATCAATAAGCGAAAACAGACTGTTAATTGTTCACTTGATGTGTATTGATTAAGATTGGTTTTCATGACCACTATCAGTTAAAGAACAGTAATTTAATCGCTGAAGTGACAATACAATATTTCAGAAATCACGAGTCAAACTATATAGTACTTTAGTGTCTAATCTGATCTCTCCTGCCCCATGTTAATTATGAGAAACAAATGGAAAATAATAACTCCGAATTAATAAATTAATTAACCACTTTGGAGTGGATTAAGAGCCCGTTTGGATTGGCTTATAATTTATGGTCGAGAACTTTTGAGTGTTTGGTAAGCTTAAAGTCATTTTGCTTAAAATAAGCTCAAAAAAATAATTGCAAGTTAAAGTTTATCTAAAGCGACTTAAATTATTAAGCCAAAAAAAATAAGTTGCACAAGCTATAAGCCAACGGGCTCTAAGACCATAATTTATGGCACGTAAGCAAAGGCATCTATGCGTGCAAGTTAAAGAAGGTATTATTGTAGATGCACAAAGTACGTACCAACACCAGAGGCGGATCCAGGATTTTGAGGTTCCGGATGCCACATTATTTTAGACTTCGAATTGATATATTTTGAGCTTCGATTCGCGTTATTCGTTTTTTCGGTTCGGGTTATTCAGTTTTTCGGTATATATGGACAAACGGATTACTATACTATTTTGCGCTTTGACTTGATTTTTTTAGCTTCGGTTCGGGTTGTTCATATTTTTCGATTTATATAGATAAGTCGACTAAACAAAATAATTTAACAATTATGACAATTTTGAACAAAGCAAAAAACTTCAATAGAATTACTACATCAGCAAAAGTATATTATTTATTTATAATTTTCCTTGACAAATTTTCATATTCTAAAACTATCATCTGACTCAATTAAGAATAGATAATGAAAACTAGAGCTAGAACTCATTGTAGATGCATATTTTTTAGATATTCAAAACAAAAACACCATGAACTATAAAAACGGAAGCAATAATTAATTAAATTTTAAAAGTCAATAGTTGCTCAAACTAAAAATAGTCAGCATCAAATAAAGAAAAAGAAAGAGAAATTAAAGAGAAAGAAATGAAGAAACAAGGAAAAGAATGAAAAAAGCAACAAAATAGAATGAGAAAAGAAGAAAAAAGGAGAGCAAAGATCCACTAATTTTTAAATGTAGAAAACAGAGTTGCTTTTTACAAAAATTGTAGTATGCCAGGTTCTATCCCGCTTGTTGTGAGCTGAAATTTCGGGCCTTTACTAGTGGCACCTGACAGCCATATGTTAATCCGGGTCCCAATTTATATATTTATCCTATTTTCTATATATACGCACATATATATACAAGATTTCGATCGAGGTGTGCGGGTGGCGTGGCACTCCCTCCTCCCTTAGTAGATCCTCCCCTGCACACCACTATGTGTAATTAGACAAATTCTACAAAGCACAATTCTTTTTTTACCACAAAGGGTGTTAGTGAGATGGATATATGTCACGCCCCGAACCATGGCCTGGGCGTAACACGGCACTCGGTGCCTGACTGCATGTGACCGAGCGAATCACATGGTTTGCTAAATCAATATGGGGCATAAACATGAGCGGAATATAACATAAAACATGATGAGCCTTAACAAAACATGAGAAGTCATAATATATTTAATAAAATACTTGTATAAATGCGAAAATATCATGAACTGAGTCAACGATGGCTACACAACTCTGAGTATTGACATAATTGACTGACTAGTCTATAAATCTTCTATCATGAATCTGAACTGTAAAACATACTTGCTGGGACAAGGCCCCCAGCATAGCTTAACTTGCTAAACATGACATGAAAATAAATAGGGATAACACCCCGAATAAGATGGGGCTCACCAACAAGTTGATATGAGCAAATCCTACTAAGCAGATGTGGCGTCCTTTAAATCCGTACCTGCATCGTGAAATGCAAGCCCCCGAGCAATAGAAAGGGGACGTCAGCACATTGAATGTACTGGTATGTAAAGCAACTGAATGAAATAAGCAGGGTACAAGAAATAACATGATAAGAGCTGTAACTGAAACTTAAACCTAGTCATGAGCATGAGCATGAATGCATATATATGAATAACATGAGTAAAAATATATGTGGGAGAGCATTAGTATAACCGACATGTAACCACCACGTTAACACGTGGCGTCTGATCTCTACTCGATCAGCTAAGCCATCTTGGACCTTGCCGGGGTACAAGACATGAACATGACATGATTGGATCCATATTCCTTAATGGAGAATATATGAAGGAATCGTCCTACTAGGCGGAGTGATCCTTATCCTACGTTGGCATACATAGTTTCAGGTATAAAACCTTCTCGGTAATCTATGCAACTCCCAAAAACATGAACATGATATAGCTGGCTGAGAAGCCCATGAATTTCGTAAAAACATGACCTGTAGTACAATATGGATATGTTGTTTCATAATCATGGATAAAGATTATATAATTTATTTCTTTGAAAACGTGTAGACATGTAGGATATTCATGAAAGTGAGCTTAATATTTAATGACTAGCATGTAGGAACTCATGGAATGCAATATATGTGTTTTGATGGATTACGGACGGATTCCCAATAGCCAAAATGGAAGATTAGGATATATATATATATATATATATATATATATATATATATATATATATATATATATATATATATATATATCATGGCGCATGGACTTAGTTATCATGAACTTGACTAAAAACCCTAGTTTAGTGAACTCTTGCATAATCATGGAAGAACGTGGTGTGGGGAAGAACAAAGATATTCCCACACGTAGATAGAAGCCCTACATACCTGGTAATGCTCCAAAACTTGTATCAATAATCTGAACTTGAAGAAGTATCCCTAAAGCTTTAGTCTTGAATCCTTTAAATGGGTTTTCTTGAAAACTCTAGGTTAGGAATGATGAACTCTAATTATATCACATGAATACATGTTAGAATTGACTTGGGATGATTGGAATAGGCTTACCTTGGTGTTTTGGATTGATGGGAGAAGAAAACCTTTGTTCTAGGGCTTGCAGAATGTGAAAAGTGGAAAAAGAACTGAACATGACGTATTTATACTTAACCGAGTCGAAAAATTATATGGTCAACTTATACAATCCGTATAAAGCTATACGGTCCTTATAAACTAACTGTATTTGACAACAGTTAAAATTCCAGAAACTGGATTTCCCAAATGAGTTTCACGGACTGAAAATATGGTATGTATAATATTATATGGTCCGTATATCATTGTACGGTCCGTATCGAAGCATTTCGAAAACTTGGCAGAAACTGAGATTTTTCCACCTACTAAACACGGTTTGAAAGTACGCACCGTATAATAATATTCGGTCCGTATAGATGGTCGTGAAAATGGGATTTTCTTTGACTGACAAATTAAATTCCAACACTTCCCTTCTGATATTCTAAGTCCCAAATCATGAATCATAGCCTAGTTTAAAGGTATGAGGTGTTACAATATAATCTCTCTATCCTTAGCCAGAGGTCTTGGGTTTGAGCTCTGAGTATGGAAAAATCCTAATAAAGAGTCATTCCCCTTTAATAAGCCTTACGCGAATCCGAATTAGTCGGGGGCTGGGGGCCCAGAAAGCTTAGTAGTGTTTGAAACTACAATATATCACTATCACGAGCGGTACGTTTCAACCAATTAAACTATAAGTCCCCTACCGAATCTACATACAATTCGCTTGCTCCGGGAAGAGTAGACAAAACGAGAAAGTCTTGTCCTATCTAGTCCTCCTCCTTATTTCTGATTTTCAAGAAGTCACTACTTCCCTTCCCCCCCCCCCCCCCCAACAAAGATGATCTACTCTTAATTGAAAAGAACTTTTCTTCTATATCTTACTTCAAGAGCCAATATATATTTTAAATGGTGAGTTGCTTATTCTCTGACTGCACAAAGGATTAGAGCTTTCTTTTCCTTTTAGGAAATAGTCGCATGAAAAATGGACCAAAAATGTTTGGCAATTGCTAGAGCAATAAAGACAAGGGATGCGGTTTAATTATTGAAATGGCAGAAAAGATTAGGTTATGTCGACGTACACACCCGTTGAAGATAGATTTGCACGTAACTTAGCCAGTTTTTTCAAATCCGACTATCAAGTTCTCTGCTATTTTCATAAATACGACTTGAACGAGCTTAACGGTTGTGTACTTGAAAGCACTTTTATTTTCAACCATGAATATCGAACAGCGGTAGAAAAAAGAAGTCTTCAATTATTAAACAATGATGAAAATAATATACTTAAATACTGCATTTGGTGAAAAGCTAGTACAAAGGCAATAGTAACTGAAAGGACATGATTAATAACTGAAAAAATAAACAAAAAAGGGAAAGTGATAGAGTGTACAAAATAATGACGGGCTTATCCTATTTGAACCAATCAGAGCTTGATGACATCAGGGGGAGAAATCCAAAAAGAAAAACAAAAAAAAAATCTGTTGTAAACATGTGTTTGGTGTTTCTTCCAGTGGGATGAGCCAGTGGAGACAAAAGCACCCAATATGGGACGACTGAATGTACAAAAGATTTATCAAAGTTCTTGATTTCTTGAAAGGACTTTGAAGACTTTTAAAAATAATGTTCATTAAGTACATTTAATCTTTAATAATCATATATATATATATATATATATATATATATATATATATATATATATATATATATATATATATATATATACACACCTTCTAGAGAACTTGTAAGATCAAACATAACCTCTCTCGCAGTTTTTCATGCACATTATCAAATCAAAAATAGATTAAAGATTTTAATTGAACGAATTCAATATTTAAGATTCTTATTCATACTGAAAATAGCAACACTATTAAAATTATGAGTGTTTAATATTTCTTGAAATTTCATATTAGAGACGGATGAATTAGTTACCAAAAAGTTTCATCCCTTGCTATATGAAAATCAATTTTAAATTACTTCTCCCATCTCACTTTACGTTACATAATTCAAAATAAGAGGATCAAACTGACCAATTTTTAGTATAAATTTGAATGCCGAATCTTTAAACACCTTTTAAATAAATTTTATATATTTAAAAAACATACTAGAAAATAATATAAGTCCCAATAGTTAGCCATTTAAAATGTTAAACAATTATTTTAAGAAATCATAGTAAAACAAAACTAATTTGACTCTCTAAATAATACTAATGTCACATAAATGAACTAGAGTGATTACTGTACAATTTGCATCAACTGCCTGGAAACTTCATGTCCAACAGATCGAGAATGTTGTGTCCTCCCAAAGAATGCGCTTAGGAACAGTGAAGATATCATTAAAGCGGAAATCCTAAGATACGATATACATAATTTCCTTATTGAATAAACCATTAAGAATTATTATATTTATATTTTTATCCCTAGATATAGATGGGCTTCATAGAGAATCACATAATTAGAGCTTCTGGCTGTAACTCTTGTATATGCAAAAATTACTAATAAACAGAAATACATTTGAGAGAAGAATTGAAGAAATACCTTATAAAGACTTAAATTGCATGTCATACACTCAGAAAGTCTTACCACTCCATATCCAACAACTTGTAATAGAGTTGGGTTGATTTCCTCCAAAAATGGCCTCAACTTCCTGAAAATAACCAAATGTGGCATATTACTTTTATACTTTATAGAAGAGGGAGTTCATGCCAGGATCATCGTCGACCATGAACTCCCTCAATGGTCAACTGAAATAAAAAGACGGGGTCCACATATATTAAAAAGAAAAAATAAATGAATAGGGAACCAAGAAAGAATTGAACGTGAAATAGCAAAAGCAACTGCGACCGACATTTATATTTATATTTTTTATATTTATACTTTACACTATTATAGAAGAAGGATAAATTTTTAGGGTATTTAGGTAATTTCATATTTAGGTAATTACTCCAAATAAGTTGATTGTTGTACAAGTTTTATTAGTTTTTGACTGTGCTGACTTTTTAGCCCTTTGATATAGCCACATGGATTCCAAGTGGGGTCATTTATTATTATGACTATGGCCGACAACTTTTTCCAATTAACTTGCCCATTGCTCATATAATCATATTTATGAACCTGTTCATAGTTTAAATCTGTTTTCGCTGTACGTATACATTACTGCCTCCTCCTGGTCATATTATTGGATATTTTTAATTTTTAGATTTGGTCCAAAATATATAATCATTTATATCATAAAAAAAGTAATAATTATTTTCTTAAAATTACCTTTCTCAAAGGGTATGTTCAAGGTAAAAACACAATCGCTGGGAAATAATTCTGATTTTCGACGGACTTAACTTCCCGTTTCATCATTCGTTCCATGTACTAATGACGCGTAGTGCTTTTATTTTTATTTTTTAGAGCATAGGTTTGTTAGATTCAATTGGTTTGACATTAAATTATGATTATTATTCTTTTTCTTAATAAATTGCATACTGCTATAATTATAGATTCTTTTGTTCAGAATTACATAGTCTGAAACTAACAACAAATTAGTATCGATGATCTTGGTGTTCCTTCCGACCTTAATAAAATGAAGTTGGATCTCAAGAGTTCTAGCAAATAATTGTGTGTCATGACAAATATTCTTTTCGAAACGGTTATTATCAAAATATATCAAAAATAAATTAAGGAATTCTTAACATTCGTACACTGTTTTTACATAATTTAATTTCCATGTCGCGTTGCTACCTTCGATCTTGCTGCAATAAATGAATCTTGAAATATAAAATTATTCATTTCTTGAACTTTATAATATTTGAAAAAAATGTGCTTTATTACGTTTGAATACTCATAGTTATTTGGTTTAATGAAAGACAAATTTGATAATAAAAATCCTGCATATAGGGAGAGGTTTACCAATCCATCAGAACTTATGACGACCCATCAGAATTTTGCTTGCATATATGAGGCAAGTTTTTGCCTAACCATTCGTATTCTGAGATCCACCAAAACTTGTGAGTCATTTTTAAAAAAATTATAATTGTGAGTCATTTTTCAAATTATGACATAATTTGTACTAATGTCCCGACAATCCTCAAGGACTTTTGGCAAGGCACGTTTTTGCTCATCCATCAGAAGTTATGATGATCCGCGGGGAATTACTATCATCTTTGTGAAACACAAATTATTTTTATAAAATGAGTCAAAACCTAACTTTTTTTTCTCATTCAAAACGTAAAACTGTGGCATAAAAATATCCTATTTATACAAATCAAAATGCAATATCCAAGGATAGAAAATGTTGGGCTTGTGCCTACGCTAATCTAGTTAGTATTATATAAGGGCCAATCCAACTTTTTTGTAGTACTTAGTTGGGGATTTTAGTTACATTATAACTAAGCCTTACCAAGATGTTCCTTCTTCCAAATTTGCCCCCATATTTGTCTTTTATTACTTCATCTACTATAAGGTGTTATATAAAAATTAAGCACTTTCAAATCTTTTTTGGTAATACAAAATCGCTTAGACTAACTTTTTTGAAGATGATGTAACATGTACTTTAATTTTTTCATATGCCACAATTTTACTCCTACTATATTTCTTTATTACTTAGGATGCCATGCTCAAGTTTGATAAATTTAGAAAATTTCAAGCTCCTCTTGAAACACTTATAAGAAATTGTGAACTGTGATGTGTTAATTAAAAAAAAAAAAAAACGTCAGTACGTGTAACTTGAATGGGAAAATGCACCACATTTGCAGTTACCTTAATTTAAACATGTATTGCACAAAGAATTGAACTTAATTGTCCAATGTGAAACTTTAAAAATTTAACAGATAAAATTGATCTTCGTTTGAATTAGTTATTGTTACCTAATTTGTTTATTTTTATCTAAATTATTTGTTAACAATATTGAAATTTGAATCTTTTCATCACCGTGTTGTGTTGGTTTGTACGTTGATTAGCTATATCGTTCATGTTTAACAAAATTAACTTTTTTCGAATATTATTTGGTATATTCTAATATTTTAGTTTTTAAATGCATGCATACTTAAATATTACAGAGTTTCTAAAATGATAACATAATGAACAATGTATGTTGTAGCTTATACTCCATTCATCTACAAAAAATAGTGTCAGGCGTACTACGCGCAGGGACAAAGCTAGGATTTTCACTAAGGGGGTTCAAATATGAAAAAGTAAACACACAAAGAAGCCAAAAGGGTTTAACATCTAATATATATACATAAAAAAATAATTTTAATCATATATAAATAGTGTAATTTTCCACCAAAAGGGGTTTAGATGAACCCCCTTGACCCTTCCTCCCTCCGCTTCTGACTACGCGGTTTGAATTCATAAATATATTTCTTAATATAAATTTACACTTTAAAGTTACATAAAAAGAAACTATAATCCAAACTTGATGGAGTAGTTAAAAATGTTGAGAAAATCTTTAAAAATATGTAGTTAATGAAATATTTTTTTAATTTTTCAAGCAGTAGTAATGTCAAACAACTTATGATAAAGGGAGTAATTTTTTTTTTTTTTTTTTTGTGATTTTGTGTATTGCTTTTTTTTTTTTTTTTGGGGGGGGGGGGGTGTGGGTGTGGGGGTTGGGGAGGGGGTAAAAAAAATGTTAGACAGTGTTTGTTAGCATAGTGAAACATGGTTAAATGAATCATGCAACATTGAAGCTTCATTTGTGTTTGAGAAAATAATCAAAATATACATTTTATAAAATAATGTTCCACTTAAACTAACAAAAGGAAAAAATGTCATTTTCTCAATACATAACTTTAGAAAGTAAAAGGAAAGTTTAATTATATTGAGAAAAAAAAAATTCTTCATATTTTCAACATACTTTGTATAATTTAAATGAGTTGACATCTACAAATATTGTAAAGTATAAAGTTTTATCTAAAAGTTATTTTTGTTTTATAAGTAACCTCATCAAAATCTCAGTAAAGAATAAATGTAGCATATAACTGATGTCTCTAGAACCAAATTATTTTCTTCTTTCTGGAAGAAAACTTATAGTTCATAATGGATGTTGTTAATCACACATATGCTATAACTAAGTTGGATTTCAAGAAATTATCAAACTCTAAAATTTAAATAAAATTCAACAAATAACAAAAAATAGGAGACTTATGTCATGTAAATGTTTGGAAGGTAAAAAAGAAAGTCTAAAGTAAGGACAAAAGAAATCTATTTTCGATTTTTAAATACTTTTGTTCAATTTAAATATTAAGTCTTTTGTTTTTAAAAGTTTGCAAAGACTGTCGAACTAATTTTTCAATAACTTAATATAAAAAAAAAAAGCGAAAAAAATAATTATAAGTAATTATAAATGTAACTTTTAATCTTAGTTTTGGGCCCATGCTATGCGACTAGTTACTGAAAATAACCACCTTCTGACCTGCTAGTAGACAATAGCTTTAAAATTCTAGTCCAATGCATGTTGTGATGTTAATCTTAGATTTAGTCGATACACCGCTTGATAAACGTCTGATGATTACTAACCGGATATCGAACCAACCAATATCTTACCGCTTGGCTAGCAGATTAGTACATGTAAAAGCCGATAATTGATAAGTCGAACCGTTGAGCGTAATCATCCGCCCGATAAGCGACCTAGAATATAAGCTAAAAATTTGTTGCGATTTGTTTATATTTAAAATTTATTATATTATCATAGAATATAGCAACAAATTTATATTGTTTGCCAACAAAAAGAAAATCGTAGTTAAAAGTTACAAGACATAGCAACAATTAAATCAAGTTGTTGCATTTATTCATATATGCCAACAATAATATAGTTGTTGCTAATTCTATACTTTGTTGTAGGGGTATTTATGGTGTAAAACATATTTACTGTGTGTATATACTCCCTCCGGTTCATAATAAAGTGTTCACTTAATCTTTTTATGTCCATTTACATAATTAAGAAGGAATTAATTATTTATGTACCCCTATTTAGATAAGTGAGTTTTTATGTAATCAAGAAGCTAGATTAATTAGGCAGTATTTAATTAAGGGTAGCTTAGTCAAAATACATTTTTTTAGGAATTAAAATTTTCTTAAGGGGTGTGCTAAAGGCTAAGTGAGCACTTATTTTGAACCGGAGTGAGTATATAAAGTTAATTCAATGATAGTCAAGCTTCTGTTTCCTCACTAAATATCTTGGTAGAAGATATGTTTTCTTGAAATTGAGGTTTATTAATGTCGCAGATACTTCAAATTCAGATGTGAAAGAAATTCACAAAATATTCTTGGTGGAGAAAAAAAAAATACATCAAATCAATTAATGCTTGACATATATTTACTCATGAACTTCTATCACTTACTAACCACATTTAAGTAACACCGTATGTATATTCTTACCATATTGAATCACTTAATTATAATAAACTAATATAGTTAATATTTTTCACTATCTCACTACCCACAATGACAAAGAAATTAAACATTATATTAGTGGATAAATGCATAGAAGTGGGAAACACGGCAGAAACATGAGGAAGAAAAATTATGCTATGGGTTGAAGGAGATTATAAAGTGTACCTGTTTCCAAAACCGACAAGGTTATGGTGGAGTAGTAAGTACTCCTTTATTCTTAATCAGAGGTCTCCAGTTCTAGTTGACACTTTATCTCAATGTGGGATTTTTCGGTATGAATCCGAATATAGTCTGCCCCAATGCGAGTATCGGACACTGGATGAGACACAAGTGTGCTTCCAAAACTTTTTACATGTTTTAATGAACACCATTTTTTTAAGAATAAATTGAACAAAAACCCTTCTAATATCTTCTTATAAATTATTGAAACTTGCAAGTTAGTGATGCATGAGCACTGAAGTTGCTAATGGAAGCTTAAAAGCGTTGAAATGACATGTTTTTGGTGTCTTCATTCAGTTTGGTGTTAGGCAATTCAAAGATATCAAAGATGACGGTAAGTGTATAGAGCACTTATCCAATAAATATTCCAATTAAAGGTTTTGTAATTAAGTATGTGTATGAAAAAGAAGTTAAGAGTCCTCTCTGATAATTTCTTTAAGATATAATAATTTTCAACATTATTGTATGTGAGATCATTAGCTGCAAAACCGACATGAGGTCCAATTTGTTTTCAGATAAATGCGACGTCGAAAGCTTAATCCACCAGTCAATTAACGAAAGCAAACAATTAATTACCATTGATGTGCATTGATTAAGAATAATTTCATGAACATTCGTCGTGGTGTGTTAGTGGTACGTAATTGGTAAATACATAAGATTCAAGTTATATACTTAGGCTAAGAACATAATTAAGATTTTTACGCCATTTATGTAGTTTAACTTATTATAGCATGTTAGTTATCCATTTAATCAGATCACCAATTAGTAATTTATCATAGAGATTTATCTCTAATTATTATTCCCTCTTTTTTATCCGGAGGGAGCACCACCATTTATTCCGTTGGTTCAAATCTCAGTAACTATGGGGCAAACTGCAGTCAATTTTTTTTCTGCTCTCTTATGAATTTTGTAAAACAAATGCAAACGGTTGGAAATTATTATTATTATTATTGGTCGGGTCCATCAATAAGAGGTGTTAGATGGTCTACAAGGCTATTAAATATTCCTCCACATTAAACCAAGAGCTAGCCGATATAAACACCATTATGGACCTTTTAGAAAGGTTTATCCATCATCTAGAGTCTGCTAGGGTTTACACATGATATATATCTCTGCATCAGAGGAGAATCTTGTAAGGATTCCCAGCAAGAAACCCGTAAGTCTCCTAACTAGTATTTACAAATCAAATGCTACACAAACTAATTAATTCCACTATTATACAAATAATTCTAAAAAATTCACATAAGAACAACATTAGGTTGATCCTTAATTAACAACTATCTTAAATTTATTTATTTTTTTGCCTAAGGAATATGATTAGTCTAGAAGCGGATAACAACTTTCACAAAATAAAGAAGGCTAAGTAGGATAGAAAGCAAAAAGAAGAAAGAGAAAAATTAAAGCTTTTCAATATTTCTGTCTTTTCATAATTGTTTATTCTTTGCAAAAGGAGTTTTAGGCTATGCTTTAAACATGAACCTATTGTGTGAAAAGAAAAAAAAATTATAGGACATTTTTGCTTCTGAATAAAAAAACAAAGTTTTTCGTGTCAATGGGAGTGTTTGTCTAAATATCATTGTCGATTTGATGATGTCCCTTTATAAATAAAGATAATTGCCCCAAACTACTGACACATAACACAACGTTAATTATGGATATCTGGAAAAAATACATAGTCTCTTTGGTCATAAATTAATCAACACTATTAATACTTAGTAAGGTGTTTTTAGAACAATTAATGAATTAATTATCCAGATTGAAGTGGATTAAGACCCTCAAATGATGGTACGTGAGCAAGGTACATGCGCACGAATTAAATTAAAGCAGGTACTATATATATATTATAAACGCACAAACCACCACTGATATAATCAAACAAAAGTCTACAATTAATTAATATTTTAATACTGCAATTAGTGAAATAGCAAGTACAAAGTGAATGGAAATTTAAGGACATGATTAACTTAAAAAAAAAAAAAAAAAAAAAGCAGAAGAATGAAGTTGACGATTGGAAACTAGAAAAAAATAATGACGATCTTATCTTATTTGTGACAATCAAGGTTCATTCATGACATTATAGGGGAAAAAAAGAAACAGATTTGCAAAGAGAAAAATCTGCTGAAGTTATTTGAGTGGGTGTGAGAAAGTGGAGATGAAGCATACATTGGACCATGGTACAAACATAAACAGTTTAACTAGTCTAGTTCTTGATAGAACCTATATATAAGGTGAACCTAATTTATTTTAATTTTAAATTACTAAAATTTAATTACTATTTGATTTGATATAAATAGCATAAACAAATAAATGTTTACCGAGAAATAGTAATGGGAGTAGTCACTGTCGTAGTGTCATTGCCACCATGTCTCTCTCTGTTATGTAAATACTTTGTGTTGATTTGATATATATATATATATAGTGGAGTACCATTTTTGGTAAAAGTTAATGAACATTTTCTTCTTTTTTACGTTTCATATTGAAGCTTTTACGAGTTGGAGCAGATGTAACTATTTGGCAATTCATCCATCTGAACTTATTATTTTCGATATAAAGCATAAATTTATATGGCTACTAAAAAAGGGAATTTCCGACTGGCCTGGAGG
Source organism: Lycium ferocissimum (assembly GCF_029784015.1). Lineage (NCBI taxonomy): Eukaryota > Viridiplantae > Streptophyta > Magnoliopsida > Solanales > Solanaceae > Lycium > Lycium ferocissimum. The sequence continues at coordinate 27,349,818 of NC_081349.1, read as the reverse complement.
AAGTCCGCAATTTTTCTGGCAATCAAATTTCCTATAGAGATGTCATCGCAAGTTCATGTTTTTTTATTAATGACATATGTAAAAATTCAATAAAATTTTAACAATTATTAAGTTCAAATTCATAATCTCAAAAGTATATACAGTCAAACCTCTCTATAACAACATCGTTGGGTCCGAATTTTTTTGATTGTTATAGAGAATGGGTGTTATATACATATAATAGCATTGACATTTAAATAATATCTTGCTGTTATAGGCAAAAAAGATGCAAAAAATCTAATCACACTTTGTATAACGAAGGAAAATCTTTTAATGAGGAAAAAATATATATTCATATGGTATTCTTTGTCATAAATAGTGTATTAAAGGGTTAAATATTTGGTCAAAATCTCTACACTTATTATTGGTAATCATAGATATTCTATTTTTATAAAGGTGGTTCATTATTATATTACCAAAAAAAGAAGATTGCTGTTATATGGGGGTAAATTTTACAAAGAGCGTACTGATATAATGTTGGTTGTTGTTGTTACAGGTAAAATGTTGTTATAGAGAAGTAAAATATAACATAAAAAATCGGTTTCGAAAAAACTTGGCTATTATAGAGAGATGTTGTTATATGCGAATCTTTGTTATAGAGAGATACAGTTATATGCGGATGCTGTTATAGAGAGGTCTGACTGTACTCCCTCCGTTTCAATTTATGTGAACCTATTTCATTTTTAGTCTGTGCTAAAAAGAATGACCTCTTTTCATATTTGTAAACAATTTACCTTTATGCTATGATTTATAACCACTATATGTGCTTCATTTTATACCACGAGTTCAAAAATCTTCTCTTTTTCCTTAACTTCGTGCCCAGTCATCTAGATTCACATAAATTGAAACGGAAGGAGTATATGAATTCAGTGTTAAATTTTTCAAAAAGTTTAAATTTGTGACATAAGGGCAAGACTGACAAGTTCTACAATGATCCGAAGATAAGATTTATATGACATTTTACGCAAATCCCGCATTGAAATGGGAGAGGAAAGTGAAGAGCCTTATAAGACATAACTCAAGTTTAATTTACATGCGTATTTTTTGGCCTACAATGTGGAGTAGCCCGAAAGAAAAATTTACGCGGTACGGGGCTCAAAGCGAACAATACGTGTCGTCGATTTGGATCATAACAAAATATATTAAATTTAAATTCTAGATCTGCTTCCGCCGTTGAGTCTCCCTACCGACGTAGCAGCAAGAAGTTGGCCATCCTTTTGTCCTTCACACTCGAGTTAATTCCTTCTTTCCGTATTCTTTTCTTGGTTGATTGATTGATAAACAGAGCAATAATGGATAGATTCATTGCTATAAAAAGAAGAAAGAAGAAGGGATACCATGTATAGTCATTTTCTGTCCTTATCCTTCAAAGCTGTCCTCTTCTTTTTCTTTCCTATGTTTTGTCATCCATTAGATCTTTTGGAATTAGGTTAAAGTGTGAGTATATTTGTAATTCCATTATCTTTTTTTTTGTGTGTGTGTGTGTGTGACATGATCCTTATGTCCAGCCATCCAGGTTGAATTCTTTGGACAAAGTTGACATTTTCTGAACCTCAAACTTTTGTAACTTTAGCAAATTGCAAAAAATATTCGTACATGGTAACACATAACGTGGTAAGAGTGGCTTCCAAGCGTAGAATAGGATAGCAGACCTCCTGGCCGATAATGGAGCAAAAAGAACAAATTGCAATATTATATATCTAAGCGAAAATAAAATCATAAGGTCCGTATTAATTAAGACAATTTGGGATCTCAAATTTTTGGGGGTCCTAAAGCGAAGAATTCAATAACCTCGCCTGCTTCTTCACTAGGGTCATCATCAGATTCTTGTAGTTGAAAAAAAAAAAAAAAAAAAATCAGATTCTTGTACTCTTTGGCTTCACTCTTAGAAAAAACAGACAATGGTGAGTCCAATTGAGAGAAAAATGAGATGTAATTAAATGTCTACTTTTGAGATCTGAAATTGAGGGATGTAAAAAGTTTTACTTTGTGCCTTATTTAAAAAAGAAAAACAAGTAAAGTCAGAAAATCAAGATATATCCTTCGAACTTACAGTTACTGTCCCAAATATCTTTCTATGACGCCCTGTTCGACATCGTCACGAGTAAGAGTAGGTTTTGACTTGAGAAAAGTTCATAGATAGGCAAGAATATATGAATATTTTTGTCACTAGATGATTTCGCCTTACATCTTCTTTACCCATAATTATTATTCTTTTTATGAAAAATCAATATCCATTAGTCAAACATCTCTCTGTGATTCTACCATAAATTATCACAATAGGTAAATAACTTATTATAGGACATATAACTTAAACTCTATTTTAATTAAATCTAGCTAGACGGGTCAATTAAATTCTTTTGAATGTATTTTTGAGTCATATTATTTCAAATATAGACAGGCTTAGATTAATTTTAATATGATTTTGAGTCATCAAGCACTTGTTTTAACACGGAGAGCATATTGAGCTTTGTTCTTTTCATATTAACTCATAGGAAAGAAGAAAAAGAAATTCTATTGCCATTATTATCAGAGTGGAGTATCAATAACTCACCGTTTCCAACGATGAATATGATGAAATGAATGAGATTCATTTATTCTTAATCAAATATTTGATCGAGCTTTTGGAGTGGAAAATTTTCTTGATAAGAAATACGTACTAAGGACTTAAATCAGCCAACACGGCAATTTTAAGTTAATCAGATTTTAGGTTTCGAATATCATATAATAAAAAAAAAATAAAAAAAAACTTGTCTTGTCGATCAAATTGAATCAAGTTTTCAACCAATTCACGTAAGTTTGCAATTTGATACTTCCATATATTACTTACAACGTAAATTACACGTTTTCACCAATGAAAAGCATATTCTCAAAAAACTATTTCTGTACTTAATTAGCCACTAATTTTAGCGAGTATATCCATTAGCTGGATTAGTTCTCTTTTTTAATTCACTTTTTCTTTTCTTAACCAGGAAAAAGAGAGAAGATTCCTTGTAGGCTACTTCTTCTTCTTTTCAATTTAATTTATTTAATGAACGATGGATAATGTTGTTAATTCTAGAAGGATTAGACTAGTAACAAGAATTTGCGACATATATGCTTATGCTATACTTTTATTGGATTAAACAGAATAAACCTAACTCACAATCACACAGCCACACGTTTAACATTAATCACAGTACGGTATTAGGTACTAATACGTTTGTTGACAGTTAAATATTTTTTTACGCTATTATCGCAATTTAACTGGCTATAACAATTACTTTTTGTTACCATATATTAGATTTGTTATGAAGGGTTTGTTACCTTCTATTGTAGGTAATAAACCTCACCTGAGGGTGTAAAAAATTAGGGTAATTTCATGGATAGTCACTCAATTTTATTTTAGTGCAGTAGAGTCATTAAACTATTTTGTAACAAATTAAAACATCGCTCAACTTGTCTATGTATTACAGATATTCACTAAATTGTTTTTTGTAATAAAATAATTACAATACTTTGCCTAAAGATTACAAAAAGTCACTAAGTAATTTCTTTATAACCAAAAAGTTATTCAACTTTGCCTAATTAAGCATCATATTAAATATGTCTATTGGTTTCTCCTAATTAATGACTTTTTGTGACACTTCAACAAAATGGAATGACTTTTTAATTAAAAGATAGTTTGATAACTTTGTGATGCAAAGGTAAAGTTGAGTGATTATATCGTTAATAAATAGTAACCATTTATGAAATTAATTCGAAATTTATACATTATTAGTGCATAGAATTTAAAGTACTCTTTTAAAAGTTGCATGAAGCCTTAATATGCTTTGGTTAATTTATTGTTTATCTCTTGTTAGTTCTTATCCGAACTGTAGAGTTGCTATTGCACCAAACAGACGTCGCATAGTGAGGAATCTCCAGAAACTGGAAATTAACAATAATGGAACTAAAATAGTACTCCTAATTAATTAATATAAACAAGTGGGGTATAGACTCTAATAATTAATTGAAGAAAATGCACGTTTGCGGTTGCAAGTAGCTGCCTATGAGATTTGGAACCACTTTTAGGATCCAAAAATGTGACTGGTAAATTTTCTGTGTTTTAATAATATAATAATATAAGTGACAAGTTTTTTCTCTAAAAAAGTAGTGGACATAGATTAGCAACAAGTCGATCAAAGTTAATAAATAATTAGCAAATAAAACTGAACCACAACCTTAATAAGACAAGTACGGACAACCATATAGAAGAACATAGTACTGATGATTGGAAACACGAAGAACTCTAGTTGTTTTATATTACTTTCATTACCCAAAATACCCACTCACCACCTAACCATGCCCCCACCCATGTAGGTATATATGTGTATAAAATTAAAATACATGTATTGTGTAAGTTTACATGTATGTATATATTTATTTATGAGCATAGCATATTATTTGTACATTCAGTTTATTCTTATATGAAATTTTGTCAGTGTGAGCTTTTGCTCATATTGCCAAGCCTAAATAAAGGAGGAGGATTGTGGTAGGTTGGCAGCTAGCATAAAACTAGTTAAATCATGATGAATCCTCTTGATGATAACGTGAGTTGAGCGTAAATGAAATAGCGAGGATTTATATAGTCAATCTCAACTTATTTGAGACTGAACCGTTATTGTTTATTTTATTGTTATACGAGTCTTAATCTATTCACATTCATAAAAATGATGAAACTCTTTGTAAAACCCTCTGTTGAGTGAATACACTCTTTATGTCACGTTGTTAGAATGTCTTGCTCTGATGGAAAAAATGAATTTGTCGTCTTATTACATGATTTTAAATAATATTTACTTCATGAGCTATTTTGTTGCGGTTAAGTTAGGCTCTACATTCATTTTCTTAACCTATATAGTATCATCAAAACTAGACCCGTCTTTATTTTCTGTTTATCCATTATTAAGCCCATGTTATATTTCCCGTGCCCCAAATGTCAGGAATGTTATGATTGTGCATTGAAAATGAACTTCAGTATTAAGTTTATAATTGGAGACGAGCACCTTTTAAAAAAAAAAAAAATTATATTTGACGAGTACTCGTATAGGAGAATAATACTACATCTAGTTTTGAGTGGGTGTGGTAAAACATAAGAGTAGCTTCAGAATTTAGATGTTGTCGGCTATGAATGAGTCAATTTTGTATATATATATAACTGTATTAGTATATACTTAGCTTGTCTTTCGTAAATTTATACTTACTATTTTCTATCTCAAAAAGTTGAATTCTGTTGAACTAGCGAACTCATTGTTTGATCCTCTCGGGCATCGACATGTGGAGGAGGGAGAAAAAGTTTAAAGCAAATGTATGGTTTGGAAGGACTCCAGGAGGACTTGTCATGTATTATAACAACCAAGTAAAAATGAATATGCAATGATCAACTGACTGACTGACTCTACCCTTATATATAGTGATTGAAAGCGAATTTTCATATACAAATGAGAATGATATGGGTTGGTATAAAGAATTGATGAAATAGGAATTGTTTTCTTAAGTGGACTTTTTGAAGTGCACGTATTCTTCTATATACAGTGCCAACAGGGTGATGTCTGATAAAATAACAAAGTGACCATACAATTAATAGACTCTATATAGAGGTGGTGTTTGAATTTATAGATCATGGGTTCTAAACTTGTCACCAAAATTATAATTCGTTTTAGTTACCAGATTCACAATTAAATATTTATATATATTTAATAAATTTTCTAATATAAATACAGAATCTATGTCAACAGTTACCTAGCGAGTTTGGCCTTACCTAATATTATAGCTCCATCCCTGACCACACAAGGAGTACTTCAATAATTATTCAACATATGACCAAAATGATAAGGGAACAGTTCTCCCATTTGGGACAAGAGCTGGTTGATTATGCGATATTTTCTAATAGGCTGACATTAACATCCATAGACCATGTTTAAAAAGAACTTGAAATAGGAATAAACATAAGACAAATAAAGCCATTAGTAATCATAAAGAACAGATGGAAAAAAAATCTAAGATGATATTAAGTGGATTGATGCAGTGTATTGAAACTCAAGAACAACTTACCTAGGACATATGGCTACAATAAGAATATTCTCCTATAATCATTTTAATTTGCTTTATGGGTCACAGGAAAAATAGTTTTCTATTCATGGATTTCATCATCCAATATGAGGCAAATGACTCTTGATTTGCACTTAAGCAAATTCATGTGTAAATGTGAACATCTAATCATATTTAGTGACTTTCATATGGAATATGTTCCCTTTCTCTCTTCAAAAATTGTTAAAGATGGTATAGAAAAGAAGAAAAAAAAAAGGGAAAAAAGACCACCAAGAGATGTTGTGAATGGTGAAGGATAAAAAAAAGCCCCAAAGGCTTTGGTTAAGTGGTAAGAGCCAACTCATGAAGTGTAGCTTGAGTGTACATCATGAGTTCAAACTTTGTCAAAAATAAAAAAACTAATATTTCGAGAAGGATAGAGAGGTAGCCCACTAATCACTTATTTTTAACCGTGCACCAGGCCTTTAGGTTTTCTCGGTTATAAAAGAAAGAGAAACAAAGAATTCTGGTGCTTTATTTAGAGTACCTTCTAACTTTTGTAGTGTTAGAGTGGGTTAGAGTCCCACATTGTTTGGGGAATAAACGAATGATCTGCTTGTATGGACATGGACAGTACTCCCCTCATGAGCTAGTTTTTGCGGTTCAATTAAGCCGAGGTGCCATATCTTTACATGTACAAACACAACAAACAAGAGTCCTACAGAAGGAAAAAAAAATATTAAGAAGATTATAGAGTGTGTTGAGATGCTTCAGTTCTTGAAAGGATCCATTTGGTAAAAGAACAAACTTTGAGGTACAATATGATACTTTAAAGAGGTCATTTATACATGTAATCTATACTCTATAGCATTCAGCTAGTATAAGTTCATCTCTTTTTTTTTTTTAATTATGGTGTCAGAGCTATCTTGCGCACATTTTAACTAAATACCTGCTACCTCCATCAACACGGCTACCATCAGGGGCGGAGCCACGTTAGCTCCAGGGGGTTCATCCTCGGCGAAAAATTACAGTGCATTTTCAAAGTTAAAATTATTTTATTATATATATATAGTAGATGTTGAACCCCCTGACTTCTTCGTGTATTTACTTTTTAGAATTTTTGAACCCCCTAGATGAAAATTCTGGCTCCGCCACTGGCTACCATGTCTTCCATTTTTGATAGCTTTTTGCTTATGAACAATAAATAATGACTTAGTTACAAAATCAATGAGAAAACAAGCCAAAAGTAAATACTAGAAAAGTTCACTGAATCTGTTAAACCAGTTGTCTTGTGGCAATTATTCAGCTAATGGCCCAATTGATAAAAAAAAAGGTAAGACGCCATCATTTAGGTAGTAAGATGTTAAAAGTAAACAATATGGACAATTACAATTTGCTCTTATGGGACCCTTCAACCTCAATTCAAGTGGATTTTGACTCATCATTATTTAAAATAATCATAAATTAACATGCTTTTAAATAATTTCCAACTTTACAATTGACCTAGATTTCGTCATCCGCCACTAGATTATTGTTCTAAAATTGGATAGCTTCTTCTACTATTGACTTTCAACTTATGTTGTTCGGGTTCTTCAGAAATGTTATCGGGTGCATGTTGGATTCTCCAAAAGTAATGCATTACAGAAAAATTCAACACGGATGCAGCAATATTTTTAAAGAGTCATAACAACAATATAGCTTTCTTTCATATACCATATATGCATCACAAACTTATCTTCTTTATTAAACATTATTACATGTACCATTCAGCAATTATCCAAAACTGGATCATGTTAACGATTTCATGACATGCATGTACAAAATGGGAAACATTCACATATACATACGTATATATATGCACTACCATGGAACCAATCAAATTTACTGTATGACCACAAAGAAATAAAAAGCACATTATGTGGTATTAGTAATTTATGTTGCTCGGATCCTTTAAAACTGTAAGTAGTAGATTAATCCTTAGTCCCGCCTATCAGAATGGCCCCCAACCCATCTCTCTGACTTCAAGGCCTCAGAATAATGAGGTTCGGTGCACTCTTGGGTCGTGTCAGATTCTCCAAAGTGCATACTTTTGGAGGATCAAACACAATGCACCGAACCTCATTATTGGAGGATCCGACACACACTCAACATTATTTTTGGAGGATCCGAGCAAAATAGTAGTAACACATGCCACTCATCGCGCATGCATACAAGACTTTTTTTTTTTTTTTTTTTTGGGGGGATGTGCTTCCTAATTTGATGTTCTGATTTCTGCTTATGTAAGCTCCCCTGCTAGAGTTTTTTGTTGTTGAATCTGGCCCACTCTCCTCCTATAAAACCTCCTCATTACCCAACTGCTCTCCCACAATCTCAGCTTTGTCTTCAAACTGAAGTTTCTTCAAAGTAATACATATTCTAATATCACTTATCACCTTTCATATACAATTAGTTAACTATGATTCCATCAGAGGCTGTAGCAACTCACTACTTTGCTTCTGAAAATCCTTCACCTCTTCCTCTTGATTTCAACTTCATGCAAAACAGTTTACCATCGCTCCAGTTCAGGAGATACTTAACCAATATTCAACCAAATTATCCAACCTCTCTTCCTGTTCATGACTTCAATAATCTGCCACCATCTTTCATCAGTGGTAACTCACCATCTTACATCAGTGGTAACTCAACCTCTGATGAAGCGGACGAGCAGCAAATTAAGATCATCGACGAGAGAAAGCAGAGAAGGATGATATCTAACCGGGAATCAGCTAGAAGATCAAGGATGAGGAAACAAAGACACCTTGATGAACTATGGTCCCAAGTTCTTCGTCTTAGGACCGAAAATCACAATTTGATCGATAAATTGAACCATGTCTCGGAATGTCATGAAAAAGTACTTCAAGAAAACTCACAGTTAAAGGAAGAGGCTTCCAACCTTCGTCAGATGCTTACTGATCTACAATTTAATTGTTCTTTTCCTGATTTATTCAACCTGGAAGATTTTCCATGCACCACTGCTTATCTCAAAGCTGAATCATCCAACCTATCGATCACTTCTTCCGCAAATCTGCTTCAGTGAAAATAGAGAGAGATGTTTTTTCAGTTTACTTTTTCTTAGTGTTGTTTATTTTACATGAATGTCAAATGAGTTTTTATTTCATATCTGAATGTCCAGTAACATCTTGAGTTAAGCCATTAATGTTTTGATGCGTCGTCTTAATCCTCGCATAATTATATATCTATGTTAGAATAAGATTATTTAAATATGAAATCAACAGTAGTCCATGATAAAACAAAATTAGAGTTTCCATGATTGTTTCACTTCAGTGACCAGTTTGAGAACCCCACTAGGATCAGCATTAGAACAATCACACCTGATGTGATCAGCAAATTCTTAACAGGAAGGGAACCTAGAAATAATTGAGTGGGGGAGGGAGGAGAGAAAACAAAAGTACCACTATGAACATTTACTTTTTTTATCATTTCCACATTAAAGAAAAAAGTATATGCAGCGAGTGGCCTCAGTAAATTGAGCTCAGCAAAAGGCAGGCCCCATGAACAGACCTGTTTTGCACAAATTACCACAAGAAATGAGACAAATAGAAGTGGAGGGTGCTGGTGATAGTGGTTTATTACTATAAGAAGCAAAAACACTTGAAAAAGGAAACCCCACTATGACAAAACTTACTGTTTTTAACTTTTATGAGGACACAGGTTATCAGATAGATCTATCCAAACGTGCAGTTCGTACTGGGCGTTTTTGACTTTTTTATCGACATACATATGCATTTGCAACTAATATATTCCAGTCATATGTTTCATAAACGCCCTCACTATCTCTGTCTCTCTATTCCCGTTTTCATGTGTGGAAAAAACAAAAGGACTTCCCCTTTCTATTACATCATCTCCAAGAATTCTACGGATTAAGGTCCTCTCACGTAGATTTCTAGAAAATTAAAAGTGCCTCGCAGATTTATTGATCCTTTCTAGCATCAATATAACAAGTAATACTAGCAGTTATAATCCTTGTCTTACCATGACAGTTTAGATAATTCATTTCCTTATCCGAAAGCCAGTGGAAAGAAAAAATCTCTAACTTATCGCCTTTGTGTTTACTAAGGTTTCAGAAGCCAGAGAAAATATAAGTTTCAACTCATTATACCTCCATTTTCACCAGGTTCATCAGTAAAGGATGATCACATCATCAAAAATGACACATCAGAAATCTTTAACAAGCCAAGGTTACATATTATTTACTGACCTTGTCTCATTAAGTGTATGTATGCCATGATATGAATAAACCAGCATATGACAGCATATTCCTACCAAATACCTTCTTTTGTCACAGCAAAGGCCTTGAGAAGGAATTATAATACTCAAAGGAGAAGCTAAACTCAAACCTTTTGAAGCAACATTAAAAAGACTAAAAAGACTAATGAAGTGGCTGAGGCAATGCATAGTTCAGAGGTACCTGATCCTCCAAAAATTGTGCATTTTTTGAGGATCCGCAAACGAGAGCGGCAGCATTTTTTGGAGAGTCCGAGCAACATAGGTCCTGAGTGATTGCATCTCCCCTTGACCTTGATAATCCAGCGATCAGCTGGCGGTATTAGGTACATCTCCCAATAGTGAATTCAAAATTACATTTCAATTCTTACATCTTACCCAGTTAAACATAGTTCTGTCATTTTAAGTCAAAATCGTAACTTTCTCAACCCTAACGAACGTCAGGATCCTCACAAAATGTTCACACGGCTTAGCCTCACTGTTACTTTATTTTACAAGCTGACTGTGCTTGTGTACATTCCAGAAAAATGATTTTCTTCATAAAGCCTCCCTTTTTAACCATGAAACTCCAAGATTCCCCCCTTGTGACTACCCCTTAGGATCTAAGTTGCTTACATGCTACTGTTGATTGTGCTCGAGTCTGCTTGCACGCACTATTATTAATCCATCAGGCTACATATTCAGGCCATATGCAACAATTCTAAGGTAATATTCCCAACCAAGGCTGAAACAGATGACACTTTTTCTTGTTTAGTCGGTCTAAAAAAAAATACACTTTTTAAAAACTTAACTTTAAACTTCTCTAAAAAAAAAATTTATAATCACACAAATATTTCTTATTTTAAATCAAAAGTTTAACTTTTCCTTTCATTCTTTACCTTAATGGCCACCAAACATTTGCAAACAAAAGGAGTGATCTATGAGGTCTCCTGATTCACTCCCATGACCAAATTTCAAGGTCATCTCCTTGGGACTTGTTCCTACTTCTCCCCTTACGTGTTTAACATCTAATTTTTGTTTTTGTCATAAATTTGTACTTCACTCCATGTTGCATCAAAAGCGTTTATGAGTAACAAAAAAGGAGGACGTGAGATTTGGATATCTGTTCATTCTTTGACATAAAAACAAATCAACTTAAAAAACACAATTTAAGACCAAGTAAAATAAAATGAAACACTAAAAAGAACTGGAGAAAAGAAAAAAGAAGTTATCTTACATAGAAAAATGAAGGTATCTTACAGCTAGATGAGAATATATGATAGAATGAAGATTGAAGAAGAAGACTACAATTAGAAGGAACACCAAATGGGCCTTTTAACTTTCTTCATTTTGGGCCAGAACATTACAGGCCCAATATTCCATTTTTCTGCTCATAATTTGAAGCTTCTAAAGGTGAATAGAGCCAAAAAAAAAACAGATTTTTTATTTGTGACAGATATTTTTCAGTTGATCTCTTTTCTTATCCCTGTAGTACTAGCCTTAAGCATAATTGAAACTTCAGCCAAAAAAAATAAAAAAAATGAGTTGTTCTTTGAATCCTTTACATGCAATTACTTTGAAAAATGGCTCAGTACACAGAATTTCTAAAAGAGTTTCTTGTTCTATGTTGAATACAAGAGCTATGGCTAAAGAATTGTACTTTAACCATGATGGTTCTACCACAAAGAAACTTTTGGTCATTATGGATTTCTTTTTTCTTTATTTTCTTGAACTATTACTCTCTCTGTTTCATTTTATTGTATGTTGCTCGGATTCTTTAAAAATATCGACGGTGTGTGTCGGATACTTTAAAAGTAGTGCATTTTTAGAGAATATGACACGGGTGCCGTAATATTTTGGGAGAGTTCGAGTAACATAGATTTTATGTCAGGGTGTTACTGTTTGGGGAGGCAAAAAGTTGTTTGTTTTTTTTATTACGATATTCTCAAACTTATAAAATATTTTGAATGAATTAGCTATGTTGATTTGTAGTACTTTTTGTGTAGTGTCCAAATATGTGGATTTTATTTTAAATAATGTACTCGTAAAAATTAAGTATTTTGACCGTCATAGTGTGAACCCCTTCACATAAATTGGGACAGAGGGAGTACTATATTTTGTTGATTTTCAAGATTTTAACTTAGGTGAGATTTTGTCCAGGCAGGTGTGGATTTGGTGGCAGAGCTTGTAGGTGTAACTTTGGGTCCAAAAGGAAGGAATGTAGTTCTTGCAAATAAGTATGGTCCTCCCAAGATTGTTAATGATGGTGAAACTGTTCTTAAAGAGGTACATTTACAAGCATTAACAGCATTGGTTATATGTTAAAAATTGAAGGGGGCTTCTAGTACTTGATGTTTCACAAAGAAAAATGGTTGGAAATTCATGTAACTTGGTAATTGGAATATGTAAATGAAAAGCTATTCCAAATGTTATCAAATTACAGAAAGCCAAAAACGCTATGTGATTTCTTTCCATCTGTCTAAGTCTTGGTGGACAGAGTTATCCGGTGCTTGTGCTGGTAGGATGTATTTGGCAAATACCATGTAGAATAAGTAAGGTGCGTGCAAGTTGGCTCAGACGCTAGTTATAAAAAGAAGATGTTATCAAATTACAGATTTAAAGAACTTGGAAGAGATGACGTTTAGAGTGTCACCGTTAAAGGAGAGCTTATGTTGAAAATGACAAGGAAACTAGAATAACATAGATACTCATTGGTGCCTGGAATCTTTTGACTATGTCCTTCTTCCATTATTCCAATACTTGCGGTGATAAGGTGTGAGGTAAAGAGCAATAAAGAGAATGGGAGAAGTGGTTGGTAGGAGATGGAGTTCTCCGGAACGGTGGGCTTGAGAGTCAAGTTGGTGGAGGAGAAAATATGAGAGAGAAGGAAGATTTGGGTTATTTTAAGAGGCGGGTCGGGGCGCGTAGAATATGAGAGTGGGTTATTTTTTGTGAAATCGGGTTATTTGAATCAATTTGAGATTTCCATCAAATGAAGGGTATCTTTGTTAACTTTCTTAACGGCGGAGGCATAAATGACCCAAAATTGTAACGGAAGATATTTTTGACCCTTTTCCCTCATTCTATTATGATTCTTTCTCAAAGTAGTTTAATTGTCGTTAATTTTATTTATTTCTTTAATTGTCGTTAATTTTATTTATTTCTTTCTTCTATTTTCTGGACAAAGGGTTACTTTTGATTTCTGAGGATAGAGAAGAAATAATAGGATTGTCCATATTGAGGGTTTCAATTGTCTCCAGATTTATGGAAATATAGAAGGTGTGCCACCTAAAAATCCACTTCATTCTGCATAGTGGAAGTTACTAGTGTTGTTACTTTTGTCATTTCTGGAACTTATTAGGGAAATTCTTAGTTATTTGTCCTCTTCTTTTACATTTTTTTTTTAATTAATATGATTCATACTTTAAACCTAATTGGATTACTATATAATCCAGGTATGTAAGCAAAAAGTTGTAAACAGATTGTACCAAGTATATCCGTGTAGTAATTGTACATAGGTAGTTTTAAAAGCTGATGGAAGATAGCTAAAGTGTTTTCATTTTTTTCAATAGTAATGATATATCCTTCATGGACATGCTTCTTATCAAATTTAGCCTGTCAGATAATGTCGGGTTTTTGAGCTTCTCTAGTTCAACTTATTTTCGAGTTCAATGGACTAGTTGTGCTTCATTTTTCACTTTTCCACCTTACTATCATGCACTGAATATATGCATTGTTTTCAGCACAGATTCAGCTGGACGATCCCCTTGAACATGTCGGAGTAAAATTGGTTAGGGAAGCCGGTGCCAAGACTAATAATCTTGCTGGCGATGGTTGCACAACATCTATAGTGCTTGCTCGAGGTCTGATTGCTGAAGGTGTCAAGGTTTGAATAGAATTTAATAACCTAGACTGCTTTCATGTTTCAGTTATTTCTGGTATAAATGGTGATTCTTATTATCTTTCTCTAGGTTACTGCAATGGGTGCAAATGTTGTCCAAGTGTCTCGTGGAATTGAGAAAACTGCTAAAGCCCTCATTTCTGAGCTCAAGTTGATGTCCAGAGAGGTATAAGGAAGGACTAATTACTTTCCCTTTTTTCTGTAAACACACCTTGTTTGGTCAGGTATATGCTTAAAATCAGCTTTCTTATTCAAGATGTATGAGGCTGTACTCTCTTCATTTTGCAAGTTTCATACCTAAACTATTGGGTGTTCTTGTTACCCCTGAACTATAACTCCCTTTGGGATAACTTGCTGAGAGGGCGCGTGGGAGATGAAACTCGCAAAACAGTGATCGTTTAGGGGCTCACCTATTCACTCGTTGACAATCTGTGTGCAGGTTGAGGATCACGAGCTGGAAGATGTTGCTGCTGTTAGTGCTGGCAATGATTATGCCATCGGGAAGATGATTTCAGAAGCTCTTAGGCAGGTCGGGAAAAAAGGTGTTGTCACAATTGAGAAAGGGAACTATACTGAAACCAATCTAGAAGTTGTAGAAGGAATGCAGTTTGATCGTGGCTATTTGTCACCTTACTTTGTAACTGATCGACGAAAGAGGATTGTGGAGCTTCACGATTGTAAGGTAGCGACTTCTTCTGTTAATCACTAGTGCCTGTTGTACATCAGGTACTTATAGGGGCATAAAATTTTCTATGTTGCAGTTGCTATTGGTTGATAAAAAAATTTCAAACCCGAAGGAGTTGGTAAAAATTTTGGATAATGCAGTAAAGGAGAAATACCCGGTTTTGATAATCGCAGAGGGCATTGAGCAGGACGCGCTGGCTCCAGTAATTCGGAACAAACTCAGGGGTGTCCTAAAGGTAGCTGCAATAAAAGCTCCATCTTTCGGGGAGCGCAAGAGCCATTGCTTAGATGACATTGCTATCTTGACTGGAGGTAGTGATGCATGCATAGTGAACAGAAATTGTTAGTTTCTTATATCTGCTACCTCGTTTCTTCTAGTCTCTCTAGAACCATCGGTCATTGAAGGCGGTGTAATGGTTTTCGAAAAGATGTTGTCGCTCAAAGCTTCAGGCTTCTTCATGGATGAACCAACAGGACTATATGCAAGGAGGATTTAGAAGCCCGATTACGGGTTCACATGAACCCAGTAGCTTTTGCCCAGACTCTGTATAGATGTTAAGAAATCTACTAAACATTTAAAAATATTTGACTGTGAACCCAGTTATTATTATAGTATTAACTTGAGGTCGTTGCAGGAACCCTTATACTTCAAATCCTGAATCCCCCTTGAAGCTGTTACTAATATGAATCTTTTGAATAATACTCATCTGTAAATTTCGACAACTCTATTCTTGAAATGGGGTACAATTATGAAACCTTATTTATACCAGTCATAGCTATAATCATGTATCGTATTTTAGCACTTTCTATGAGGAGTAGCCGCATTGTCAGTCTTATCCATAAACTAGAAATTCCCAAATGATACAGTGTCTAATTGAAGTAATACACATAACAGCGGAAAATATAAAAAGAAAAGTATACATTTGAGAATCAAGGAACAGTTTCTTAAGCTTATGATTGCATAATTATGAATTTTACATTTTTTTTACTATCCGCATATTTAATTCGCCATGTCGCTGCAGGAACTGTGATCAGAGATGATATGGGCTTGACTCTTGAAAATGCTCACAAGGCCTTGTTGGGCAGTGCTTCAAAGGTGGTAATTACTAAGGACTCCACATTGATAGTTACTGATGGAAATACTCGAGCGGATGTTATGAAGAGGGTTTCTCTGATACAGAATCTTGTTGAGGTGTGTCATCTATGGTTATATCTACTAGACTCACAGGTTTTAAGGAAGATACAGAATCTTGTTGAGGTTTTATGGTTATATCTACTAGATTCACAAGTTTTAAGGACGGAGTTAGGAGTAGTGTCGGAGCTAATTCACACACATAAATATTAAATACCTCATCAATTTGCAAATATACAGTTTAATATGTTCTAGAAATTGAAACCCTGCAAAACTTGCAGAATTTAGTAGAGTTAAACAGCTATTTTGTTGATTGTCATTTGATAATGCAGAACACAGAAGAAATTTTCCAAAAGAAAATCTTGAACGAAAGAATTGCAAGATTATCTGGTGGTATTGCCATCATTCAGGTAACAAAAGATCTATCTGCCTCAGCATCTTGTCAATCTATATTATAAAATATTTTAGAAACCCAAAGTATATTTGATTGTATTAGTTGAAATGTAGGTGGGGGCACAAACACAGGTTGAGTTGAAAGACAAACAATTAAGGATTGAGGATGCCCTTAATGCTGCAAGGGTAATTACCTCTTCTCCCAATACTTAAAAAGCCATGGTGAATCATACATGATCTAAGGATTGATGTGATTTTTGCTTAAAACGCTGAAGATAAGATAGGATGTTGTCAAAAGTTTTTTCCCTAGGATTTGTTCCACTCGAGTAGGATAAATTAAAAAAGTTTATTTTATATCTGATTCTGTTCTTGGGGGTGATATCAAATCACTCTTAAAGAGATAATTCTTCGAAGCAGTAAGTTTCTCTACTTTGCCTGCTCAGGCTGCTACAGAGGAAGGAGTAGTTGTGGGTGGTGGCTGTTGTCTTCTGAGACTATCATTAAAAGTGGATGCTATCAAAGAAAAGCTAGATAATGAAGATCAGAAGGTTCATAATCTAGATGGTTCTTATTCAGTTTCATGTTCTGAAAGCAATTTATTTCATTAAACTATCTGACTTCTCAGTTTCTTGAACTGCTTGCTTTTCATCAGGAGGATTAGATATTTATGTCTTCTCCAACTGCTGCTGCTTTTGCTAACCTGATCCCTAGACTGACATTTTCCTCGAATTATTCGCAGATAGGAGCTGATATTTTCAAAAGAGCACTATCCTATCCTGCAAAACAGATAGCAAAGAATGCTGGTGTAAATGGAAATATCATTGTAGAGAAGGTAGCTTTGAATCTTGTGTCATTTTTGTACAGTTTGCTTCAGCCAATAAAGTTAATAGACTCAAAATAGGAATACATTATCTGGCAGTTAACTTGAATTTTCCAACATATGTGCAGATTTTGTCAGTCGATAACATGAAATATGGATATAATGCTGCAAGAGACAGATATGAAGATCTGATGGCTGCCAAAATTTTGGATCCTACAAAGGTAAGATAATCAATTTTTGTCTGATGTGAAGGGGAAGAGTCCTTCACTTCCGCCTTCCTAGAAAACTATATCTCATAGTATGGTAGGTGAAGAAATGCTGAAAATAGGAACCGGTATTGAACTCTATCTGTAAGCTTACCTGCAGTCTGAGTCTTTTCCAATGAAGACCATTTCAGTTATATAAAACTTAAGGAATCAAACATCGTAACTGATAATATAAAACACAACTCCGTTCACCAACACAATCCAGGACCCCTCTATTTATCAGTTTTAATAGATGGTAAACAAGCTTGATACTGTTAGTGCACTGTAGATTTCTTTAAAATCTTACTGACTAACGGAAACGGGGCCAGAATTTTGAGTTTATGGTTTCTTAACTCTATAAACTACAGCTTACTGGGTTCATAAACTAATTATACATACTAAGTGCTTAACAGAAATACGTGATTCTGACCAAAGCTACCCGTGGCTTTTTCTCTAGCTCCGTCCCTGCTGACTAATGCGTGAAACAGGTTGTTAGATGTTGCCTAGAACATGCAGCAGCAGTTGCCAAGACCTTCCTGAAATCAGATGCCGTTGTTATTGACATCCCGGAACCAGTATCCAGAATAAGACGACCACCACCAATGCCAACTCCAGGTACTCCTAGTCCCACCAACAACTATAATAAGTATATTGTCTAAAACCCTCTCTCTGTGTCTCTCTGTGTGGTCTGATTTCAATATTTAACTCCCAAATTCAATGTTTTTAAAACATAAATGACTTGTAGGTCCAAGGCTCACTGGTCTCACAGGTTTAGAGGCAAGTGGTCTTTCGTCCAGACATAAATGAGATATGACTAATTATTTTGCCAGTAGCAGAAGAAGGTACTAGCTCATCGTAACGATGCCAACTTCAAACAATTTCTGACATGCTGACAAAAATTTCAGATGTGAAGGAAAAAATTGATGGTTTTTCCAGCAAATGACACATTATATTCCAATTTCCGAAATCTCTAAAGAACATGTCGCATCATCAGACAGGATTATGCCCGAGTAGCAATATGTACATGTTAGATGTCTTGCTTAAGCTCATTGCATGAAAAGGAAATGCATTTTGAGCAAATGCTTGCAAGTATCTTATATGTCAACAATCAAAATTCTGAAAGAAATGATGGAAGAGCGATCCATGAAAGCAAATGTGGATTGTGTACGAGCAATTAGTTCTATAGCCGGATTAAAATATATTTTTTTCCCCACATATGTAGTTCTGCTCATATCACGAGAAACACATATTTTGTCACTAAACAAATTCAATATAGCCTCACCAAGATCTGTTCTCCTGTCGAATTTGATATGCCAAAATGTACACTTTTTTTTGTTAATTTCATACGCAAAAGTATACAGAGTATTTGGAAATGATGATTCTTTAAAGTAATTTAGTCACATGAACAAGGCAAAAGCCATTTGGATTTTATATAGTACAAGTTATAGTATATGTTCTGCCACCTTATCGCTTGGCATAATTAAGAATTTTGGCCATATTCCTGAAGTATAAGGCCCTTGTGAATATATTAGCCTATTGCTTTCCTGTCTTTATATAAATTGCCAGTGGCGATCAAATTCTCTTGAATCTTCTTACGGATGATATAATAGTCAATCTTAATATGCTTAGTCCTTTCATGGTACATTAGATTTGAGGCAATTTGTAGAGTTACATGATCATCACACCAAATATTTTGCTAGTGACAAAGGTTTCAAACCAATTTTAGCTAAAAGGAAATACATCCACAGACCACAAGTAACGAAGTTGAAAGTAAATCAAATATATCTGCATTGATCACTCAAATATGTCTATTTTCAAACTAGTTAGAATAAATTTTATTCAACTCTTTAACATTTAATAGCTGGGAACTAATACTCTTTCTGCTTTTTATTATCGTTTTAAAAAGATATGTTGCGAATAAATATTTATCATGTGACAACTATAACCTTATGTAATGAAACATATGTACTCATTTGTAGATTTGGAGTTGAAATATAATTATACTCTTTGATCCATTGAAACAAAATGTACAATTAATCATGCAATAAATTCATAAAATACAAAAACAAACAAAAAAATATTATCTCATTTGTCACCTATTTTTTTTTTCTTTGTTCTAGAATACACCATTCCTCGGATCCCATCCGGATTCGCAATAAAACCCAAAGGCCTATAAAACCCAAGAAGTCGGGGCTCCGAATAAAAAGTAATATTCGTTATGCCTTTGCGTAACAGCTCGGTGACTATTAATCTTTCCATCACAGCTTTACCTAAACCAATCCCTTGGAAATTTGGTTCCACAACCACATCAAAATAATTGGGAATGAATTTCAAAAGTCTTCATTTCTTTCTTAAACGTCGTGCCTAGTTAAACTATATCACACAAATTGAAACTGAGGAATTAATATTTTCATTTGTTAAACAAGAATGATAACCGGTTGAGCAATAATTGTCAGTGAGCGTTCAAATTTTAATGCTATAAAGAAAAAATTATTGTCGTCTTTTTTCAAACACATGGTGTGAGTAGATATTTATCACATGACGAGTATAGCCTTCTTCAATACATAATGGACCTAGCTTATAAGTTACAGGTTCGCGTGATCAAGTAGTTTTTGTTCAAATCTTATACTGTATACTCCCTTTGTTCCAATTTATGTGACACTTTTCGTTTCCCGAAATTCAAACTGTACGAACTTTGATCAACATTTTAAGATGTATTTGTTCATCAAATTGATATGAGAAGTTGCAAATTATAGTATTTTTCATGTAGTTTTCAAAAATATAAATTTTAATCTTAAAATATTAAGTTAATATAATCCGATTTAGCTTCAAAATTTAGTCAAATTGACTTTCGAAAAGCGAAAAGTGTCACATAAATTGGGACGGAGAGAGTAAATTAAAAAATTTGCTAAAATATTTATAACTATCTGACTGATAACTCTGCTATTACTGCATACAAATTTGAGATCATTGTATGAACACATAAACATCAAATTTTGAAAAACATATGTGTAGATAATTTGGAGTTGAAATGTTATTCATTTTCCATTGACACAAAATGTACAATTAATCATATCACTTCATAAAGTACAAAAACAAACAAAAAAAATTATCTCCTTTGTCACCTATTTTTTTTTCTTTTTCCTAGAATACACCATTCCTCGGATCCCATCCGGATCCGCAACAAAACCCAAGGGCCTATAAAACCCAAGAACTCGGGGCTCCGAATAAAGTGCAATATTCGTTATCCCTTTACGTAACAGCTCGGTGACTAATCTTTCCATCACAGCTTTACCTAAACCAATCCCTTGAAAATTTGGGTCCACCACAACATCCCAAATAATAGCATTAAAAACACCATCACCTGTAGCTCTAGCAAACGCTACTGGCCTTTTTGTCTTCTCGTATTCTATCCACATAAGTGTGTCTGTGTTCTCTAAGGCTACCTGAATTTTCGCCTTGTCACGTCTAGGGAATCCAACAGCTACGAAAACGGAGTTAAGGTGGTCGAGGTTGAGGTTTGTGATCGAATGATGGAGATTGAATCCTTTTGATTGAAGCGATTCATCGGAGATTGTGATGGGGATATTGGGTTGGAGTTGAGAGAAAACGGTGACGTTACGTTGGTGGTGGTGAGGGGTGGTGTGTTTGAGGGTGAGGGGGGTAGGGGTGCGGGGTAGGTGGGTGGAGATGGGGTTAAAGAGAAGCATTGTTCATTTTTGGAAGGAAGAAAAGGAGAAAGAGAGGTATAGAGATAGCAAAGTGATGTGTGAGTACGTAGATAGGCTTTTGTGGTTTTTGAAGTATGTGGTTCTCATGCAACGTTGTCTTTTTCATATTTGAGTTTACTTTTCTTTTTCTTTTGAATATGAACGCTCATGCAACGTCATCACTTTAGGCATTTATGTTTTTTCCTTCCAAATTATCAAAGCGGCAAAGGCTCAAATATGCCCCTCAACTATACGAAATTGCACATATTTACCCATCGTTAAAAGGTTGGTGCAAAGATGCCCCTAACGTTTTTTTTTTTTTTTTGGCCATACATGCCCTTGAGTTAACGGAAAATATTGGAGGGCATATTTGTTCAATTTCTCATAGTATAGGGGCATATTCGATCCATTGAAATTCCTGAATATTATGGCACAAAATATCATTGCATTCCAAAACATTTGTAATTACAATCCATCCACCATTGCATTACATCAAAATTATACAACTAAAAGAGCAGATGTAATTACAACCATCTTTTAAAGACTGTTTTCACAAATAAGAGCACCATTTCCCCTTTTCAAAAGTTTTTTTTTTTTTACTAATGATAATACCATTTTTATTTTCAATTTGTTGATGATCTGGATAGTTCTTTCTGGATATTTTTTGTCTTCTCAGTCTATATATCTACACGATAATGGATGCAACAATTATCGCAATAAAACATAAACATAAAAAAGGAGATAACTTACATTAGACTTATGACACATGAAAAAATGTCTCCCGCAATGCTCAAAATTTTTATCATAATAATAGAAAGAGTATCACATTTTAAGCATTTATACCGTTTCTTATATAACATTCAATGTGGTTTGGCCCTTCGCGAATTTCATGCATAACCGAAATTTAGTAGAATTATTTGAAGTCCATAAGTGAGATGGAGTGCAATAACTCCACGTCCACAAACCCTTCCACAACTCCACATCCACAAACCCTTCCACAGCTATTTGAAGAACTCGAAGCTTCCGACGTTTCATAAACAAGTGAAAGAATAAGAGAGAAAAGTGGGGGTTGTACGATAAGTGTGGAGTTTCAAAATGCAGTTGCAATAAATCATTGGCTAGCATAAAGTGCACTACAAAAAAAAATTGAGAACTATTTGTGCCATAATATTCAGGAATTTCAATGGATCAAATATCTTTTTATACTATGCGAAATCGAACAAATATGCCCTCCAATTTTTTCCGTTAACTCAAGGGCATGTATGGCCAAAAAAAAAACGTTAGGGGAATCCTTGCACCAACCTTTTAACGACAGGCAAATATGTGCAATTTCATATAGTTCAGGGGCATATTTGAGCCTTTGCCGTTATCAAAAACTCAGGCAATTGCTTTAAGTGTTTCTTCCATTCTTAATTAGATATTCCAACTTTTAAGTTCGAGTTCTGGAAATGAAATCTCTTTTAGTAGCAAGTGCCGAAACAAGTGCATAGATAGGAGCTTGGAGGACTGGTATTTAGGACATAGTAAAAAATTAACGTTTAGCCGTCTCAAAAACTTCAAACATTCAGGTGTGAAGTTAAGCTCGTAATGAACTTAATTCAGACCTGAAAATGAACTTAATTCAGATTTGAAAATAATAGTTGGCATAACCATTGAAAATAGACGGTTAATTTTCTTACATATTTTTTAGTAGTGTTTGATAAGTAAGCTGAAAAAAATATTTTAAGAGTATTTATATATAATTTAAGCAAGATCAAGAGGCTGGGGTACATAGGGGTGGTATGGTTGAGGGGGTTGGGGTAGTGTTCAAGGGGTGATGGGTGAGGGTGGGGAGGTCGATATGGGGGGTGTGAGGTGACAATCATCCTGAAATCACTACTAGAAACATGGAATTAGCTACCGAATATTATCCGTCGCTAATTCTCTATTTTCTAGTAGCGAATGTTACTTGCAAAACTTATTTTTTCTACTCCGATAGTCGAGAAAGTTATATCCTACTTTGCAAAAAACTTATCTTGAAATTCACGGAAAACTAATTTATATTTGAAAGAAAAAGGGGAACTATGAATAGGAAGAGAAAAGTTTTGATTTAAACTTTTAAAGTATAAAATTGACCTAATCTTACGTATTAAAGTCAATTAGAAACTTGGAACAAATCAGATGGTGTATTGAGGAAAAATGGAGGATTGAATTTCAACAAAATTTACACAAGTACAGCCCGTCAAAACTTAAGATAACTTCCAAGACTATTTTTTCTTTTTTTCGTTATCATTACTTGAGAAAATAAAACTCCACTCATCATATACGTGAATTAAATCAAGCACGAAATTTACATGAGACAAAAAAAAAAAAAAAAAAAAAAAAAAAACAGAACCACAAATAAAAGATCAAGGGTGAAAAAAGAACATGAATATTTTTATCTAACTTAAGAAATTTTCATGAGTTAACCTTCTTGTTCACAATATACAAAGTGTTGTTTCCAGACAAAAACTTGAAAATTGAATATTATTTAAAAAGATAAAATAATATTTTTTTGGTCACCTACCTAATCTTGTGGATGTCATAATTGACCGTTTTGAGTATTTTCTCACCAACCTACCCAACCACAAGCAATGAAGGGTCCGTTTCTGAGAGTCGCACAGAAAAGGACTTTTTCTAAATTAAAATATTCAAAATTAGATCCAAAAGCAAACGGTATTTAACAGTATTTATAATTAAGTTGGTATAAATTATATGGTATGTATTATATAGTACTCCAATGTAAAAGAATATGCTCACTTGATATTCGACTAGTTAATTACTGTATTTTGGGATGTCCGATGGGGAAAAATTGATAGGATTATAGGAATTTTAGAATTGACGAAGCCTTGATATTTTGACTAATTAATAGGTTAAGGTGCAAGCTCTATAACATTTGAACCAAGTTACCTTGCCCCTCCAACATATAAAAAAGAAACAGGAAAAACAAACTATTTAACATATCCAATTAACAACAACATACCAATGTAATCCCATAAGTGGGGTCAGTAGAAGGTATGATGTACACAAACCTTACTTCTACTTTTACTGGGTAGAGAGAGCATTTTCGTTTTTAGACTTTCGGCAAAAAAAATAGTCAATTCTAGATTGCAAGAGAAATAAGACAGCAAAATATCAAAATAACAAACAAATGGAGGAACACATAATAATACACACATAAGATAATGATCTACGCAATACCAAAATAATACTACTAAGAAAAAGAGAGGAGGAGATGGAAAGGCTAGCCCCCCACCTCTCTCACACAACAAAATTCAACTACCTATTAACTTCTATCCTAATCCTCAACCTCCAAATCTTCCTATCTAAGGTCATGTCCCCAACGTCAAGTTGTGTCATGCTCTGTCTAATCACCTTCCCCCTATTCTTCTTCGGCCTACCTCTACCTATCCTAACTCCTGCGACTGCCAATCTCTCACACTTCCTGACTGGTGCATCCTCACACCTCCTATTCACATGCCCGAACCATCTCAGTCTCGCTTCCCTTATCTTTTCCGCCACGAAGGCCACTCCGACCTTGTCCCGTATATCTTTATTCCTAATCATATCTCTCCTAATATGACCACACATCCATCTAAGCATCCGCATTCTCCACTACAAATACCTTAAACATACCTAATTAAATCACCTTAAATTTTACAATTATATACTAGCTTTTTAAGTGTAATAGTAAGTGTAAATTTTCAATCAAACAAATAGTGTAGATAGAATCCATCCATCATTTCAATCAAGTTTATGTTATTTTGTTATCAAAAAAGGCTTATTACTGTTATTATTACTATTATTAAGTTCTGGGAAAAGGCATATTATTTACTTATATAAATACAGTACGCATCCGTTAAATTTTTTTTTTTAGCCGAGTATCCATCGAAAACACCTCTCTAATCCAAAAAGTAGATGTAAGGTCACAGACATTCTATCCTCCCCAAATCCCACTTATAAAATTACACTGGGTATCTTGTTATTGTTGTAAATATTTTTATCATCTTCTGAAATACTCTAGCCATTGGTTACTAGTACTTTGCCTAAATAAGGACTAAATCGGCAAAAAAAAAAAAAACTTTAGAAATAACTATCACAAAAATTCCCAAAAAATACTAATAATCTTGATTTGCAACCTCTAATTATAAGTTATATATATATATATATATATCTCTAGGGAAATGTCATTACTCATTAAGGGTGTAAGGAGAGAAAAAAAAAGTGTTTGCTCAATGATATATTATGGTTATAATCCAGCATAAAATATTACATTCACGTAGCCATATTTCTTATTTATATCCGCATAGCCAACCTCTTCTTTTTTTTTTTTTTTTTTTTTTGCAGTGTTTATACACATAATATACAATATTATATATTTATACATTTGTTTAATCAACTAATGTATAAACCTGTATAAAAGTGTATAATGATGTATAAAAGGATCATTTCGGTAATATTAGAAATATGGGTCATTCCGGTTAGATATTTTCTCCAAATAGACATAGAGTGTTATTTTCATATTTATGAGTTTTTTTTCTTTCTCTAAAAACAAGAATATTCAAAGGAAAAAATAATCATAGAAGAGCAGTCTTGGAAACTCAGAATTGTATTGTACTTTGACTGCAATACGTAACCTGTACAAGGAAAATAGACCCCGTCAAGTTTACACCTAAAGTCTCTTTCTCAAAATATTTTCAAAGGTTCACTTTTTGGGTAGGTGAGTTCACACATTTAAACTTATTTCTTTATGCATTCACTATATATAAATATATCTAGATCTTAACAACCCCAGATCATTAATTTTCCTTTTTCTTCATTCTTTGGGAGTATTCTTTGCTTAATTCTTTGAGGTAATTATTGCTTTTCTTGGTTTTGTTTAATCTGTTAAAGTTTTGATTTTTATGTTGTGATTTAGTGTTTGGTTAAAGAAGTTAGCTTTAATTCTTTATTTCTGATATGGGTTTTTCTTATTGCTTCATTTGGTTGGTTTCTGATTAATCTGTTAAAGTGCTGATTTTTATGTTGTGATTTAGTGTTTGGTTAAAGAAGTTAGCTTTAATTCTTGATTTCTGACACGGTTTTTTTCCTTTACTTCATTTGGGTGGTTTTGTTTGATCTATTAAAGTTCTGATTTTTATTTTGTGATTTAGTATTTGATTGAAGAAGTTAGCTTTAATTCTTGAATTCTAATATGAGTTTTTAGGTGAGTTCACGCATTTAAACTTATTTCTTTATGCATTCACTATATATAAATATATCTAGATCTTAACACCCCCAGCCATTGGGATTTACCCTTTTCTTCATTCTTTTGGGAGTATTCTTTCTTAACGTGCCTTCTTTTGAGGTAATTATACTAGTTTTTCTTAGTTTAATTTGTTTAGTCTGTGAAAGTTCTGATTTTATTCCCTTGTCTTAGAAAAAAAATATGGGTTTTTTCCTTTGCTTCATTTGGGTGGTTTTTGTTTAATCTGTTAAAGTTCCATTTTTAATGTTGTGATTTAGTATTTGGTTAAAGAAGTTAGCTTCAATTCTTGATTTCTGATATGGGTTTTTTTCCATTGCTTCATTTGGGTGGTTTTTGTTTAATTTGTTAAAGTTCTGATTTTTATGTTGTGATTTAGTGTTTGATTAAAGAAGTTAGCTTTAATTCTTGATTTCTGATATTGGTTTTTCTCATTGTTTCATTTTGGGGTGGTTTTGTTTAATCTGTTAAAGTTCTGTTTTTTATTTTGGGAGTTAGTGTTTGATTAAAGAAGTTAGCTTTAATTCTTGATTTCTGATATGGGTTTTTCTTATTGCTTCATTTGGTTGTCTTATGGTAGCTTTGGAAAAAAACAATTGAGAGGATTTTATGGTACCTATGGTTCTGAATTCTTGGATCACTTAGTTAGAATTCTTAAAAGTTTGTTTTCTGTTTTTTCTCTTTTCTGTGTAGCTTGCTTTGTGCCAAAAATTTTGACCTTTTTCTTTTTATACTTCATCCAGATCTGATCAATGATGTATTTGTTTTTTTAGTTTGCAAAGTTGTCATTTTCTTGGCACTTTTTTGTATTGTTATGTTATCTGATTTTGTTTTTCCTTCCTGTAGTTTGGTAGAGCAATTTGGATACAATTTTTTCATGTTTGCTTCTTTGGATTGGTTTTATAAATTGTTTATATACCCTTTTAGTGTAATGTATCCGAATAGCCATTTCCTTGATTCTGTTATTGGTTTGATAAGCAAGAAAATAGTGAATGACAGAAAATATGGTTGAATCTCTGTCTAACCGTTGACCTTTTCTTATTCGTGGTGTGTCTTTACAAAACGGAATAGTCAACTTATTCCCTTTCTTGAGCAGCTTTTACCAAATTGAAAATGTGACTGAGTGAAATACAGTTAAAATCATGATTTTTGGTTCTTTTATTAGCTTAATCATAGAAAAAATAACCCATATGGGACATGATAATGAGAGTCGATGCTGGCAGAAATGTCTGCTCAAAATTTGTTCTAATTATCTGTTCTCATTATTGCTTATAGGCTATTGCTGCTTGTACTTTTTATGCTTTCAGTTTCATCCTAAAGGATTAATTTCCCTTCCTCTTTGTAACAGGTATACAACATGGCTACCCCAACAAGAATTGGTCTTGCTGGCCTTGCTGTTATGGGCCAAAATCTTGCTCTTAATATTGCTGAGAAAGGATTCCCTATATCTGTTTACAACCGAACCACTTCAAAAGTTGACGAGGCTGTTGAACGAGCTAAAAAAGAAGGAAATCTTCCTCTCTATGGCTTTCATGACCCAGAGTCCTTTGTGCTCTCTATCCAAAAGCCTCGTGTCATTATCATTCTTGTCAAGGCCGGAGCACCAGTTGATCAAACCATCAAAACCCTATCTTCTTACATGGAGAAAGGAGATTGTATTATCGACGGTGGCAACGAATGGTACGAGAACACGGAGAGGAGAGAGAAAGAAATGGCGGAATTAGGTCTTCTTTATTTAGGTATGGGAGTTTCAGGCGGTGAAGAAGGTGCTCGAAATGGACCGTCACTTATGCCTGGAGGCTCTTTTGAAGCCTACAAGTACATAGAAGATATCTTACTAAAAGTCGCTGCTCAAGTTCCTGATAGCGGACCTTGTGTTACGTACATCGGTAAAGGCGGTTCTGGAAATTTTGTTAAGATGGTTCACAATGGAATCGAATATGGGGATATGCAGCTGATTGCCGAGGCTTACGATGTTCTGAAATCTGTCGGGAAGCTCTCTAACGATGAATTGCATCAAGCCTTCTCGGAGTGGAACAAAGGGGAGCTTCTGAGCTTCTTGATTGAAATTACAGCTGATATATTCGGAATCAAGGATGACAAAGCAGATGGATATTTGGTAGACAAGGTATTGGACAAGACTGGAATGAAAGGCACTGGTAAATGGACCGTTCAGCAAGCT
The DNA here is from genome assembly GCF_029784015.1 of Lycium ferocissimum. Lineage (NCBI taxonomy): Eukaryota > Viridiplantae > Streptophyta > Magnoliopsida > Solanales > Solanaceae > Lycium > Lycium ferocissimum. The sequence continues at coordinate 27,321,138 of NC_081349.1, read as the reverse complement.
GCTGAGCTGTCCGTTGCTGCTCCTACGATAGCCTCGTCTTTAGATTCAAGATTCCTTAGTGGATTGAAGGATGAAAGGGTGCAAGCAGCCAAAGTTTTCAAGTCCATTGGGGTCAGCGACATCCTTGTTGAACAATCCGTGGATAAGAAGCAATTGATTGACGATGTTAGAAAAGCACTCTATGCATCGAAAGTATGTAGCTATGCTCAGGGAATGAATTTGATAAGGGCAAAGAGTGCTGAGAAAGGATGGGGCTTGAAACTAGGAGAGCTTGCTAGGATTTGGAAAGGTGGTTGCATTATTCGTGCTATATTTTTGGACCGTATTAAGCAAGCTTATGACAGAAACGCGGATCTCGCTAACCTGCTTGTGGATGAAGAGTTTGCAAAGGAGGTAGTTGAACGACAATCTGCCTGGAGAAGAGTGGTCTGCTTAGCCGTAAACTCGGGTATTAGCACACCTGGTATGTCTTCAAGTCTTGCTTACTTCGACTCGTACAGGAGGGAAAGGCTTCCAGCAAATTTAGTCCAAGCTCAAAGGGATTACTTTGGTGCTCATACTTATGAGAGGACTGATATGTCAGGCTCATTTCATACTGAGTGGTTCAAGATTGCCAAGCAGTCGAAGATCTGAGTTCTGCTGGTTCAAGATTGCCAAGCAGTCAAAGATCTGAGTTCTGCTGGTTACATTCTTGTCATTGACCTAATTGAATAATGTTTGTTGTGGTTCAAGTATTGAAATTTTTATATGTTTGTTGTGGAGCCTATTTGTACCTATAGGCCTTGGCGGCTTTTCTCTCATATTATGTCTTTCAAGTTACTGGAACCTGTCGTACAATCAAAGAAAGTATTATTCCTTGTTTTAGATAAGCCTCTTTGATCTTCGTTAGCCATTAATTTTGCTCTATGGTGATTTGCATTCTCATCTTCCTTGACCATTTAACCATTTAATGCATTTATCTTCTTCCTTTACTCTTCATTGTTCAGGTGTTTTACGCGATATTGTCTGATTCATTTGAAATATCTGTGCTAATATACTGGATAAAAATAATGTCTCTGCTAGGATTAACTACTGTTGTGGAAGATCTGGTCCTGAATATTTCATTGTTGGGATAAGTTGGGATATTTAGAGTAGTATTGGAAAAAAAAAAATGTGCCCGAATAGTGCAGAATGACAGAGGATTCACATCCAATATGCTTCTACGTGTATCAGTGCCAATTATAAGGATGCTGAGTGCTAATGTTTCACATTTGCTGGATGCAAGAAGAGCCCTGGAAATTTTTCCTGTATAATATCAGATTACACGACCAGGGCAAGTCTCCTCGTTAATTTAGGGATGATAGATATCTGCTATGAACTTTTGGACTGATCAATTATTAATCTCTTACCTTATTCCACAAAAAAAAAAAAAAAAAAACACGCTTTCCATTTGTCTGTTGAGCCCAAGTTGAGTTGCTTGCTAAGGAGCAAGTTAGGGTGAGACCCTATTATCAGCAGAGGCGTAGCTAACATATAATATACGAGTTTACGTGAACCGACTAGGGTTTTTTTTCCCCAGATCATGTATATGTATTAAAAAATCCACTTACTATCTATAAATATTTGACCGTGAACCCAGTTATTATTGTATATTAACTTGAAGTCGCTGTGGGAACCATGAACTTCAAGACTGGGATCCGCCTCTAATTATCAGTGCGTTTTCTGAGGTTTAAATCCTTTCTAGGAACTAGAGTTCCCTTAAACTTTATCATCAAGTCCCATCTGGGACACAAACACTCGCAAACTTTGTCCATCAACTACTTTATGACCATCAAAAAAATAATTTCCTCCCGTATGTATATTCTTGCTCATCAGGTCCTCTTTCCCTTTGATTTTACTTGGAGAAAAATGTTGAATGTGTTGTGGCACTACAATCTCTCTTTTCTCCCACATGTAAAACTTGGTAGCACATGTGGAAATATCTGCCTTTAATTTCTCATGAGCAAATTTTCAGTGAAGCAGTTGGCCTTACTGAGACTTCTTGTCCATGCCTAGCTTATCCTACAGGGATCCTACTTTTAGAAAATCTTTTGTTTGTTAGTTTTTTATATCTAATTGAGTCACTAAAATTTTGGCTTTGCATGAGTTAATTTGCTAGCTATTGTTATAGACAACTCATTTTTACACCTTCAAATTATTGCAACATGAGACGTGGCTTTAACATCATCTTAGGATATCTGTTAACCTGAACTCAAAATGATAGCAAGCTTGTGACAGATCTTTGGATTGTCAATTCTGCATGTCTTTTCGCACATGGCCGGTTGGTCCATCAAAGTTTTAGCTATATTGTCTTGCTACGTCCAGTTTATATTCTCACTAAAAGTGACAAAACGAGATGTTATTTTCACTCTGTTGTGAGAATCCTGATTATGAGATTTTGCAAGTGAATAAAGGCCATGTCCTAGTTAATGGTTATGACACTGCAGAGAATCCTGCTTTAATTAAATACAGCATGTTGAGAATTTTCCAATTGTTTAAGTACTGTTGTGACTATCTTGAATGGTTTTCGAATTGGAAACATGATTTGTTTTGCAATTCATGTGTGCTTAGCAGATGTAGAGAATGCAATTAAATTATGAATGTGCACCCATGGGTGTGATTTAACGTCAATCAAGTGGATGAAACTTTGGAGACTAGGGTTCAAATCCTTGCAGAAACAATAAAGCTAGGTGAATTCTTTTCATCGGCCTAAACCTTTGGTGGTAGAGTTACGCTTGTGTTGGTGGGAGGCAGCAATACCTGTAGGAATAGTTGAGGTGCTTGCAAGCTGGCTTGAATACCATCCTTGTAAAAACAAAGTGCCCAAATGGATAGGTTAAGCGCATGTCATGGGTTCAAACTCTGTTGCAGACAAAAGCCTGGTGTTTAGGTGAAGGCCCCATATCCACCAATTTGAACTGTGTGCTACTGACTCTCGGTGATTTTTAGGCTATAAAAAAACAAAAAAAAAAAAAGTGCCCCAAATAGGGCTGAATGATGGAAAAGAAAAATCAGTTAACTTTTATTTGTTTTGGGGCTTGTTGGGAGAGGGGTGTTAAGGTGCCTTCTTTTTTGCATAGCTTTATTATTATGCAAACTTTCTGGGCTTTCCTTGCCAGTCATGGTATAATTTCCTTTAGGAAGCAGATTAACATTCTTAAAGGACATTAAGCTTTTGAGGCTGCGTCCCTTTTGAACTACTTTGGACTTAATATGCCAGTGTCTCTTAACTAGAAGTAGTCAAAGTTCTTTATTATTAGCTCATTTTGATTAGGCTTAGATTTTATCTGCTATTTTTGCTGGTGTTTTCAAAGAACAGACCAGTTAGGTACATCATCCCTTCCCTTTCTTTGATTCTTTTAGACATAAATAATAATTTACTTTTCTTGCTACATTTATGTAACACTTCTTCTTATAAGGTAAGTTCTAGAAACCAGCTTAGAATATTTAAAAACAAGAAACTCAAAAAACTAACTCTTATATGAACAAAGAAGTGAAAGACTATAAGAACCTTCCACAATTTCCTGCTTCTTTTATTGGAATTCCGATAGTCATCACAGGGTGGCCTGATTGAGATATATCGGTCAAGCAGAAAGAGATGAAAATTTGACATTAGAAAATATGCAAATTTACCTCATGGATGAGACTCTTAAATCTTGACATTATACGATATATGATGCATTACATTTGTTGTTCATGAGCTGAGTAGGTTGGCCAATCTTTTACAGGATCTCTTCTTCACCATTATAATCAAAGTGAAAAAAAGTGAAATACTCTCTTCAAGATTTTAACCTAAATCTGATATCAGAAGAATCAAAGCAGAAGGATTTACAGTGATTGTGGTGTTTCAGTTTGGCCCTTAATGCTTTCCCCTTGTTGTTGATCTGTAATAACCATAAGCTTTGCCACTCTTTGCTTTATGGGAATCTTCTTTTGCTGCTTTTATATTCTTTTCGGACAATTTCTTCTTCACCTGTCTTTGTTGTTCCTTGCTTGAGATCTTCCTGGTGTCTTTTTCTGCATGCTTCCCATAACTTTGCTCTATGTTTGTGCATACTCCTTGATGACTTGGACCAGATGAAGCATCTGAAGTCATAGAATCGTCGCTCCCACCATCTTCAATATGATCATCAACATTCTTGTATCCCTTCTTTGGAATTCCTTCTTCTTCTTCTTCTTCTTCATCATCATCGTCGTTGTCGTTGTCATAGTCACGATAAGGCGAACCGATATACATCGTCCAACCAGACTCATTACTGCTGCATTCTTCTGTTCCTCCAGGGTGTTTGGGATACTCCATTACCCACACTGGAAACTGAAAATCACTTAAAGAAAGAAGAAAAAAGACTAACCTTTACTCTTATCCTCCATGCATGTTTATATCATGATTCAGTAAGAAACTCTTCTTTGTTTCACTTGTTATAATTTATCTCACACCTGAAATACCATCCTTTTTACTCACAGCGTCTATCTCATAAATAGAGAAGCAGTTTCTGAAATGGCAATACAAGGAGGGTGCCCCACACCAGAAATAGGTAAGTCCCAATGTTCTTGAGTAGATAGAAGAGGCCCTGTCACAGTACTATTTAGATATAAGAACCTTTAAATTTTTTTCCTGTCTCATCCACCAAGATCAGGCTTTTATGTGAGATATATGCACTGAATCCAACTGTCTTTTGGCTTCTTGTATGAGGTTAAAAAATTTAGTATAATGTAAAACTCCCAACAGTTAAATGCTTTTTGTACTTCTGTTTTGTCTTTCCTCTGCTCTTATATTTCACCTCATAAAGCAAGCACTTGTCTTTTGTGTTCTTTGAGGTAAAACATGAAACTCACAGTAAACTTTATAAAATATTATGGACTTTTGACATTAGCAAATGAGTCAGCTATGTGATTATAGTTTCTTTGTGACTGGACCAAAAGTTCTGGTCTTTTGAAACTTTACTCAACTATATTTTTGATCTTTTGCTATTATACCATGATGGGCTGCTTGTGTTGTTTGTCAAATAAGTCTGACCATTCAAGAAAAGGTAGAACTTTGCTCTGATTGTTTATTTCTTAATCAATCCTCTTGGTAGTATTCTAAACTTCTGAGGAGTCTTCCCCACTTATATTCTTGTTTTTGGCTTATTATCTATTGAGATTAGACAGCAAATGTCACTTTGCATGTTTTCCAGGCCTATATATAGTGTGGCTATATTCTTTAATAGAATCTTGAAAAAATTTCCCTCACTTTCTGGGCTCCATATGGGGGGATAGTTTTTGGAAGTTTTTTAAAATAATGGGACAACATTTCCTTAGCTGGGGATTTTGATTCAACAGCTTGTTTGCTTCCATCATGTGTTTTCAAAACTTAAATTATGGAAATCCAGGCCTCATGTGCAATTTCATTTGATGCTTTTGGATTGCACTCATATGCATGTGTGTCATCAATTTTCTGTGGAAGTTTTTTTTACACATCACCAAATTCCTATTCATAATCATTTCTTAAATCTTGGTAATTAGGCACTTCCTATTCAAAATTATTTCTTAAATATTGGTAGTTAGGCACTCTCTAACAGCTCAAAGACAGATAATGTGATATTTATAAAGCACTTAGTGATCTGACAGTATGAAGTCCTAACTAAGTTTTGTCTGGCTTTTAGTTTCATTGGCTAAGGAAGTATAATTAATATTAGTATGTTCAAATGTTCTCATCTTTATGGCTTGCAAAAATTGTTCTTTTTCAGTGCACCGAACGGTGTGGCCTGGTGGTCAATAGAGTGGATTGAGAACTATGATGTCTCGGGTTCAAATCCCAACCTAGCTAAAATGCTTGGTGATTTCTTCCCATACCTAGGTACCTATGCTGGTGGGAGGTAGCAGATACCCTGTGAAATTAGTTGAGGTGTGTGTAGACTGATTTGGACACAACAATTATTAAATTATTGTTATATTTTAGTTGGACTAATATGAATCTTTAGAACTCTATTCCTCAATGTGACAGGCGAGGTTCATGCATTTTAATCTGGCATTATTAGGCTTAATCATTCATTTATAAGTTCCATCATTGTCGCTTTTAGTTCACCAAATAGAAATATTTCCTATTACAAGTGACCAACCAATGGAATGGCCACACAAAGGGCAAAGAGCCATGGCCAGTCTGTTTCTTTAAGTATCTTTCATTTGATCCACTTCATTAGTGTTGGAATTGAACATGGTAAGATGAATTAGAACATGGGGTAAGTTATTTCTTCTTGTATTTTTAAATTCCCTTCTTTTAATTGGTTCTTGGGTGGTTACCATTTAGGGGTACTATTAATCAATCAATACTATTATTAAAGTTTGAAGCTTCAATCCGAAATATTGATAGACTTTTTTACTTTTTAAAATAGATTTCACATTTGATAAAATTATTACTTAATTATTTTTTAATATTTTGGACTTTGAAAATAACTAAATGTTAAAGAAAAATGGCAGGCCTGTAAAACTTTATCCTAGCCCCCTTTTTCATGAAATCTTAGCCTTATTAATTAGATTTTCTAATTAATGTGCAATAGACTATTAAGATTCTATTATTTAAACATTCTACTTTTGCAGATTAATAAATTAAATCATGATATAGTATATAAGTATAAAAGCTAATGAAAGAAACTTTCATAAGGCAGTTACTTATTTCATTAAGCTAAGCTAAATAGAATCCAACATTCATCATTTTTTTTGGGTAAAAAAGAATGACTAATAATAATATTTTTCAAAAAAAAAAAAAATACTAAGTAATAAGTGAAGAAACACAAGTAATTGGTAAAGGAATCACGCTGAGGATTCAAACTTAAGGTTAGAAGAAAAAAAAAAAACAAATTTCTTAATGTTTCTGAATCATCCTTTTCATTAGATTGCTCAAGTTGAATATATTAAATATAGTATTCATTTAGACTTGTCTAGTTGCCAGCACAACTCTGCTATCTACATATCTCCACTTGGTAATACTATTTAGTTACCAAAAAAATATATATATATATTGTACAGTTTAATTTATCTTAAGAACAAATGACTATTATTAGCAAAGCAGAAATTTATATCAGATTTATATTTTCTTAAGCAGGACAAAATGTGATCCCTTAATTTTTCTTCTTGTCAGTTCCTAGTAGAAGGACCTACATGTATAGTAGGAATAAGATAATACTCTCTCTAAACTTGACAACTCTTTTCCATTTTGTACGATAGTTCTTTCTCTTGATCTATCGAATATATGACGATCGAAATTTATCTCGTTCCGGAATTTATACCATCCCCAAAGGATTTTAACGACTGAATTCCAATTCAAATTCAGTCGTCAATTTTTAACGTCGGGGCTTTTAATAATCGGTGACGACTGCATTTTTTTAGATTGTTGTTGACTTACAACAACCAGATTTGAACTTTTAACAATCGAATTTCCTCACTAAATGCCTATTTTTGTAGTGTGACTTAAAAAAAAGCTGTTGAACAGCTTATAGGGGATATTTGGTTCCTTTCTTACTAGAGGTTAATTGTATAGAATTTTAAACTACCGTATGTAGATAACAACATGAACATAGACAATATATTGTTACACCATATTTGAGAAATAATTGTTCGTTTGTAACCATAAACACTAAATATTATGTACACACATTGCATCCTATGCGAACATGTTTTTTGCCCATCCGGTGTTAAATGTCATTTTGAAGAGGCTAAACATGTAGCGAAAACAGTAACATTATCAAACACTAATATTCATTGAATTTGAGTTACATACACAAAAAGAATTACAGAACTATATAATTTAACCTGTTATAGCTAGCAGGTTATTTGCTCTATTTTTCATTTTAGCAAATCATGTGCATATAGATAACTTCATGGTGTAAAAATATTATATGCCATAAGTGCATAAAACTTGAACTCGTAACGATTTATCTCCAATCTCATATGTGCATATAAACCGAGCTTTTGTTTTAATTTTGTAAAATTTGTCTAAACGAAATATATAAAACAATATGCTTTCAATGATATTCCCTAAAATAATTTGAGCTTATAATTAACTCATTATTTTGATGTGATTGAAAGATATGGGGTATAAGCTTAAGCATGACATGTTATGCAAGGACCTAATAGCTCCAATTATTAAATCTCATTTCTACATTCGATAAGTCTGATTTGGTTGTTCCATCAAAAGCTGTCATTCAAGGAAGAATATATTTAGAAAAATCCATTCCATGAGTTTGCTTTCTTTTATGGAGAAACATTAATTCTACTCCTGAACATATAAAATCATATAGCCAAATTAATTGATATGATTAATCATAGTTGTCCATGAGTTAATCTCAACATGTAGTGTTGCTATTTGATTAGTTATAAGCCTAAAACCTAATTATATAAACTAATTCATGATTAATCATATAGTTGTCCATGAGTTAATCTCAACATGTAGTGTTGCTATTTAATTTGTTATAAGCCTAAAACCTAATTATATAAACTAATTCATGATTGTTGTTGTTCTCCATACGTCTTTGTAATCATGTAATTGTTGCTTCTGTGATGATAACGCATATCTGATATCTTACCATAATATATCTTAGCATCAAATATTCATAATTATTTCTTCAAAATAATAGTTAGTAATCTCAACATGTAGTGTTGCTATTTGATTTGTACACCTATAACTTTACTATATGGACATATTCATGATTATTTTTGTTCGTTCGACGTCGTTATAATTATACAAATGTTACTCCAACAATGATAACACATATCTACCTACAGTATCCAAAACATCAAAATTCATAATAGTTTCTTCAAACTAATGATTGGTAATCTCAACTTGTAGTCTTGCGATTTTGAACGTCTAAATCTTAATTATACAAACTAAATCGGGTAAATTTCACAGATGGTCACGTAACTATTTTTTTTTTCACAAAAGTCACGTAACTATCTTTTCTAAAACAAAAATCACTTACTTTTGAGTATACTAACACAAAAGTCACTAAACCACTTTCCGGTGAATAACTCATTTTTTACTCTCTTTTTTTTTAAAAAAAAAAACTAATAAATAAAGAAATTAATTAAAAAGGTTCAACCCGAACCCTCCGTCCCAATTTATGTGGCACCTTAGATTTCAAGATTCAAACAAGTGTTTCTTTGACCGTAATTTTTTCATATATCTTTTAAATTTTCAAAAAACTTAAAGATTACATGCCTAAATTCACAGTCAAAATTAAACTGTTTTGATTCTCGAAATCTGAACTGTACCACATAAATTGGGACAGAGGGAGTAAAAATTAATTTGGGTCGCGTCTGGTTGAACCTTTTTAATTATTTTTTTATTTATTAGATTTTTAAAAAGACAAAAGAGTAAAAGATGAGTTATTCATCGTAAAGTGGTTTAGTGACACCGAAAAGTGGTTTAGTGACTATTGTGTGAGTATACCCAAAGTTAAGTGACTTTTGTGTTAGAAACGATAGTTAAGTGACTTTTGTGAAAAAATTGATATTTAAGTGACCATCTGTGAAATTTACCCAAACTAAATCATAGTCATTTCACTACAAAAAACATGAGTAATTTGCGGAGGTTGAAAGTTGCAATTCGCAGAGGTTTTAGCCTCCGCTAGTTGCTAGAGGAAGCTAAAACCTCCGCAAATTGCAACTTTCAACCTCCGCAAATTATCCATTTTTTTTGTAGTGTATTTGTACGTTCCACCTCTTTATGCTCGTGCAACTACTCCCCTGATAATAATGCATATTTACCTTAATTATATCTAAGTCAAGTATCCATAAGAATTTCTTCAAATCTTTTGGAGATAGGATGATTTTGGTAGTTCCTCGTGCAGTTGCAGGTTTTTGGGCAGACATGGAAGGAAACATATTCTAGAACAATTTCTAACCTTGATGGTGTAATTCTGGATGCATCTGTTAGACATTCCCAGAGCAATACTCCGGAGGAACCTGTAATTGCTAATGCTTCTTTTGGACTTGCCCAGAACAATGTTCTGGATGCTGCACTAAATTAACTGTGGAATGAAAATCGTTGATTTACCCCAACAAAAATAGAAAAAAATGTAGTGTTGCTATTTTGAAAGCTTAAGACCTAATTATACAAAAAAAATCATGATTATTTGTACGGTCCACGTCTTTAAGCTACTGCAACTACTCCCCGGATAATAATACATATCTACCTTAATTATATCTAACTCGACTTTTTGTTCGTTAGACGTCATTATGATTATACAACTGTTACTCCTATGATGATAACGCACTTCTGCCTATAGTATGTCCAACTATCAAATATTCATAATAGTTTCTTCAACTAATGCTTAGTAATCTCAGCATGTTGTCTTGCGATTTTGAACGCCTAAAACTTAATAATATAAATTAAATCATGATTATGCGTACGTTCCACCTCTTTATGCTCGGGCAACTGCTCTCCTGATAATAATGCATATCTACCTTAATTATATCTAAGTCAAATATCCATAAAAATTTCTTCATATTACTTTTTAGTAGTCTCAACATGTAGTGTTGCTATTTCAAAAGCCTAAGACCTAATTTTTAACTATATAGAAGAGTGAGTTTGCTCACTTTTTCGTCAGTCATGGCATTTTCACAAATAAAGTGAAAAGTGACGTTCCACTGTGTCATTAATTCATTCGGTTCGCTTCAACAAGACATTGCCATGTGTGTGTGTGATGACGAGCAAATAGTCTGTGCCATTTCTGAAAAGTGGGTGCCTAAACGTGGCCCCACTAGAATTCAAGAATCAAGACCATCAATTTCTTTTTCTTTCTTACTTAAAAAAAAAAAATGGAACACCATATCTACTGTAATTAATTATTTTATTTTGCTACTTTCAATTAAAGTAAACTATTCCTTCCGGATAAAAGAAAAAAAAGTGTCCACTTAGCTCTTTTTTTTTAGTCAAAAAAAGTATTCACTTATTAAATCAAAAAACAATTAACTCTATCTTTTCAAATTTGCCCCTATTAAGTGTTATGTGATCAAATCACAATGTCTATTTAATTAGGAATAGTTAGTCAATTTACATTTTTTTTTTGAGTGAGTAGTTTCTTAAGGGGTGTATAAATGGCTAAATAGACTCTTTTTTTTATCCGGAGGTAGTAATAGGTTCAATAGAAAAATTAGATATGGAATTTTAAAAAATAAGAATTTTTTTTAAATCTTATAAATATTAAATTAAGATTATGTAATATACCTAAACTCTCTTCCAATTAAAGAACCAAATAAAAATGGCATACTAAAAATAAAAATAAGATACTTGAATTGAAACGGAAGAATTAGCTATAAATTTAAATAGAATATGTATTATGAACTAATAAAATTTTAATTTATTTTTCAAACTTACCAAATTAAAATTTGATAAACAAGTGTTACTTTGGGTCCAATTTATAATACTGACAATATAATCTTTTTACATTTTAAAATTAATCAAATCAATTTTTCATCTGTTATAACAGATTGCTTGCATTATTTTTCAAATTAGTTCACAATTGTTAGTAATATTATTTTGTCTCAAATAAGAAAGGGAAAGGAGTTCTTTTTATGTAAATTGTCTCTTTTTAAAATATTAATGAATTCCATGTAATATTATATTGACAAATTTAGTTTTCACAAACTTTTTGTGCATAACCAAATATAATACTATGATATTCTTTTTAACTATTTGGTCCCTGCAATTATATATTCTAATTAATTTGATACATAACTATAAATCGTAAATTAAAAAAAGCTTCAGTAAAAGAATTTAAAACTAAAACTAGATAGGATAGTCTAAAAATACGCTCATGATCTGAAATTAAATGTAGTATTTTTCATTATAATGACTTAAATAATACTTTTAATTATGCATCATTTTATCATGAACAAAGAACTGAAAAATAATCATCGTATCATGCTAACATTCTTTTTTATTATCATTAAGATAAATTACAAGCTTAGTTTTTTTCAAAAATGATTTAGCCTCGCTCCTCCGTTATAAATTCCACTACTGAGCCGAAAAAAATGAAAAGTAAAAAAAGATAACAACATATAATAATTCATCCTTATAAAATTATAATTTCAGTTTATGAGCAAGAAATTGGAAGTAATGACCTTTAGGACAATAATGCATAATGGCTCATCCTCATGAATAATAATAATAATAATAATAATAATAATAATAATAATAATAATAATAATAATATATTATAATTATTTTAACTATATAGAAGAGTTAAAAAAAAAGGGTGGGCCCCATACTAAACAACACCAAGCAATATATAAAAAAAAAAAAAAAAAAAGTAGAACCCACCATCTCCAAACTCACGGGAAAAAAAAAGTGGACCCCATATTAACAAAATCAAGCAATATAAAAAAAAAAAAAAAGTGAACCCCATATTGAAAAAACAAACAATGTTAAAAAAAAAAAAAAAAAAAAAAGTGTACTTTGTATTCGTAGCAAACACTAATATAATAAAGTTTTAGATACGGAGTACAAACTACAATGTTATATTAATCGTGTTTTGAACATAGTATATATATGCATAAAAACAGTGCAAACTAATAATGTCCAAAGCATGGGTTTAAACCCATGCTTCGTCGTTCGTCGTCCATTAAAAAAAAAAAAAAAGGGGGGGGGGGGGGGTGGGCCCCATAAAAAAAAACACCAAGCAAAATAAAAAAAAAAAAAAAAAAAGAAGAAAAAAAAAAGCGGAACCCACCATCTCCAAACTCACGGAAAAAAAAAAAGTAGACCATATTAACAAAATCAAGCAATATAAAAAAAAAAAGTGAATCATATTAAAAAAAAAACAATGTTAAAAAAGAAGTTAAGTACTTTGTATTCGTAGCAAACACTAATATAATAAAGTTTTAGATATGGAGTACAAACTACAATGTTATATTAATCGTGTTTTGAACATAGTATATATATGTATGCATAAAAACAGTGCAAACTAATAATATCCCAAAAAAAAAAGTGCGGCCCATATTAAAAAATCAAGATATTCATGTAATTTCCAAAGTATCCCATTAAGTCAATAATGATGGATTCATTACCACATGCGTATCAATGCATTAGTGGGAGCAAATGAAATTATTGTACAACAAAAAACATGGACCCCATATTATTGCTTTTCTTCAAATGGTTAAGTAGCCAAACTATACAATTTTCTTTCTTTTTTTATATTAGCCTGAGATCTAATCTAGATATTGAACTGTTGTATTTGCTATTCCGCCATGTCATTTATTTGTTATGTTTACTAAAATAAATATACTTAAAATATTTATATTTTAAAATAAGATAGAATTTAATTACTTTTTCATTTTTATTCTTAGCCTGATAAATGTGAAAAGAGATTAATTTCGTAAAAAAAAATATCAAATGGAGATCAAATAATGAATAAGGTAAATTAGTCAAATTATAATTCTAATCGACGTTTTCTTAAAAAATCATGCAAAAGACACATGACAAGTAAAATGAGCTAAACCGAGAATATTTACCAAAAATTAAAAAATAGTATTTCTTCATTTAAATAGAAAATCAATTTCTACTTTGTTTCATTTTAAACATATAAAATTAATTTAATAATTTGAATTAGAATTATCCAAATCAAAATTTAATAAAAAATAATAAGTATTTTACACCTTTAAATTAATCGAATTAAAATTGAAAGTATCAACTGATGCTTAAATATTGCTATTGTTTTATCTCAAAGAGAGGAAAATAGTTTCCTTTTAAACAAGTCTTCTCTTTTAAAAAATATTAATAAATTTTTGCCGATTTTGTATTCGTAGCAAACACTAATATAATAAAGTTTTAGATACGGAGCACAAACTACAATGTTATATTAATCGTGTTTTGAACGTAGTATATATATATATATATATATACAAACTTATGTATGTTTATTAGCAATATAAAATATATATATAATCACTATCTAAACACAACTACATATACATGCATACACTATAATCTAAAGTGTCGGGCCCGCTATGTGCGCCGTCTAGTATACAAACAAAATCATGATTATGTGTACGTTCCACGTCTGTATGCTCCTACGACTGTTCCCTTGATAATAACACATATCTACCAATTAATGATATGTTAAACGGAAAAGGGTCAAAATTACCCCTGAACTTTGAAAAATAATTCATTCATAATTTCGCTATATTTTAAGATAATTTTATACCCTTACGGTTATACTATGGGGGTCAAATCTCCCTTATTCTAACTTTTGCACGCTTATCATCCCTTTTCTTCAAATTCTTTTTTCAAATAATTTTTTACCCACTAAAATAACTCAATCCGACCCTAATTTTTTTTTTCAAGTAAAAATAATTCGGATAATTTTTATTTTTATTTTTTGGAAAAAATTTTGGTATTATTTTTGCTGGAAAAAAAAATTAGGGTCGGATTGAGTTATTTTAGTGGGTAAAAAATTATTTTGAGGGTAAAATAATTTTGAATTTTCGATGATGCCACGTGGAGTTAGACATAAGGGTATAATTGACCCCATAGTATAACTGTAAGGGTATAATTGACCCTAAAGTATAACGAAGGGTATGGATGAACTATTTTTCAAAGTTCAAGGATATTTTTGGCCCTTTTCCGTATGTTAAATGCTTTGCTAGCCATGTTGCATGATTAGAGGAGAACTTTTTCTCTTCCCCTGTCTTAAGGATCAAAAGGCACTGACTAATTACTTGCTTGATTAACCCTCTATTTATATCATCTTCGTTCATATCTAATGATTAAATATTAATTTGTAGTGAAAGTCAATCTCCTAAATTTCATGATTACATGGTCATTTTCATACAATATAGTATGTACAACATCCAAATTATTTAAACTACAGTCAAACCTCTCTATAACAGCATCATTGGGTCCGAAATTATTTGGTTGTTATAGCGAATTGCTGTTATACACCTATAACAGCATTAATATTTAAATATTATTTAGTTGTTATAGACAAAAAAGATGCATAAAATCTAACTTTTCATATTTAATTGTCAAATCCTAAGCTTAATCACACTTTGTATAATGAAGAGAAATCTTTTAATGATGAAAATATATATTCATATAATATTCTTTGTCATAAATAGTGTATTAAAATATCAAAATATTTGTCAAAATCTCTACACTTATTATCAGTAATAATAGATATTCTATTTTTATAAAGATGATTAATTGTGATATTGCCAAAAAAAGAAGATAGTTGTTATATGGGGGATTATTTTACAAAGAGCGTACTGTTATAAAGTTGGTTGTTGCTGTTATAGGTATAATATTGTTATAGAGAAGTAAAATATAACATAAAAAATTATTTCCGAAAAAAAGTAGTTGTTATAGAGAGGTGTTGTTATATACGGATGCTATTATCAAAATATTTTTCTGACCGTATATGTTTATGTTTATGTTTAGTCATTAGTGATGTGGCGAATTTAATTGAAGGTGCATGAGACTACATAGCAACCACGTCAATGGAAAATCTACTTATAGTAGACAATTATCAAAATATATGGCATATATCATATCCGATTATATGCCTAATATTAGAACCAAACAACAAGAATTATTATATTCATTTTAACTTATGGCCCAAAGAAACTCATCTAAGAGTTTTATAAGTAAATTTAAAATTTAAAAAAAAAAAAAAAAAAATCCGTACTGTGAATGCATATCTTTTATGTTCTCTTCTAGCAAAGGAACATTATAGGGCCTACATATAATGTTCTTTAATTTTAACTTGACAATTTTAAAAGTTTCTCTGATGAGTCAAGTGCAAAGCACAAAATTTGTATTAGTACTTAAAAAACAAAAAAGGGGATTAGGACTGAGGTTTGGTAGGTAAAACTTGCTCGGTGTTTATATCAAAACCAATAAATGTATAGCATGTATTTGCATATGGATTTACATCATTTAACTATGGTGTAGTAATATTTCTTACTTGTATTAAATCACTTAGCTAAGATAAGTTGACATAATTTGGTGAAACATCCTGAATCAGCATGGGCCAAGATGGGAAGGCCCAAGTAGCAGAGAAGATCTGCGGTGCTCATAGACAATAGATTTGGGCCTGAATCTATAGCCCAGTAATTTCTTATATGGGAAAATGACCTAATAATACTACTTAACACTTTATATTACAAAACATAAAAATATTTTTTCTAATTTACAAAATATACCAACAAAATTAAAAAAATATACCAGATTCTGGCTTAATGGGATACCCACGATTTTGGGCTTTTTTTAGGAAAAGAATCTGACTTTTAAATGTGCGATTTTAATTTTAAATGTTTTTACTCAATCAACTTCTTCTTCTTTTCAAAAAGATCTCTCTCTCTCTCTCTCTCTCTCTCTCCAGCTATTGATAGACACCATTCCAAGACCTAAAATTCATCTTCTCTCCTAGTATGATACGATTTCAGCTTCATCGACGAACAATTCTCCACCAATTTTAATTTTTTTTGCATGATAGCAATTCTCTGTATTTTCAACTCACGATTTTCAAACCAATTTGTCACCATTGTTACTGTTCATCATTATTTTTGTATATTAACATTGTTTTCGGATCCTACATTGTTAGACTTTAATTATGCTTCGGCTTTTGTTTGTGGGAAATAGTGAATGGAAAAATCTTATAAATTTAAGCAGCGGGATATAGGGAGTGATGATATATTTAATGCAAAAAAAGAAAAAAGAAAAAAACTTTAATGCAACATGTAAAAAAGTTGAAAACTTGAAATGTGTGTTGTAATTGTGTGTATGAAATGTGTGTTGTAATTGTGTGAATGAAATGTGTATAAATTATTTATACATTAGTAATAGAAAGATTTTAATTACTGACCTGCGTATTAATTGTATATAAAAATTGATTTGTATCGTTTTGAGATATACGTGATCACTGTGTGTTTGAAATATGTATAAATTATATATACTGTAGTTTTTAAAAATGTTGAAAACTCATATATGTATGAAATGTGTATGGAATCTGCTATATATCATTTTTGAGATATATGCAGCACAGTGTGTATGAAATGCGAATAAATTCGATATGAATTAGTCTTAAAAATGTTGAAAATTGTTATGTGTATGGAATATGGTCTGTATCAATTAGAAAATTTATTATACATATATACTTTTTCATAATCTATACATTCTTTGATCAGGTTTTATACAATTTATATGTACTTTATCATAATCAAAATATACATACAACTTTTATACATATTTCATATATAAAAATTATAACGAATTTATATTGTTATACATATTGCAAACAAAAATTTATACATATCTATTTTCTAGTGTATGAACTTTGTATGGAATCTGGTTTGTATCAATTTCAGATTTATTAGACATATTCTCTCAAAATTTATACATACTTTGGCTTAATGGGATACCACGATTTTGGGCTTATTTTGAATATGGAGAGAAAAGTGGATGAAATAAGGGAGCAAAAGTTAAAGAAAATCAGGGAATAATATCTCTTAATTTTGAATGGGGAGAGAAAAGTGAATAAAATAAGGGAAGCATTTTCCTTATCTTATTTACTGTGTTTTATTTGCTTCTTTTTAATTTACCTGATTCATATAAATTTTGTAAGAAATCTATTGATATATTTTGTAAACTGAAAAGTATCATCATGTTCTGTAAATATACCCTCTAACTATGTAAATATAGGTTTTTTTGCCCTTCTTATATTAAGCCTGCACCATTGCCCAAATTCCTTTTTTTAGGGGAATTTTAAAAATATACAGCCCAAAATAAAATGGGCAATTTGCACGATTGCCCTTATTCGAATGTGGTCTTTAATTTTGGTCCTTCGCCTAAAATACCCCGAGGTTCTGTGTTCGAACTCGGTCTCAGTCAAAAATATAATAATTTGGCAAGGTAGAATTTCTAGCCAACTTAGGCCTATTCGGGCAAAAGTTAGGCCTTAAGGCCTAATTTTTGTAGAATTGCAACATAGTAAAAAAAAAAAAAAAAAATTTGGCTTGCCTGCCTTATAAGGTAGAATTTTTGGGAAGCCTTGCAGTGCGATTTT
Organism: Lycium ferocissimum; assembly: GCF_029784015.1. NCBI lineage: Eukaryota > Viridiplantae > Streptophyta > Magnoliopsida > Solanales > Solanaceae > Lycium > Lycium ferocissimum. Next base: position 27,303,079 of record NC_081349.1, on the reverse strand, counting down.
TTTTTAACTGAGCGGGAGTTCAAAGTATTTTCGGCCACTTGTTTAAGCGAAGGGAAAAAATTAAAGACCAGTGCCTTTGAAGGGCAATCCGTGGAAAAAAAAATGAAAAAACTATGACCCGTAGCCATATTTTCAGCTTATATAGTATGACACAACATTATACTGAGGGGAAAATATTCTACATAATACATCAACCTTGTATAATAGTGTATTAAAGGTGTTTATATACAAATATGGGCTAAATTGGCTAACAAAATCAAAATATGGGCTAAAGTGTGTAAATATTTTCTTCCAGTAGACATAGAGTGTAATTTTTCCTTTTGTTTTCGCCAATAATGGAAACAAGTGCTGAAAAAAAATCCTCACATACAGGGTGTGTTCAGTATGGGGGAAAACATTTTCCAGAAAATATTTTTCACTTTTCTCATGTTTGTTGGTCAAAATTTTTGGAAACATTTTCTTTAGTAAAATAAGTTCCTAAAAAATGAGCCGTAATGGAAATAAGGAAAATAAGATGCTTATGACGTTACGTTGATTGCCTCCTCTCAACTCTCAAATTCACCGTATCTTCATCCCCACCCACCCCACCCCTTCATATAAGATAGAGGTGTCATGAATCTGGATCCATAAAAGTGTAACTTCCAACAAACACCAGTTCTTTAAACAAGATTCCTATTATATATGTTTTGGAAAGTAGCCAAAGCCAAGTTTCAACAAATAGCCAACAGATTATACGTCAATGTCCACCACTTGTGCAAAGCATTTCCAGACATATTGAGATGGAATATTAAATTAAAGTCTTTATAGTTACAATTGGGATATTATTAAAAAAGGATTCCTCCTTTTTTTTCTCTCTCTCTATTACAAGTATTCTGATAAATCAATAGATGGATAAATTGTATTACAAATGATTTACATAGTCTTTTTATCAATTGGCTATAGTTCATTAAGTTCAAGGCTAATGTTCTTTTTAGAGTAAAATGATCCGGTTTGCCACAAGTATGATTGCTTTGGAAAGTCTCTTGGTCCCTTGCTTCTCACTACAGTGTGTTTTGGTCATCACTACCCTGATTAAATATTTTATATTATATGGTTCGATCGATCATGCACATGATACTATCGTATTAAATGATTGCACATGCACTCATGACTTTCCTCCCAAATTATATAGAAATAAATATTTTTTTTACCACACACACATGCTCTCTCTCTCTCATCCTTATTGCTCCAATTGATATAGTGTTCATTAAGTGAGATACAGTATTAGAAAAAAAAAAGAAAAAAGAGATACAGTATTTAAGTTCAAAGAAACGGAAAAGGGTCAGATATACCTTTCGTTATATTTTAGGTTCAAATATATCCCTATCATTATATTTTGGATCTAAATATACTTCTCTTCCGTTAAAATTATCCACGGTGGATATCAATCTTACACGTGGCGGCAATTTCGGTGAGATGGATCTACATAACGTATGCCACCTTTCATTTTATCCGACTCGTTTACCCCTCTTTTTTCCCCTTCCTTCACCCACCACTATTGTCTTTCCTTTCACGATCTTTGCCGCTATCGACATATCACACCACCATCTCCACCTTCATTCTCTCTGCCTAGATCAACCCTAATTTATGTACCAAAATTACTCACCAGGAGACGGTAATGGTGGGTGAAGAAGGGGAAGAGAGGGATAAATGAGTTCGGTGGTGAGGTGGCATTCCATGTGGTGTCCACTCACTGAGTTGTCTTGCCACGTCAGACTGGTATCCACCTTGGACAATTTTAACGAAGAAGGAATATACTCAAAAGCGAATCCAAGATTTCAAAAGGATGAGTTCACCATTAGCTACGGAGTTTGTTTGATTTCTCTTGCCTTTGGTTCGTTGCAGCTTAGCGCTTATGATTTTTTTTTTTGAATTTCTTTTGCCTTTTAGGACTTGGGTAATTTGAAATAAAGGGAAAAAAAGTCGATGTAATTCTAAAAAAAGAAACACGTTTTTTACTTTTGGGTAATTAGAATTATAGAAGAAAGAGAATTTAGAATAATATAAAAAGGAAAGTTAAAAGGCTGCTTTAGAAATAAAAGAAGCATAAAACGTGCAAAAGCTGGGGTTGGATCCCAAGACCTTGAGGAAATAAACACAACCCCTAATCGGAGCTCTACTCGGCCTGATTTGACCATGTATTTCTTCAGTTAATATTAGATATATTTTCAGAATTATACACATAATATATCGAGTTTAGTCGAGTGACCATGTGTTCACGTGACCCAAAATTTATACCTAAATTCACCCCCGGATATACTTGACCAAAATATAACGGTAGAAGTATATTTGGACCCAAAGTATAACGAAAGGTATATTTGGACCTTTACCGTAAGAAATAACAGTGAGTTTGATTAAATAGAGAAAATGACAAAAATGATTCCTCATATTTGAGGATTAATTTAAAGAATCCCTTAAATATACTCTCGAAAATTTTTGATATTTACGTTTGCCAAAAGGTGAGCATCTTTTGTTCTATAGAATATTTTAACAAACTCTATTTGTTAGATTTAAGGAAAGAATATGAAAAAAATTTAATCAGAAATATCGGAAGATTGCCATTAAATCCTAGAAACCGCAATACACAAAAATACACCCAAAAATAGTCTAAAAATAAATTGCACTAAATTCTAGAAAATACATTTTAAAAAATAGCCAAAATTGTAAAAACTTGCACCTCCAAGTGTAAGTTACGTTAAATTCTTTTTTCTTCACTGTTCTCATCAAATAAATACTTCTATAGTTTGTAAATATTTTGATATATATATATATATATATTTTTTACCAACTTTTTTTTAAAATTGTATATATATATATATATATATATATATTTTTTTTTTTTTTTGGAAACTGGATAACTTGCTCATTTTGTACAATAACTTCTTCCATTTAACCACATAAGAGATATGTAAACTTCACAAGACAAGCCTGGTGTGACAAACTCTGACTAAGAATACTATTGGTGAGGGGAATCAATCGAGCATGTATATTGAAAGGGATTACTTGGAACCTATTCCTAACATAACCGACCATTTGTATTAATTTCCTTATTAAATACACTTAGAGCCTGTTGGGATGGGCTTAAAAAAATAAAAAAGCGACATGTTGCTTTTTTAAGCTAAGCCAAACGGGCCATTATTTTTTTGGGTTATTTTAAGTAAAAATAGGCTTATAAGCGGGCAACCTTCAAAAAAAAGGTGAAAATAGTTTGTTTTCCCACTTATAATTTCTAAGCCCACGGGCTCTTATAATTGAGGTTATAAAAGTCCTTTATAATGTCTTCATTTTTTTGCGCGGATTGCCCTTCTTTTGGGGTGGTCTTTAAATTTTGCCCATGTTGTGGTCTTTAAATTATGCCCCTCATATTGCTGGTCTTTAATTTTTGCCCTTCGCGTTGTAACCCTGAGCGTTCACGTAAAAATCACGGGGTTCTGGGTTCGAACCTCTGCTCAAGCATAAATTAAAAAAAATTGCAAGACGAGGTTTGGGTCGCGTGTATCTGGGACCGTATATGAGGGGTGAGATTATGCGGACCGGCCTCGTGTATACCGCGGATGCGGATCCGGCATAACTTTGGTAATTTCTTAACAAGTTTATCTTTGGATGCCTTAGACAGAAGCTTTGTGGGGCGAACTTTTTGCGCCCAACTAAGTTATGCCATGAGTGAAACGTTAAAAGCGCGGCTAAAGTGTACACATAAGTTTGGTATTTGCCTTATTCCTTAAACAAGTTTATGCTAGTTATGCGAACTAAAGTACTTTTAATGGGCAAACTTTTATGTCGGACTCGGCATAAACTTGTGTAAAAATTTCCAAAGTTATACCGGACATACTTATGCCAAGTACGCCCATGGGTATAAGTATGTGGTCCCGGCATAATTTTGGTAATTCCTTAACAAGTGTATGTCGGTGGGGGCATAGCGAAATTTAAATTTTGCGAATTTTTCTAACTTTTTTAATCGAGTGGGAATTCGAACTGAAACTTGGAATTTTAGCAGAAGGGAAATTTAAAATTTGAATAAGAAATTTCCATAAAAGAAGGGCAATTGCAGAATTGCCCCAATGTCTTTGCAATAAATAACATCGACATAAAATCCCTTTTATTTAATGCATTCACATGGACCCACCTATTACCACTTGATCCAATCTTTGAAGCTTAAACGAAGCTGCCCAAGTTATACTCCAACTCAGACTCAAAACAAAACCGGATTTTTCTCATATGAATACAAATATTCACTCATAAATTTCTTCACATTAACTTATTAGCAAGAGTGAATCTTTTTTGGGAAAATTGAGAAAATGGGGTTGCTTGAAGGGACTTTTCTTGATTGGGAACATGAATCTTACCCTTCATATCAAGATTTCATTGTCCTTCCATTGTTTGCTCTCTTTTTCCCAACTGTCAGATTCTTGCTTGATAGATTTGTCTTTGAGGTATACTTTTCTTCTCTAAATTCTCTTCTTGTTTGGGTATTTTTTTTGTTTTGTTGGTTTGAAGTGGTTCAGTCTGGAAAATTCTTGAAATTTGGGTTTTTGTGCATTTTTTTGGGTTGTTTTTAGGTGGGGTTTTGTGGTTTTGGTGATTTTGGTATTGATGTATGTAAATGCTAAGTTGTATGATTTCTATGTTAGTCAATGGTGTTTTGAGTGAAGTGATTTTTTTAGTTATTCCCTTGAACTGCTTAAGCAAAAGTCCAACCTGGGGACCAGTGCATGTAAGGAATTAAAGCTGATGATATTCATGAGGATAAGTATTTTGATTGGTTTTTGAGGTGAGGGTCTATCGGAAACGGTCTCTCTACCCTACAAAGGTCGGGGTAAGGTTTGCGTACATCCTATCTTCCCTAGACCCCACTTGTGGGATTACGCCGGGGTATATTGTTGTTGTTGTTGTAAGTATTTTGAATGGTTAAAAGTTGGAGCACACAACAAATTTTTCAATTAATCTTGAACTCACATTCCTGGGTTAATGTTTGCTTATGTGTAGAGTTAAGAGGTGGAGTCAGGATTTGAAGTTTATGGGTTTAGAATCGTATTTGCCATCGAATTTGTAGCTCTTTTTTCTCTCTCTCTTTTTTTTTTTTTTAAATCCAAGGGGGAGGAGAATTTCTCGTAGCTTGTTTTAGTTATTGGCTAAGTTGCTCGGGCTCGGGTGCGGATCTAGAGGTCGGATCCTTCATGATCTAAATTTTAAGATTCGGGGATACGGATTCAGGTATGGATACGAGTGCGGGGTTTGGCTAAAAATAATTCAAATATCTAAAATAGAGTTATAAAACCTAACTTATGAGATATTATACGGAAAACTTGAGGAGAAAATATTGATCAATCTATGAAGGAGACAAAAGGAAAAGGAGCGACATAGAAATTTCTATATACAAGGTATTCCAGTTTCTTCAGTTTCACCGTAGCTTTTGTTTTGATTACATAAATCATGGAAACCGTTCGGAATTTCTCCCTCGATTTTGGTCAAAGTACCCAAAATTGGTTGACCAGATCGAATACGGGTCCCCCACACACACCCACCCCCACACCCATGTCATGTCGACACGGGTGCGGCAACGAAAGTGAAGAGTCCGAGCAACATAGGTTATTGGTTTCATAATTACATATTTGTATGTAAGGGTCGTTTGGTTGCTGGTTAGGAAGTGAATTATTCATCTACTAAAATCAACATAACTAATACAGTGTTTGGTAGCATTTTTAGTTGTGATGTATAAAATTCAGCTCACCAAGTACGGTGTTTGGTTACCAGTTTACAATCTCGTATAACTAATACATATACTATAAGTTATGAGGGAATCTATGTATTATGTAGGGTAGAAGATGGAATAACTAAACTGTGCATTCCTAATACCTACATAACTCTAACCAGCAAGAAAATGACCCCATAATGAATTTCCTAATACAAATACAGGTCTTAGCAAAAGCCACTGCATTCATCTGAACCAGTACCTAATATTGTAGCTCCACCCTTGTGTAGATTAGGGGAGTATGCTTTGGTATCTGTTGATGCAAAGTTGTTGAGATGCTTCTCGTGATATTATCATATTCATGAAGAGTCTAAGTTCTGTAGAGCTTTATATGCTTAATTGATTGTTAAATTATTTGCAGTAGAGGGAAAACTGTAACGGTGCTTAAAATGATTTCTTTTCTAAAATTTCATTTTCTTATCTTGCAGATAAAGCAGCTGGCACATACATTTTTCACTTAAACAGAGCCATGTTACTTAAATTTTTTTTAGCTAAAGGGATGTTAAGATATTAATGCGGTTAAGAAGAAAGTGTTAAGCAAATTATAGATATTGAAGACACAATTCATGTTGGGGTCTGCTATATGAATTTTCACTGAGCATGTAGCTCCATTTAAGCTCATCTTAGTCCAATATTATACAAAATAAAACATAAAAGTAGAAAAGATACAATTCCTGTAATGAATAGAAAAGGATTAAAATGGTTTGCACGTAGTAAAAAGCTTTTGTGATTCACCAATTGAAAGGAACTATGCTTTAAAGAAGAGGCAGGCTGACATGAAAAAAAAAAATAAAAAAAATTGAGGCACGAAGCAGTTGATAAAAGGAGGCAAATTTTATCTAAAGAGACGTGAATTGTAGGGTTGTTAGAGTCTTATCAAGTTTGAGGCAAACTTAATCATGTAAGGATCTGACTCTTGCTATGTTCTTTTCTAATTTCCCTTCTTTCAAATTTCTATAGTCTTCAAGTGGAACTCCTTTTGTTAAAAAATAAAACGTAATGCTACTCCTAGAATAGGGAGAATCTTTCAGCTTCTTTCTAGTTTCTACATGAATTATTCTTCTTGATGATCTCGTTTCCAACATGGAATGTATGTACATATTGCAGAAAGTGGCCAGAAGGTTAATATTTGGGCAAGGACAAGAAGTGATAGAAATTGAGACTGATGAGCGGAGGAAAAAGATACGAAAATTCAAAGAATCAGCATGGAAATGTATATATTTTCTCTCTGCAGAATTTTTTGCACTTTTGGTGACCTACAATGAGCCTTGGTTTACAAATACCAAATACTTTTGGGTAGGGCCTGGTGATCAGACCTGGCCTGACCAGAAGTACAAGTAAGACCTGTTCTATTTTAATTCTTTATTGGTATCCTTTGTGTGTATTTCTTCTGTAACATTGTCAAAAGCTAGATCGGATGATTTTTAATTAAGCTCACATAGTTTTGATTCATAGTCTCTGCCTATCTGAGTGACTGTCTTATGTAAATTTAGGTCCAAACTGAAGGCGCTTTATATGTATGCTGGCGGATTCTATGCATATTCAATATTTGCTTTAATTTTTTGGGAGACAAGGCGCTCTGACTTTGGAGTTTCGATGAGTCATCATGTTGCCACTGCGATTCTTATCGCCTTATCCTATATTATCAGGTGTGTTTTTATTGAGGTGAGCTTATAGCTTTAAACAAAGGTCATTCTATTTGCTGATATTGTCCTAGTATAAGGCCATATTTAGCAAAGGGACACGACTTGAGGGCATTCAACTTCTCGGCGCCAGACATGATTGGAGCAGGGTGCTTACTTGTGTTATTAGTGTAAAATTTTATTGGAAGCAGATGCATGTAACAAACTATTCAGCTACTAGTTTCACGTAACAGATTTAGAGAAGTAAAGTTCCAAATTCAGCGACGATACTGAACATGTAAAATTATGTTCAAGTTCTCTTGCCTCTCCTGGAGTTATTTTATTTAGGGGATCTTTGAGAATTCAGATTATGGGTTAGCTCTTGTCTTTGTCCATATTTTGATTAATTTGAGATTAAAAGTAGATATAAGCTAGCTCCTGGGGCTTTGGACTAGTGGTTAGGGTGCAAAATGTAATGCGTGGTAAGGCACGTTTCATGAGTTTGAACCGTGTTGTGGACAAAAGCTTGATATTTAAGTTGAGAAGGGTGGAGGGGCGGGCTTATTATCCATCAATTTTCGAACCATGCGACACTGACTTCGGGGATTTCTCGATTATAAAAAGAAGAGGATGTAAACCAAAGATCCATGCGGTGTAAAGCAATAGGTTAATGTTGCGACATATTTACACTAGATATATGACATGATAGGAACATAGTCGTTTCAATTTAACCTAGCATCTTTCCCTACTTTTTCTTTTGGCTCTTATCTTTATCCCTTTTTTTTTTTTACCTTTCTTCTCTCATTACTAAATTTGTTTCCTTCTTAGAAAAAAAAAATGAAAAAATAAATAAAAAATACGTGAAAAAAAAATCTGAGGATTACGACAAACAGCCAGCAAATGTAAGGAGAAACATTAAGGCGATTAGTATAGTTTGTCAGCACAGTACAGTTCATGCTATTTTCAGTATATTACGATCAGGAAATAGGAAATTCTTAAGCATTCTTGAGTTACTTCTATACGGGGCGGATGTACAGTTCGGCTTATGGGTTCAACCCAGTAGCTTTGGCCTAAACCTTGTATTTATCTTAAGAAACCCATCTAATATGTACAATTTTCAATTTAGAACCCAATAATTTAATAGAGCAAAAACCTAAACCTATAAACGTCAAATCTTGGAGCCGGCTCTGCTTCTAAGCAGTGAATTTCATTAACAGATTAGGCCACCTGAAAAATAGGAAGGGCATAATGATCATCCTCATCAAGAAGGGACATAATGATCAAAGACTATTGAGGAGGATGTATATAATATTTTCATTACTAGAGAACTAGAAATTTATGATTTTCGTTTGGCTAGCAATGAGGGAGCCATCCTGGAAATGTACAAAAAGGAAAAAGAACTCATATGACTTGGTATTATCTATGCAAAAAGTTGATAAAAAATTTGTACCAATTAGGCAATTATTTCTGCACTCTCTTATTACACATAGGTGTGAACTGTGGTGTGGACTTTGTTTGATGCTGGGACAAGGAGAGACTTTCTTTTGGGGTGGAACTATAAAGGGTAAAGGTACAGAGCATAGGCGTGACTCCTCCGGTATTCATGTCAACTAATTTTGGAGGGAATGAGTCATATAGCTTTTGTATATATTGTTCATTCTTTTTTTCCCTATTTTTGAAAAGCATTTCGAGTGCCTATTGGGTTCCATTTAGTGTAGATGATCGGCTGCACTATGTAGAGTGTCATTTTTTAGTTTGAGTTCTCTATTTTTTGGTGAAACATATGGGTTTACTTCCATTTATATCAAAAAGTATTTTATTATAAAAGGAATTGTCAATAATATTATAAAAGTTATCCTTCATATTTTATAGTGAAGGTGTTCCTCAACTGACAAGGTTGATGCTCTTTTGGACAGCTCTCTCAATCATGAGAAGTTGAATTTTAATTGCCCTGATGGGTCATGTTAAAAAATAACTTTTTCAGAAGATTTTTGTGGTGGGAAAGAATCATGAAAGCAGTAACTTCACCAAAAAAAGAATCATGAAAGCAGTAAAGATTTTGGATGTGTTACTCTCTGAAAAACTGAGTTTAGTGATGCCATTAATATGTAAAGCTATGGATATTGTGCTATCATAAATATAAGATATCGGCATGTAATTGTTTTCATTTTTTTGCAGGTTTGCACGTGTCGGTTCTGTAGTTTTAGCCCTTCATGATGCCAGTGATATATTCCTTGAAATCGGAAAGATGTCCAAATACAGTGGTGCTGAAGCTCTTGCTAGCTCTTCGTTTATTCTTTTTGTTTTATCCTGGATTATACTTCGCCTCATATACTACCCATTCTGGGTTCTTTGGAGTACAAGGTGAGTCATAGGTGCTTTACTTTTTCCTGTTTACAAAGAAACTACTTTCTGTTTCTTTGCAGAACCCTTCATTTCTTGATTTAACCTTCTTAAATATAGAAGCACCACCTTATGTGGTTTTCATTGCTATAAGTTACAATTTGCATTATCGTTTGTTGGCACATTGGGAGCTAATTAAGCTGTGTATTCGTGCTTAGTTCTTAATCCAAAGGATTCGATATAGTCAACTAGTTCAGTATTGAGGAGTTGTTGATTGATTGATATTAACACTCTGTTCTCTTGTGAAAACTTCATTTGTGTTTATGCAGAAATATGAACTTACTAGTTAATGTTGCTCCTTTTTTGAGAATTAGTTGTGTGTGCGATTTATGTGAAAGTTCTTTTATTTTTCTGTAAATTCAGTTATGAAGTTCTCCAGTCCCTGGATAAGGAGAAACACAAAGTGGATGGACCAATCTATTACTATACCTTCAATACTCTTCTATTTTGCTTGCTGGTTCTTCATATATATTGGTGGGTGTTGATATACCGGATGCTTGTTAAACAAATCCATGCGAGGGGCCAACTAAGTGACGATGTTCGTTCTGGTAAGTTCATGCTTATCTTGAACATCTTGATAAATTTTTCACTGCAAATCGTCGCTAAAGTGTAGCCGTAGATTAAATTCTGTTTCAAGTCTAATTTTGCCGCTTGCATGGTGGAAATAGACAGGAAGGAAAAAATGTAAATGTCCATCCATTTCACTTATTGGTCAAGGGATAGAAATGTATTTTCATCCTGTGTTCAGCAATTAGTCCTGTCCATTGGGGTGGTTATGAAATACGAACACAATTACTTTTTGATTTTTGACACACTTTAGTTACAAGCTTGTCTTTTGGATCACAACTTAGTACTGAGTAACTCTTCCCCTTTTTTGTTAATAATATTATTTACCTGATCAAAAAGAAAAAGTTTGCTTGTGGATATTTTCTGTTCTATCCTCAAAACATCTACATCTTCTCTCTTCCAACTTGGAGTCCAAATATGACATTTATGATGTTTTTATGTTTTCATTATGTGAGATAATAAGTGATGTTTTCATATTTTTACGGCAACAAAGATGATGTAGTAGTTGTAAAGTTGCTTTTGTCCTGCGTTTCTGTTCAAAGATTGACAAATAATAAAGATTATGAGAGAAGAGGAATATGGGATCTGGAACATGCCGGTTAATCAAGTTCTCTTCATGGATGATTGTGTGTTGCTCTCTTTTAACGTAAAATGATTGTAATACGAACTGCTCTTGCTGCCCCACACTGCTGAATGTTAAAAGACAAAAAGCTGAGATTTTCTAGCTATGTTTCATGGCTGATCCTTATGTGGCGAATTAATCAGGTTCATTATGTAACCTAACAAAATGAAAATCAGAATGCGCATAAAATATAGGGATTCCAACTATCATATCCTTTGTTTTGTTTCCTCCTCATGCAACCCTTCTGATTACTCCATTGTACTTTTGGTAAATTCAAGATTATCCTTCCTTTTCTTCGTCTATTCCCCATAAGCATCTATAATAGCTATTCCCCATGCTCTCCTTCATCTCTTCGTCTTGAACTTCCCACCTAGTAGCACATCTCTAACAGTTCCCAGCATCATCTATGAACACCGAACAATTTCCACGTGCACCAATGTCTGTATGCATTAGACAATGGTCTGCAGACGATTGATGTCCTTTCCTGCTATTTTGCACATAAAACACCATATGATCTGAACCCTCGTTCTTTTCTTCATGTTCTCTGCATAAAATGGCTTCCCATGCTGCTATCTGCACGAAAAATAATATTTGTCCCAGTGCCCTAGGCACCCATTTGATGTATGAGGGAACTCTATCTTCTCTCATCTTTGAACTTGCAATAGGAAGATTTCACCGTGAAAATGATGTCCTTTGGTCCTTCCTATTGAGAGTATAATTAAGTAAATAAAAGTGTGCTCTCTCTAAGAGCTTAAGCATGTAGATGAGACGGTTACATACTTTAACATGGTATCAGAAGTTCAGAACAGGTAGAGGTCCTGGGATCGAGTCTCGCTGCCATCTGTTATCAAAAAGAATTTACACGTGGTTGGCCCATGAAAAAGAATTAGGCCCTCGCGTGAGGGGGCATATTGAGAATAAATTAAGTAAATAAAAGTGTGCTCTCTCTAACAACTTAAAAAAAAAAGGGTGCTCTCTCTAACAGCTTAAAAAAAAGTGACAGCTTAAGTTCTTAGATGAGATTGTCACACACTTCAACACTTCCCATTTACACTGTTTGTGTTTGTGACTGAGGGATGAGGATCTTTGATGTTCTGGTTTGGACCTTAGACTCCTTAGCTCTTGACGAAGCAACTTTAGCACCTGTAAGAGGAAGGGCAATCCATTACGCTAGAGTATGTCTCACGTCCCATTCATTCCTGCAAAAATTATGTTTTATTAAAATCCTCCTCTGTAACGTCTGTTATTTTTCATTCTGACATGAGCCCAGATGATTTCCTGAACTCCATATAGGTCCCTTCCTACTGACCCATAGACTCCCATAAAACGCCAGGCAGTTGTGCTACCCACACTCTTAAAGACAATGACAATGGTGAATTTTTTTTTTATTATGTACCAGAATTTATTTCAAATATGTTTCTTCACGAAGTTAATCTCATTACGCAATGTTACAAAGTGATCTCTGCTATGTTGACTTGCTTGTTAATCTCATTACGCAATGTTACAAAGTGATCTCTGCTATGTTGACTTGCTTGTTAATCTCATTACGCAATGTTACAAAGTGATCTCTGCTATGTTGACTTGCTTCATGTTAGAAGGATAAATTATTTATTACTTCTTAGAACACGATTCAAATTGATCACTTTGTTTTTGTGCATAGCCTCGCATAGCTTCCAGTCTATACCTATATGGTGAATCTATATATAGCACTTCAGTTTCAATTAATGTTTATAGGGGTGTCAACACTTTTTAAGAGTTAGACGAATTGGACAATAAGCAGTGTCATAATGCATTTCAAGGCTGTGTATTCATTCTGGCCCAGTAGATGATATTAGAGCTACCATTCAATATGAAGGAAAGAAGTATCCGTTTTTCTCTGAGAGATGTTTCGTCTAGGCCCTATATTTACCAATAGTCACCAGCTTATTTTGCTGCTATTGTTCACTCTCCATGAGCACATAGCAAGTTTTCCTTGCACTACTGGTCCACGGTGTAAATGTCTTCCCATTTAAATGTTATTGGTCATAGCAATTAAGAATAATTAAATGGCTCATTAAGTGGAGCAAGTTGTTTCTTCTATATTGCAATTGTGGGGTCCTTGACTTTGTTCTACTCATGCAGATTCTGAAGATGAACATGAAGATTGACCGTGCCTGAAGACTTCTACTGCTGCTATGCTCATGTGAAGGTAGTTGATCAATCTTAATTTATTTGGATGTTAAATGGGGAAAAAGATAAACAAGGATCACATTTGATCAGTTTTAGTGAACTATATGGTATATATACACGTGCAATTCTAATCTATATAAAAAGGGCACATGTAAATATTTGTGTTCGCTTAACGCCATGGTGATTTTGAGGGCATTCCTGCATTATCTAATCGCAAAGATGTGAAAATTCATTGCTCTGAAATTCTACCTGTATATGAAGTTCTTTGTGGAATAACTTTCACATCGTGTTATTTTCTTGGTCATTTTCACTTGAGCTCAGGTGACGAGGAAATATCTTGATTTACTTGTTTATGTTTGTGCGCTTCTCTCTTGCAGAAAGGGAACAACCAAATGCTCTTAAGCGATATGCTAGGAATTGATGCTTTGGCGCATCGAAGCTTGTGATTAGTTGAGGGTAGGTTGAAGGAACTTCATTAATGGAGCAGAAGGCCAGTTGTTGACATTTGACACTGGCATAGGGACATTTTCATCCTATTTCTTTTTTTCTTTTCTGTAATTTTTTGGCACCAACAATGTGCATAATGACTTTGATTGTACAATAGAAGACTTGAAACAGTCCGCCCTCGAAGGGAATTGGTGTCAACTTATTCATTGAACTTCTGCAGTAGTTTCCAGTTTGCTTGGAAATCACATTTATTTCTTGCATGTTTTGACTTTTAACAGTAACTGGATTTTCCCTTTCCAGTTTCATCTTCTATTTATCCTTTCAAGTCTCACACTTATAGGCCTGTTTGGATGGTTTTTTTTTTTTTTTGCTTAAAATAAAGAGATGTTGACGCCTTATACTCCATGTAAATCATTTACTAGGTGTCTGGACGATATAAGTTGAAAAAAAAATAAGTTGGGGCAAATAGCACTTTAACTTATTTTTTTTGTTATTTGACTTATAACTTGTGTTTTAATCCTAAACTAACATTTTGGAAAACTCAATAGATTCTTTATTTCAATAATGAAAATATACAAAAAAAGAATTATTTGATCATTTTGGCTTATTTTATGTCTGAAATGGGCTTTAACTTGGGGTTCAATTGAACCCCAATCAAAAAAAAGTGTAAAAATTACTTAAAATTCTGATAAATAGTAGATAAGCCAATCCAAACGGGCTCTAACTCCAACATTTGGAAGTTTTAAGCTAAGAGTTTCTTTTCTTTTCTTTTCTTCTTCTTAGAAGAATGCATCTTTACTTTCTTTTGTTTTCTTTTCTCTAAAGAGAGAGATGTAGATGCCTTATACTCCATGTAAAATCATTCACTAGGCGTCTGGACGATATTTGGTAAAAGTTGAATAATAAGTAGTATATTTGAAATTGGGGCAAGTAGCACTTTTGGTCCTTGAGTTATTGTGTTATTCCATTTTTAATCCTTGTGTTATTGTGTTATTCCATTTTTAGTCCTTGTGTTATTTGACTAAGCATATCAGTTAAACAACTTGTGCAGTTTTAATCCCTAAACTAACGGCCTTTGGAAAACTCAACAGATTCTTTATTTTAATAATGAAAATATATAAGGAAAAAGAGGATGAGCAGAATTCTTGATCATCTCCACCTTATTCATCCTAACTGCTCCAACATACATCCTCTCCGTCAGTGGCAAGGTAAAATGAAAATAATTCGTAGAACATTATGTATCTAGTTAGTTTTTTCTTAAATTTGAATTGATTTTTGGCACGTCCACTTCATGAAACCGTTCTCCTATTTGCGTGTCCCAAATGATTCGTACACTGATAGTTGTAGCATAAGTAAAAACTATTTGTCCTTGAAAATTTGAAAGTTGGAACTGTGTTTGAATATAAATTTCCCTCCGAAAAAAAATGAAAAAGAAACAATTATTTCCCTTTGGGATACTCTTCAAGTAGGCTTACGATATTTCATTAGTATTTCAACTACCAAATTTAGCTTTTGCAAATAATGAAATATCATTAACGTTAATCTCATCTACTGGGTTAAAAACCCAAGTGCTTTTTCTCTCCTCTCGTCTACCTACTTTAAAAAAATTTAATCTTTAATTTTTTTTCTTTGATTTTATTTTTTATCGCCCCAATCTCTGAGAGGATTAACGATCTTCACTTATTCTCCATATAACTCAAACTTCAACCTAGTACCTACCAATTAATATACCTCTACTATTAGAACAAGTTACACAGGGCATAAAAGAAGCATTTTCTGCGAGATCCTGAAACCACCCTCCACCTTGACCTAATTCATGTTGAGTATACCACCTTATCCCTTGGCTTCTTCATTTGTTTGCTTCTTTATATTTTTGAACCTCCTTTGTTAAAATTCTGACTCCGCTACTACTCCTTAGATAATTATTTCCAACTTTTAGAAAAAGCATGACAAAAGAAAAGGAAAAAGAAAGAAAACGACATTTTCCTATTAAAAATAAAACAAAAGTTAAAGAAAAAGTAAAAAACCACCATTTCTCACTCAATATTTGACTGTTGAATGTTGTTCAAGAAAGCTTTTTTCAATCGAGTTAATAGCACTGTGTTCCCTTCTCTCTTCGAAGCTGTAAAACTCCTCTCCATTTGAATCCACTTGTAAGTTCCTTATTTCCATTTTAATACCCTAATCTCCTTTTCTAATTCAATTAGGTCCCAAACTTCCAATTCTTTCACTGTATCAAGAAAGACTCGCTTTTTCCAAATTTGTATGATAAATTTGTCTTTTAATTACAAGATTATGTGATTTTCTTGAAAAAGGGGTAACAGATGTAGAATCTTTTTAATTGAATTGGGTCCCAAACTTTTAATTCTCTTACTGTATAAAGAAAGTTTTTTTTTTTTTTTTCTTTCAAATTTGTATGATAAATTTGTCTGTTTTTTATAAGTTTATACATATTTGTTTGATACCCATGTGATTTTCTTGAAAAAGGGTAATGGATGTAGTATTTATTTTTACATTTTGAGCTTTTTTTTTTTAAGTACTTTGGCACATTGAGATCCAAGATTTAGTGTCTATGTATATACACAGACCATTTTTATGCATATGTATACAAAATCCAAGCTTTTTACTTGCAGTGAAAGTAAAAGAAAAATAACCATTATTTACGAATGGGAAAGGAGATCTTTTTATTAAGCTGTTTGTGAATGGTTGGTTTATATTGTAAACAAGCTAAAAATGTAGCTGCTCATCATGTTTATTTAAAAAAAAAAAAAAAAAAATTGTTTTGAGACTTTTCCTCAAATGAGTGTTTGGTTTCATCATAATTTTTTTACTCTGTGTATTTCTTGGACCTGTTTCGAAAAACGCTTTTATTGAGCCGAGGTGTTGTTTGGAAACAACCTCTCTATCCTACAAAGGTAGGGGTAAGGTCTACGTACACTCCACCCTCCCTAGACCCCACTGGGATCATTATTGTTTTCGTTGTTGGTGGTGTTTTGCAGAGGTGGATCCTTATGCATTTGAGTTCGGGATTCTACTATAGTCTTTTGATTTTATTGGGTTCGAAATCTATTTTTGATACTAATCTAGTGGATATTTTAATACAATCTGACATAGCCAATGCACTTGGCCAGCCCCTGGTGCTTGGTATGGATGACGACTACCTATTATTCTAGTTGTTGTGAATGAATGTGCTCCTTGTCAAGAAAATGCAAACATCGCAATTATGCTAAACACTAATTTCAAGTTTTGGCATCTGAATCAGTTAGTTATGCTTGCCCCAAGATTCTAATTACTCCCTCGACATGGGCCCTAAAGTTGTTATATTAAGAATTTGATTGTAGTTGATAGCTATAACAATTTATAATCCTTTTGTATTCCAAGAACACTAGTTATAAGAGAACCCTTATGTACTTGCAAAGTAAAGGAGTAATGCACAATTAACAGAAGCGGTTTGTTCGTCAAAAAGGTAACAGAAGCGGTTCTACATTTTCATTTTCTGATAAGAAAAGCTGAATTTTCACTGTGAAGGTTCACCCTTTCCTGTTCTCCGCTACTAAATAACAAGCAGTTTGATACTTTATTTATCTGACCCTGTTGATTTATGGGGTTCCTCTCTGTTGACTGATTAAAATATGTGTTCTTCTCAAAAAAAGAAAAACACTTAAGAAAGTTTATTTTGGTTGTATTAGCTAATTACAACTCATGGTAATTAAAGGAAACTGTGGATAAATATCATTTATAGGGCTGCAAATGAATCTGAGGCTGGAACTAGCGTCCATGCTTTCAAAATCTTCAGTCAAGTATTCTCATTAGTGACCATTTCGATGGAAGATTAGGTGTCTTTTTTAGAGAACTGGAGTAACCTTTTCTGTAGATTTTCTACTTTCTGTGTACAGCTTAAATACTGTATTTAATCCCACATCTTTTACATTTTCAATAACTTTTCTATCCAGCCAGTGACCAGTTTGCACTAAATGTAAGAACAGCTTGGGTCAAGTTAAGCTTGAAAATAAGCTTGAATGCAAATGTAACTCGCTAAAATAAGGGAAGCTGAGCCAAAACATGTGTCACTTTTTGGCTCACTTTGATTGCATTCGTCATGCTAGTTTTATTTAGCTTCTTGTCAAGCTTACACTTGCCATGGAGCTGCGTCTTTCTTCGTCTTCTTCTTCCTTTTTTTTTATGTCGTGCTGATGCAACTTTTGGTCTCATAAAACTGTTTCTTTCTTCTTTTTTTCATTTTATTATCATTTTTATTACTCCCTCCGGATCAACAGAAGTGTCCACCCAGCCTTTTTTCTCGGGTCAAAAAGAGTGTCCACTTATCAAATCAAGAAAGAATTAACCTTAGAATTGCCCCTATTAAGTGTTATATGATCAAATCCCAATGCCTATTTAATTAGGGGTAGTTTAGTCAAATTACCTATTTTTGTCTAGGAGTTAGTATTTTCTTAAGGGGTGTGCAAATGGCTAAGTGGACACTTTTTTTTGATCTGGAGGGAGTATTATTTTGTGAATGTTCTCTTTTATTTCTTCACTTATTTGTTGTTCTTTTCAGGAAGATGTTTCTTTTCTTTTAGAAGTACTTCAGAATCATATGCTAGTAATAGGTTCTTGATTATCCAAACACGTTATTTAAAATTGTTAGGACTTCCTGTTGACAATCGATTAGTTGGGACCCCTCTTGACTTTAGGAAAGTTGATTGCCACTGACCTCTGTTATACAAGATGGATAAATATTTGTAGAGCTTTCCCTTCTTGGGTTATTTGCTAGTAATTGTATTCATTAAGCTACTCCCACTAGACCACATGGACCAGCTACCCTCCTCTTTGTAAATACAATGATTGCAGAGTGGTAATTTGGATAGGGGCATCTTCAAGCTGTTGTACTTGAAGTGAATCTCCAAACCCTGTTAAGTAACCAGATCTTGATATCTTTTCCTTGTTTTTATCTTTTTCAAGTTCATGTTTTCAATGATGTCGGCTAACAAGATAATAAATATGGCTAATATACTACGGGCAGCTCATTTGCAGAGATGTCATTGATCACCTCAAAAATTTGAAATCAACCCGATTTAGAAGCTATAGGATAGCATTGCTAACATACCTCCTAAAACTGAGATTTGAATTGTCTTGCCAATTAGGCGATCTCCAATTGTTGTTATGTTATGATCTCTATTGTCTGTGCTTGGCGTTTCTATCTTTTACATTTACCTTAGTCATGCAACTTTGTGGCAATTACTCTATAACTTTCTCCATTCTTGCTAGAAGAACCTTGAATTGATATATGGACTTGCTTCATTTGTTGATCTCCAAATTTTGCCAAAAGGGCTATGTTCTTAAGCTCTTTGACTTGGCAATGTGCTTTGGCAATCGACTTGATTTATAGCCTATCAATCATGGGAAATGTGTAGAGTGACAAATACATATTTTGTTGAATATTTGCAGGTGTTAAGTTGACCAAATCGAGATGGAAGACATACTAACAGAAATCCCTCCACCTTCAAGGTTCTTTTTGGAAGAACTGAACAACTTTTGTCCTCCATCTCCTCCCCTTCCCTCTCCATTCCTGTTGTTTTCAACTCCTAACCGGGAGAGATTTTCTCGCCCTTCTCTCCTCATCATTGCCATGTCTTCTCCATCACTTCAAGTTTTTCATCACGTGTCCTCCAAAACCCTTATCGGAACTCTTATCCTTCCCGAAATCCCAGTCTCTGGCAATTCAGTTGAACCCTCTCTTAAAGACAAATCATGTAATATATATGCTCTGAATGAAGATGATAACTTGATTATGATTGTGTCTGTACAATATCCAGTTACTGCAGAAAGATCTCATGCAGTCGCAAAGCTACTCATTGGAGAACAGATTATTCCGGAAAAGGTCTTAATTTTGGATTCCATTCGAAGTTCTAACTTTAGAGGAAAACTTTCACCAGATGAAGCATTTGCATTTAAGCTGGAATCATCTGCAGAGAGAAAAGCAAAGGCTGATGGCCATCAAGATTCACCACTGGTAAAAAGCGCCGACTATTTTCCATCAGGAAGTGTTGTGGATGGCTTGGCTGCAGCTTTATTGAGCCGATGTCAGTTAAAGAAGATAAGAGGAACTTTATGCGTTTCTTGGCCTGAAGTCGGTGTTTCAGTTATGTCACTTGTTAAGTCTCTACTACTCAAGGATGTCCTCTCCCGCATGAAGCATATTGACATTAAGAATCTTGAGCAGGAATTTCTAAACTTAGGCCAGAATAAGGATTTCCTTCTTGACTCTGAACTCTATACATGATGTCTTTGATTTGAATCAAATGGCACTTGTTCTGATCCCGGTATCGCGTTGTTCCTCCTTTTTGGTAGATTCCTCTAATGTAGTTTGAACAAAGCAATATTTTCAATTTCATTCTCTGCTGGATTTATCAACTTGAACATGGTTCACCATGTCAGATCAGTTTTATGTTTTACAGCTACTTAGAGTGATTTTCTAGTGTTATATTATGTCCATTGAGTTCATGGAATTACTTGGTCAGTGTATGAAACACTATAAACTTAGGTGCTTTGGGAGAATCTTTTTACTTTCATTTTGTTTTGGCCAAATAAGCTTTAGTTTTGCACTTTAACCATAAAAACGAACTAGTTCATCCTTTCCAAATCACGGAGGCAACAAAACCAAACTTCATATAGATTATTTTTGTGTAACATCTAGATTTTGATTAATCCAGATTTGCATTGTTTGAGTTCTTGCAGTGTTTCTACGTGTAACTATATAAAGCTAAATTTGCCCGTTGTTATACTATGGTTTAATTTTACCTCATCATTAGGAAAATATTTTGTTTTTGCCTTGAACATTAGTGGAGCTCCAAGTAAAGGATGACGAAGGATAATCTTAAACTAATAAATTAGAAATGGAGGAAAAGGGTTTGGACTTTCTTTCGGAAGTACTTCGACACTTGGGGGTCGTTTGGTCGGAAACAAGTTATTCCGGGTGGAATTAGTTATTTCATTCTCCCACAGGGATAAAATAACAGTATAATCCTGAAATAAATCACCATTTTATCCCAACCAGTGGGATAAATTCATCTCAAATATAATTTCGAGATCATTTATCCTTATCCCTTGTACCAAAAGAGCCCTCAGCGTTCACTTATATCACGCTGGAACTACCTTAATTACAAGGATGAAATTTCGATAATTTCTATTATATATAAACGTGAAGAGAGGACTAACACAACAATACAAATTTGTACTACAAGCTATATAAATTGTACAATTTAACCAACTATTTTTTTTATCCCACGTGGACATATGGCATAGTACTGAATATTTATCTCTTCTCATAGATACATGTATTATGCACTTCAATTTTAATTCTCCGACACATTTATTTCCTCCGCGCACTTATACTTGTTGACTTTTGACTTTTCAAGTTCTTTAAGAATTAATAAATGAAGTACTTTCCTTCCGTCCCATATTACTTGTCACATTACTAAACTACGTTTTTATCCCACGTGGACATATGTCATAGACTCGAATATTTATTCTCTCCTCATGTATACACGTATGCACTTCAATTTTAATTCTCCGACACATATTTATTTCCTCCGTGCACTTTTACTTGTTCACTTTTGACTTTTCACGTTCTTTAAAAATTAATAAATGAAGTACTCAACACTACTAAAAATATATGTCTAAATTACTTGTTCATTTACAAAACTAAGATAAAATTAATTAAAATTTTCCCATCTTACCCTTTTCGTCCCATATTACTTGGCCACATTACTAAAAATATATGTCCAAATTACTTGTTCATTTACAAAATCAAGATAAAATTAATTAAATATTTTCCATCTTACCCTTAGTAATAAATGTTCTTGAAAATAATCAATTTTAATTCGAATGTATTTATTGGATAGAGAGATAAAAGATAGTAAAATATATCTTTTATTTATGATTTCTTAAGGGGCGTAAAAGGGAAAGTGGCAAGTAATATGGGACTTTATATATATATTTTACCATAATATTCATATTTATTGGTGTAAGTCTCAATAGCCTTGGAAAATGATTTGAAAATGAGTAATTAATGTGAAGGGTAAAATTAATAATAAGAACAAAAATTTCTTTCACATAATATGTTAACGTGGACAAGTAAAAGTAAACGGAGGGAGTCACTTTTATTCCCGTTTTCCTTCTTTGTCAATACTTTAAACATGAAGAGATGACGAACAATAGCAATGCAAATTTGTACCAAAAGTTATATAAATTATACACTTTAACCAATTACTTTTTTATCCACTTGGACATACATCACAGTACTGAGTATTTATTCTCTTCTCATGTATACACGTATGCACTTCAATTTTAATTCTCCTACACATATTTATTCCCTTCTTGCACTTTCACTTGTCCACTTTTGACTTTTTACGTTTTTTAAGAATTAATAAATGAAGTATATATTTTATAATAATATCCATATTTATTGGTGTATAGTCTCAATAGCATTAGAAAATGATTTAAAAATGAGTAATTAATGTGAAGGGTAAAAAATAAGAAGAAAAATTTCTTTCTCTTGATATGTTAACGTGTATAAGTAAAAGTGAAGGGAGAGAGTGACTTTTATCCCCGTTTTTTATTATTTGTCAATACTTTACTTATTTTACTCTCCTTTGCATTCTATGATTATTGTTTCTTTACATTTATAAAATGTATTACTTTATATTTTTATTTTGAAATTAAAATTTGGTGATTTACGATATAACATATATCTTTCTAATTTTGATTGCTTTGTAACAAATCATTTTATCTATAATTGTTAATATAAAAAATTATAATATATTGTTTAATTAATTTAAGAAAAATATTTTATTAGTTTTGCTATTAAAAAATTCAATATATACAACAATGGTTCTTATGTTTGGATCTGAACAGTTAGTTAATTGAAATGGTCAACTTCTCGGCATACATATAAGATATTAAAGAATTTAAAAGAAAAAAAATCTAGAATCAAAATATTAATTTTCTATCATATTTTTACTAATTTTCTTTTTCACATCGATGAACAACTTTGTGCAGCTGACAATGAAAAAAGGTCCGACTCTTTCCATCTCAAAGACTTAATTTCATCATATGTTTTTAATTTTTAAACTCCATTTTTTAATTATAACTAAAGTGATGGTACATAAAATACATTTTGCATATGTTGTAATATATAATAATAATATATTTTTAAAAGTTATTTTCAAAATACAAACCTTAAAAACTAGTAAATTAAAATGAATAGATATGTTCGGCCCTTGCGATATTGCTAGTAAAATTAGAATAACGAGAAATTTGAACATTTCCTCTTATATAAAAACTCAAACCCCTACGGTAAAATGGGACAAAAAGAGGAAAACAAAAAAAAGGGTGTCCTATATGTAAATATATCCAAAACCAGAAGGACGAACACATAAGTCATTTCTCTTCACAAATATATCAAAACCTCAGTACTATTTCACACTTCCACCCAAACAAAACCTCAAAAACCCTTAACAATGGAGCTGGTAACCCATATAGATTTTTTATTTAATTGGATCGAGTTTAAATGAAACGAGTTTAAAAATAAAATCAAGTTATTTTAAAAATTTCCATTAACACAGGAATGTATTTAAAAACTTTAATAACGAAATAAGTATTTTTAACCGAAATTTATAATGAAGTACTCCCTCTGTTTCAATTTATGTGAACTTATTTCCTTATTTATCAGTCATGCAAAAAGAATGATCTCTTTCTATAATTGAAAATAATTTACCTTTATGAAATGATTTATAGCACACAAACCATATGTGACTCATAACGTAGGGAGTATATTTTTAAGGGAAAATGGTCAAAAATATCCCTTTACTTTGGAAAAAGGGCTAAAAATATCCTCTGAACTTATTTTTCAAAATAATACCAAATTTAAGTTTTCAAATATATCTGTATTGAATAAATTATCCTCCAAAATACTTGAAATTATTTTTAAGCATTCCATCATTTAAATTGATCCAACTAAACAATGGCATACGATCCCCTTATTCTCCCAATTCCCTCAAACTTCATACCTATGAATTTGGAGGAATAAGGGATCTACCGATTATTATTTAGTTAGGTCGGATTTAAATGATGGAAGCGGTTTAAAAAATAATTTCGAGTTATTTTGAGGGATAATTTTCGTCAAGACAGGGTTATATTTGAAAACTTTAAGGATAGGATGGGATATTTTTGACCCTTTTCCCTATTTTTAACCTTTTCCAAAGGGGTATTTTTGACCCTTTCACCCTTTACAAAAATACAAAACCCAGAGTCACACAGAGCATAACTTAGTACTACATATTTCACTCAAACAAAACCCTCAAAACCTCAAAAAACAGCAACAATGGAGGGTGTCTCATACCAGAGATTTCCAAGAATCAAAATCCGTGAAGTAAAAGACGACTTCATGAAATTCGAGTTACGCGACACTGACGCGAGTATAGCCAACGCGCTTCGTCGTATAATGATAGCTGAAGTTCCGACAATAGCAATAGACCTCGTTGAAATCGAAGTGAATTCATCTGTCCTAAATGACGAGTTTATTTCACATCGTTTAGGACTTGTACCGTTAACTAGTGAACGTGCTATGAGTATGAGGTTCTCACGTGACTGTGATGCGTGTGATGGTGATGGACAGTGTGAATATTGTTCTGTTGAGTTTTATTTGAGAGTTAAGTGTTTGAGTGACCAGACATTGGATGTTACTAGTAAGGATTTGTTGAGTTCTGATCATACTGTTGTTCCTGTTGATTATACGGATGCTTCTTCGGGTTTTGATAATAATGCCACTAATAAGTGAGTTTTTATTGCATAATGTTGTTGTTTAACTTTTTGTCTCAAATGTCTTTATGCATTTTAGTACTTTCTTGCTTGAAAATGTTTTCTTGGAAAATGCTTCCCAGGAAAATAAGTGGATCTTTTACCTTGGGGGTGGGGTTGGGGGGTTGGTGAGGGAGGGGTGGGTTGTGGTGGTGGGGTTTAGTTTGTGGGTATGATGTGAGTGAGTTGGGTGTTTGGGGGGGGGGGGGTAAGTGAGTTGGATGTGTGGGGGTGGGGGCGTAGGGTTGGGGTGTTGACGGGGGGGGGGGAGTTTTGGGTTGGGGTGGGGGTAGGGGAGGTGGGTGTGGTGGTGGTGGGATTGGGGGGATGTGGGTGTGAGGTAGTGTTATTAAAAGCGAAAAGCACAAAAAAGCTCTAAGGTCAGCTGGGGCTTTAAGCGCAAATAAAGTGTGGGCTTTAATGAAAAAAGATGCAATGGTGAAAATATACAAATATATATATGTTTAGTCCAAGACTAATAATAATAAGCATGAACAACAAATATATGGCCAAAGAAATTTTAAAAACATTATGATAAAGTGAAATATCAATTATCTAGTGTCACCTCTTCAAGAGAGACTCATTGTCAAGGAAAAGTATGTCTTAGAGCCTTATTGATGACACTGAAGAGTAAGTAAAGCGAGGCGAAGCGCTCAACATGTTTGAGCCTGGCTTCAGGGCTTAAAGCACGCCTTTGACAACACTGGTGTGAGGTGTGAGGTGTGGGTGGGGGGAGGTGGGGAGGGGGAGGGGATGGGGTGGGGGAGTGGGGAGGGGGAGGAGACAATCAATTTGGCATGCCACTTGTGGGATTTGTTTTTTCCCTACTACCACTAGGGAAGTCATTTTCCTCATTTTTAAGGAACTTGTTTTCCTAAAGAAAATATTTTTCAAAATTTTTAATCAACCGAACATGTGAAAATTTGAAAATATTTTCCTCCATACCAAACACACCCATAGTCATTGAGTTTCTTTGGTTATGATCAGTGGCGGAGGCAGGATTTTCACGAAGGGTTCATCATCTACTATATATACACAAAAATTTGGATCTTGTATGTGTGACTCCACCACTGGCTATGATAAATCTGGGAAGAAGTTAGTACTTTCTTGCTTGCCCTAGCCCAGTCTAAGTTGTTTGGGCTTGAGACATTGTTGTTGTCATTGCGTTGAATATGCATATGGGCATTTTTATGTATATGCGAATTAAGCTTAGTTGGGTCGAATAATAGTCTTTTGTTTGCCAATCTAGCTAACTCGAACTGGTTTGTGTTTGAGGCATTATTGTTGTTGTTATTGTTGCTGTTGTCTGTCATCTTCTCAAATATCTTTGTGCTTGCAGGTATTAAGCACTCAATAGAAATTCTCTCTCTATTTCACTATATGTGTTGAGTTGGAGAAGTATTTTAAGCTTACTTTTAAAAATGTTGGGAAATGAAACAAGGTACTTGTAGGGGCAAGATGCTTTCAGATGATTAAGCTTTGATTGCATATGTAGTACATTTTGAATAATTCAATTGTGACAAATTGTAGTTAAGTTGGGACAAAATAGTAAAGACATCATGTTTTTGTGATTTGGAATGAGTCATTTGTTTGTTTTCTTGCGTCTTTGAATAGCTGGGTATTTTTATCTCTATAACTGCCGATGAGGAATTACTTCATTCGGCTATGGCCTATGGGATAGCTCTTCTTATGAGTTCATTTTTTTCTTTATAGAGATTGCAGACCAATCTTGATGCTTTTAAGAATTTTGTGCAGTCATGTTTGGCTGAAGGATTACAAAGGAGTGACTTGATTCTGGTATCCAATTGGTGAATCTGTTCTTTCGCAGATGCACATTAAGGTGCCTTTGATATGTCATTCCATGGAGTACAGGAGAATATCCCATAATTCTGTTGAATTATCGTCCTCTGCATTCCGTGAAAAAGTGATTAGATGTCAATCAAGCTCCTAATGAGCTTAGTAAATAGGTCTTTTCTCTCAAAAGGATCATAGTTTTGAAAGGTGGTATTAATCAAAGAGTACCACGTGAAGAAGGATCTTAGTTTATCTTACTTGACCTTTTTTTTTTTTTTTTTGGTCATAGATAGTATGAGAAAGTAATGTTCTTTCTATTATGCTTATTTTGGAGATTTGTGATGCAGTAATGCCTTGGTTTATACTTGCTAGCTATCCAGAGAGGTTATTTACCATCTTGCTCTATTTTATGCAGGGGAATCATAATTGTGAAGCTACGACGTGGACAGGAGCTAAGGCTAAGAGCAATAGCACGGAAAGGAATTGGCAAAGATCACGCGAAATGGTCGCCTGCAGCAACTGTGACTTTCATGTATGAACCAGAGATCTACATCAATGAGGACATGATGGAGACCTTGTCTCTCCAGGAGAAAACAGAATTAGTTGACAGTAGTCCAACAAAAGTCTTTGGCATTGACCCTGACAGCAAACAGGTTTGTTAAACCTCGTACTTTGTATGCTTTATTGCTATAAAATGCTGTACTGCTATGCCTTATTTTTTCCTCTGATCTGTTCAGCACTATCTGTGGTTCCTATGACTTTTTCAATGAACTGCATGTCATGCTTATATGGTGACTTATGAAACACTCACTCTGTTCCCAGTTTGCCTGAGCATATCTCAAGATATTTATCATGCTCAGAGTCTTCTATTCATGGTATATCTATAAATGATTCACCTGACTAGGCTTTACCAAAAAATGATTCACTTTAATAGGAATCTGGGAAATGCATACCTTTCCTGGAATGCCGTTGTGTGGTAGTAGACAGCCCAATAAGATACGGGTTTAAGGTGAGATTCCAGGTTTAATGATCTGTACAAGGGAGTATATCAAAAGAATATTTTTTTATAAAGTGAGTAAATCAAAAGATTCAGATAAAGTTAAACTTTGGTAAAATTAAAATGCCCTATATTCATGTCTTGGGAAATAGTTCCTGAAAAGGTATTGGTGAGTCCCCTTTTCAGGATAGCACATTTTCAGACGAAAAGAAGATGATGATAAGTAGGAAGTTAATTTTGGATAGAGGGAGTACTTGGGTTTAATCGGCTGATACAGCTGTCCTTGATTGCTTGTGGTATAAAATATGAGTAAGCTCGTGGCTATAAATAACTGTGGAGCATGAACTAATTTGCTTACTATTTCTTCTGATTGGTAAAAGTGGCCATAGCTAATGTATAGAGTGATCCTTATAATTCCTTTGTGCTTTATGCAAGCTGTCCTTTAATTGTAGGTTTTATTAATGTGTCACAAACAACAATTTTCTTTCAATAATGCGTGATGACCTATCTGGGGAGAAATCTCCCGTTTATACACAACTGAACCGACTAAGGTGATGACTTCCACTGGGTTCTGTCCCCCTTTCCTGAAAGTTGACCTGGTCATCGTCAGTTGTTTGGGCCGGGGTAATATGGGCTGTTAACTCTAAAGTTTTCTCCTGTCAATAAGGTGAACTCTGATGTGTTCCTATTGAGGGGTAATGATGAAAAACAGTTGAAACATGTTGGAAAATAAAAACTAAAATTTATGGATATTTTTTAGCTGCGAGTAAGCAAAACTTCACGTGAAGCATCATGTTTTTGCCAAATCTGAATGGGTCCTAATAGCATATTGGTTTTTTTACTACATTGGCTGTCTATGAGCTTATTAGGAAAATTCTCATTGAATTACCTGAAAAGAAAGAAAAAGAAAATGCGCACTGAATTGTATCATCTGATTGTAAAGGAGATGGAATTTCAGCATTAGGACCTCTTATGGTGTTTGTATTTATTGGTCAACTATAACTTCATTAGATATGCAAGATCTAAAGAATAAGAATGCAACTCGAGGTGTTTTGGCTAATAAAAACAAGATTTGGAGAATCGGATAGCGCTCTTGAATCCTAAATGATGCCTTCCTGGAAATTGGGGATGCCAGTTTTTTGGGACAGAGGTTTATATGGGGATTTTAGTTCTAATAGAAGGCACCAAATTCCAATCAGAGCTACAAGTCAAAATCATTTGTATGAGTGGTTAAACGTTTTCCTTCCCAATAAGGTTGGTAAATAAAACTAAAAATACAGAATTAGTTTGTTCTGCGCTTACTCAGTGGTCAAGCTACTGAACCTGGAAAATGAGGGTGATCTCAACTTTTAACTCAGCCAAGATGATAAGGGAAACATGGATTAATAGGTCAAAAGAAAGAAGCAACTCGAGACATCTCCAATGAGTTCCTTTTGGTTTATTCCTTTTATAGATTTGTAAATTTCTGTCGGAAGCAACTGGAGACATCTCCAACTTCATTTTCATCTTTGCAGGTTATTCTGGTTGAACCCGAGGCTTATACTTATGATGATGAGGTGCTCAAAAAGGCTGAAGCCATGGGAAAACCTGGACTTGTAGAGATACATGCCAAGGAAGATAGTTTTATTTTCACCGTTGAGACGACTGGCGCAGTTAAAGCTTCACAATTGGTGCTCAATGCAATAGAAGTTCTGAAGCAGAAGTTGGATGCAGTACGCCTGTCAGATGACACCGTGGAAGCAGATGATCAGTTTGGAGAGTTGGGTGCACATATGCGCGGAGGTTAAACCCTCATTGGTTGAAATGGAACTTCTTCACTGGTTAAAAACTGCTGAAACTGTTAATGTTTAATATAGTTCTTGTAAGAAGACATCCTTGAACTACTTACCCATTTTCCCTTTAGGACTTACCTCGACTGTTGATGGAAATGTAGGATACTATGTCTGTTTGTTAAAAGTGTATGGTCTTTTCCATCATCCTGTACTAAACTTTTGTTGGATTTCTTCCCTTGGTGGATCGTCAATCCCCAGCTATGTACTGACTATATGTGTTTGTTGCTAAGACGTGCTGTGACTGTCTGCTGACTTTAATCATTTGACCACATCCTATGAGACAACAATGTTTTATTTTTTCGTCGTGCAGCAGAAAAGTGAATCATCACTGTGTTAATCTTTATCTATTAAGCTATCATCATCTCGAGGTAAATCTGCGACACCCGCAAGGGTGGATTAGTTGGTTGGCATGTGGGGGAACTTTCATGGCTGGAAGATCTTATTCGAATATCCGCATCTACGACAGCCCGGGGGATTTAATTTACAGGTTGAGCTCATCGAATGGGCTTGCTGGTGGGGTTGTCTCTTTTTTGGTTGTATTTTATTTATTGCAGAAGAGTCGAGTTTACCTGTGCGCACCGAAGGCAGTAGCGGTTGGGTTTCATGTCAATTAAAAAAAAAAAAAATCTGCGACTATTTAGGGGTTCCTTGGTTTACAGTTTAGTTATGCAGGAATTATGATACATAAATTATTTATGCGATGAAAAATTATGTTTTTACCGATGGATGGTTATGTAGTGAGTAACAACGCGGGAATTATTATACAGGAATTGTCTATTTATTTATTTTTTAATTTATATTTCAAAAAATGTTTTTAGATGCTCTTATCAAATGATCCTTTGTTTCCTTGAAGAATCTGAACTGTTAAATAATGGCTAAAAACAGAAGCTTTGGCTGGTCAGTTGCTTATCCACAAAAGGATGAAAACAACACGAAACAAAACAGGTATGTTGGATTTGTCAGTTGGTCATATTGGGTTATAATGTAGTCATATTGGGTTATAATGTACACTTCGATTAGCCATTGTATTAGTTAGGTCCAAGGATGTGACCAGGATCTTTAAAATCTGTAGCAGTTTTCTGTCAACCTCGCCAAATCAATTCCTAGTAACAAAAAAGATCACATAGGTATGGCGGAATAAATAGGATCCCCAAGCAAAAAAAGTCTAAATTTTAAGAAAATGGAGAAATTTTTAGTAGGATTGTTCGGTTAAATTAGCTCAAATATATTCCTAATATGATATGATACTGTTAGCTTTAATTAAGCTCAAGCAATTTTCTCAAAAGGTCTCATATTATTATTATTAGGAGTATCACATAATTTTTTTATTTGGCGTATAGATTTATCTGCACATTCTACAATTTCCTCTCTAACTAAGTTCGACGTACCCATCAAGAATTAGGACCTATATCATCCATTACTTTTTGAGCTTATCTGTAAATTAATTGTGTCTCAACACATCATTCGTACATTTAGGACAACCAAATGCCCTTTTTTTCCTTTGTTTGTGTATGCATCTATAAATTTCTGGGTAAAGGTAATTATAAATCGACCCATAAACAGGTAAATAAAATTAAATCGAGTCCCACATCATTACTGTCATATTCATATTTGTTTCGTCAATCATTGGCTCCTATAGGGTTAAAACAACTCAAAACTCTTAACGTGTGTCATATTATTCGATTTGGACCAAATTCACAAGATTTATCCATAAATTCTCACACTATTAAGAGTATCCAACATCTTATATTGCTCCCTCCATCTCAAAATAAGTATTGTTCTAGCAAAAGAAAAAAAAAATTATCCCAAAATAATTGTCACTTTAGAAATTCAAGACAATAATTAGTACTAATTGTTTATTACTTTACCCTTACATAAAAAAACTACTTCTTCTCAATAGTTCTTAGTTCTCAACAAATTTTGGATTTATTATTTATCATAATGGGCGTGAATAGACCTAAAACAACGCTTATTTTAGGACGAAAGAGGTATAATTTTTTCTATTATCAATGTGTGACTTTGTCCGTGCACTCAATTGATCAATATTTTTCCCTTTAATAGATCATACAAGACACAAATTTAAATTAATCGGATCAGCGAACAACAAATACCACATATGATTATTAATTTTGTTTTTTCTTGTAGCCAGTAAGCAAGGAAAGTTGGGTAAACACTTTAGCATTATATCGAAAGAGATTTGACTGGTGGCAATTATTGGGGAGTGATAACTGTGAGCCTCTTGCTCCACCTAACACACATATTATCATTGGTCAATTCTATCCTTCAATAAACTCCATTATTACCATTAAACCACTGCCTCTTCGTCTATTTAAACACTAAGGTATTACTCAAAAAATAAAATTCAAGTAAAATAGAATAATGGCATCAGTTACTGAATTGCAGGTTGAGAATTATGTGTTCCCATCAACAATTGTGAAGCCTCCTGGTTCCACCAATACCTTGTCCCTTGCTGGCGCAGGTTCTTATAATATTTTTTAATTTATGTGACACTTTTCGCTTTTCGATCATCAAATAAGAAAATCTTTGACAGTAATTTATTCATATCTTTTAAATACTTATAGTACTCCCTCCGTCTCAATTTTCGATATAATTTGACTAGAGTCGGAGTTTAAAAAAAAAATACTTTTGAAACGTATGGTTTAAAAAGTGATATATATTTGTGTGGTTATAAATAATTTCATATTAAGGATAAGGGAAAGTTTTAAGTTGAATTGTATCTAAATATAGAAATGCATTAATTTTTGTAGTAAAGACTAAAAAGAAAAGTGTATGATGTAAATTTGGACGCAGGGAGTACTTTTCATGTAATTTCTAAATGTGTATACTCTCTATGTTCCAATTTATGTGGTCATTTCCTTTGTAGCTTGTCTCATAAAGAATGTCGCTTTGCTATAATTAGAAACAAATTAGCTTTAAAATTCTTCTTTTGCCGTTAATAATTCATAGCCACACATTTATTCTAAACCACACGTTTTAAAAGTCTTTCTTTCTTGAACATTGCGGCAACTCAATTGGTGACACATAAATTGAGACAGAGGGAGTACTATTTTTCAAAAAACTTAAAGATTTATCTCCGAATTCACGGAAGTAGAGAAGTTTGACTCTCGAGATTCGAATTGTGTCACCTAAATTGGGACACGAGATTACTTTAACTTTTTTTTTTTTTAAATTATGGGGCTAATTTGATGTTTGTAGGGCATAGAGGTTTGGATATTGGAGATAAATTTGTGAAGTTCACTGCTATTGGTGTGTACATGGAAGAGAGTGCTGTTCCTTTTCTTGCCACTAAATGGAAAGGGAAAAGCTCTGAGGAGTTGACCAATTCAGTTGAATTCTTCAGGGATATTGTTACAGGTATTTCTAACATACAAATGTGAAAGTAAGTAGATGAGTTAATGATCAAAAACACACATGAACTGTTGCTTTTTCGCGAGTTTCACACCAAACTATCACTTGTTTCCTTTTCCTACGTGAAGTATCACCATCTATGTGATAAAACACACTTTAACTATCAACTATCAGTTGTTCAGGACTTCAGGTAGGAAAAGAAACAACTAATAGTTGGGGTGTGAAACTCGCGAAAAAGCGATAGTTCATGTGGTTTTTTTTTTACCATTATCTCTAAATGGATTGTGACAGTATTGGAGGGGAATTTTTGATAATTAAAAAATATAAACAACAACCACTGCTAAAAACAGACGTTTTCCCAACCGACATTCAGTGAGAAATTTGTTCTATAAAACATGATTTTCCCACCTCATTCCCACTGAACTAGCTCATTGGGAAAACGCATGGTGGAAATAGGTTCCTACTGAAATGCTGGGAAATTTCCTACCTTTTCCATGTGAAAACACTACTATTTAGGTTTTTCCACCGACATTCAGGGGGAAATAGCCACTGAACATTTTCAGTGGGAAATCAGTGATTTTTTTGTAGTGTTAACATGGTTTTCGGATTCAGCTCAAAAACTGTAATCACCCAACTCAGTCAGATTTTTGGCCTGGTGAGCTAAGAATATACATTCATAGGTCAATTTGGGCAGAGGCAGATCAAGGATCTTAACTTTATGGGTTTGAGTTCCTGATTTTACCAAAAATCCTTTTATTTACTGCATTCGAAGTCAATTATTAATTATAAACACATGTATAGCGGTGTAAGCCAAAGCTATTAGGCTCGGATGAATGCATAAGTTGAACTCTACATACGCGGTGTGCCCCTGAATTCGGGCTATACACCTAGGTAGCCTGAATAGGCCCATCAGTAAACTTTGCCAAAACATAAGAAACTGTGTTTATTGTTTGATATTTGATGTATGTTCCTCCCTGTATATTTTCACACACTTCGTTTCTAAGAAAATTCTTTTGGTTTATCGATTAAATTAAACAAGCTATAAAAAATGGAACGAACATATGAAAGAACAACTTTCCATCTTGATGAAAGAAAACTTTGTCAAAACATAGAAATAGGTATAGCACTAATAGATTAAAAAAAAAAAAACACTTCACGGAAACATATAAAACAGTTTTGTTGTATGATATATTACTTATGTTCCTCTCTGTATACTTTCATACACACACACACACACTCCCTATAAGAAAAGAAAAATCTTTGGTTTAGTGATTAAACAAATTATAAAAATGGAACAAACATATGCAAAAGTGGTTTTAGGTTTGACAAGTTGGGTTACGATTTCTTGTTAACTTAAATTGATCTAATCCATCTTGGTTACACATGTTTGTAAGGAGTTACTTTCTTTGGATGGTCCTCATGCCTTACTGATAACTAAAATTTTGGGAGAAATTTTGAAAAATGTGTTCAACATGTCAAAATATATTCCTTCTAAGCAGGCTAAACTTAAACCTTTTGTGCCATTTTTACCAATGTCTAGATGTCATTCCTCTGTGAAGTTACCGTTTTGTTTTCTATCTGATTAAGTTAATGTTAAAGTCTGAAAATTGAAGTTCAGCCAACTTCGAGGATTTCGAGAAACTTCATATTGAAACAGTAATATAATAGGAGAATTAAGTTCTTATAAATGAAAAAGTCCAGAACATATTGGGTCTTAAAACAATCAAGAGAATTCTCTCTAAAGTTTTGTGAATGTTTTCACCTTTCCCCTCTGGTAGGTCCCTTCGAGAAATTCACTCGAGTGACTATGATCTTGCCCTTGACGGGTAAGCAATACTCCGAGAAGGTGGCAGAAAATTGTGTTGCCCATTGGAAAGCAATAGGAACCTACGGTGATGCAGAAAGTCAGGCCATTGAAAAGTTCCTCAATGTTTTCCAGAGTGAAACCTTCCCACCTGGTGCCTCCATTCTTTTTACTCAATCACCACTTGGGTCATTAACGGTATGTATAATCAACTATATAGAACTAAAATAGAAATTAGGAACTTGCAAGTTGCATCATCAGTTAGGACCCTTTGGACAATATTTATGCACCAAAAATATTGGCCAGCATTTATCTGTAAGCTCATTGATGTTCCTTCTATATTTCTTTGTCCAACACCAGATTAGCTTCACTAAAGATGATTCAATTCCTGCCACTGGGAATGCTGTTATAGAGAACAAACAATTGTCAGAAGCAGTGCTGGAATCCATAATTGGCAAGCACGGAGTTTCCCCTGCAGCCAAGTGTAGTCTTGCGGAAAGAGTATCAGAACTGTTCGAAAAGAGCAACGCTGAGGGCTCTGTTTGCAAAAAACCAGAAATTGAGCAATCCTTGTTGGAAAACACAATCCTCAATCATG
The DNA here is from genome assembly GCF_029784015.1 of Lycium ferocissimum. NCBI lineage: Eukaryota > Viridiplantae > Streptophyta > Magnoliopsida > Solanales > Solanaceae > Lycium > Lycium ferocissimum. The sequence goes on along the minus strand of NC_081349.1, from coordinate 27,268,204 downwards.
CAACTGGCTACAGAAACTGAAGAGAAATCTACCATTTCAGAAATTGAAGAAGGAACTACTGTTCCAGTGATTGAAGTCTAGTTAGGACAAGAAAAGAGGTTCTAGTGCTGAAACTCCCTCGTCAATTCACTTTGATGTTGTCAAGGCTACCTGAGTATACTAGAGGAATGATTTAGCCTAGTTTTTCTTAGCTTCTCTACTATGCAATAGTATGCAACAAGGCCCACATCTTTGAATCTGGGTTACCTATGTTACCTATGTAATGTGGGAGGCTCAATGTGCCTTTATTGGATTTTAAATCAATATTTATGAAAATATGTTCTTGGTTCTTACCCATTTGAGTATTGGCAATATGGACTGCAGTAATGAAACTATGTTCTTATGCATTCATGAACTAGTACAATGTATGGGTGGTGGACTGGTGGTTTGGTGGCTGAAAAGGATACGCTATAAAAGTGTTTGGTAAGAGAGTAGACAAAATTTTCCATGTTTGGTTAGGGAAGCGACAAATAATTTCCTAACCATCTAACAGTTTGTTTCCAATTATCCTTAAAACCCCACCTCCATCCTTACCCTCGAAGCAACATAGGCATTTAGATTAAAGTGTGATTGCCAGACAGAAGTCTTTTCTTGTCTAAATTGGTTTTTGGATTGTTTTTTGATGTCTGTTGGTGAATACAACAACAACAACATTCCCAGTGAAATCCCACAATGTGGGGTCTGGGATGTTTGTTGCTGAATATAGAATGGTTATTGAAAGTACTTGTTAAAAATTAATAATACTATTTGCAAACTAGGAGTGTCTTGATAAGTTTTTTGAGTAGGGGAATAACTTCTACTCATTAATGATGGAAGTCATTTCACCATTTGTTGTGTTATCGTCTTCTTTTCAAAAAACTTTGTGCCTGTAGGCCTTAATCACTCAATAAAAACTGTCTCTCTATTTTGTTTTAGGTGTCCTAAATTGTTTTTAACCTGAACCAATTGTAGAGAGGTGTTTTACCTTTATTGAGGTAGTACTTGTTACAGGGTCGAGATGCTTTCCAATAATTAAGCTTTGGTTGCATAAGATGCAGTATATTTTGAACACTTTGATGGAGAAAAATTATAAGGGGAGTTAGGTTGGGACGGAGGAGTAGTAAAGTTGCCATTTTTGGATTGGGAATGAGTGATTTGTTGATTTCTTTGAGTCTGTCTGAATATCTGGTAGTACTATTTTTTCTGTAGCTGTGAACTAGGAATTAATTCATTTTGCTTTGGGATAGTCCTTTTTATGACAGCTTTTCGAGATAGAGATTGCAGAACAATCTTGGTGTTATTGAGAATTTTGTGCACTGTGGTTTGGCCGTAGGATTATAAGGGGTGAACTTGATCCTGATTCCCAATTGGTAAATCTGTTTTCTGCAGAGTGCATATTAAGGTGCCTTTGATATGTCATTCTATGAGGGTGCTATAATTCTGTTGAATTATCGTATGGATTTCAAGAAATAAATTAGATATCAATCAAGCTCCTAACGAACTTAGTAAAAAGGGGGGTCATTTCTTGAAAGGAGAATAGTTTAGATGATGTTAAAGAGTAATGTTTAAAGAAAGATCGTAGTTTATCTTGATCTTTTTTTTTTTTTTTGGTCACAGTATGAGAAAGTAATGTTCTTTCTAATATGCTTATTTTGGAGATGTGTTGCAGAAATCTCTTGGTTTATACGCGCTAACTATCCAGAGAGGGTATTCACCATCTTGCTCTATTTTATGCAAGGGAATTGTAATTGTGAAGCTACGATGTGGGCAGGAATTAAAGTTAAGAGCAATATCACGGAAACCTTGGAAAGGAATTGGCAAACTTCATGTGAAATGGCCTCCTGCAGCAACTGTGACTCTCATGTATGAACCAGAGGTCTGCATCAATGAGGGGCATGATGGGACCTTGGCTATCGAGGAGAAAAGATAATTATTAGAGAGTAGTTCCACGAAAGTCTTTGGCTTTGACCCTGAAAACAAACAGGTTGGTTGAAACTCATACTTTATACTTTTATCTCTATGAAGCGCTATACTGCTATGTCTAAACATTTTCATTTGATCTGTTGAACACTGTCTGTGGTTTTTACTATTACCTTTTTATGAACAACATGTCATGCTCTGTTTGGTGAGGAACACGAATGAAACACTCCCTCTGTCCCAGCTATAACCTGAGCTTATATCGAGATCTTTAATCATGCTCAGGGTTTGCCATTCTTTGTACATATACACTGTTCACTTGACCCGGAAACTAGGAAATGCATGATAGTTAGCAGTCTCCCATACCTGTCCTAGAATTACTCTATGCGGTAGGAGACGGCTGAATAAGGTATAAGCTTGAGGTAAGATTTTAGGTTCTAATAATCTATTAATGGGAGTACATCAATACATTGATACAAAGAAAAAAATTGTTGAACTCAAATTAACCTACATTTTTTTCTTCGGGAATATGATATTGAGAAGGCATCGATTAGTGCAGGAATAGAATTTCCTCTTTTAGGAAATTTGGCACCTTTTTAGACGAACAGAAAAAGATGAGTAGGATGGTTAATTTTGGTAGAGGGAGTACTTGCGTTTAATCGACTGACAGCTATCCTTGATTGCTTTTGTGTATAAAAATGTGACTAAGCTCCTCATAAGGTGGCAATGAATAATTGTGGAGCATGGGCTGGTTTCTGCATATTACCAGTTGGTTTCCTATTTCTTCTGAGTTCTGATTAGTAACTGTGGCCATAACTAAGGTACATAGGTATCTTTTTAGTTCCTTTTTTTTTTTTTTTTTCCTTTCTGCTTTCTGGAAACATATGTCTTTCTGTACCTTATTAAAAAAATGGAGGTTATGATACACATAATTGAAAATGACAAACAATTTTGTCTGGGATACTTGAAACTTGATAGGGTTTAGAAAATCATAGCAAGAAAAGTCGGGAGAAACTATGATGGAGTCGGACCTAAGTAGTCATAAAGTTGATCAGGAGATTGTCGGTTGCTTGTTGTTGGGGTACTATTGGCTTTTCAATTCTAAAGTTTTTGACTCTGTTGGGTATTAATGGCTAATGAGGGAAAACAGTTCAAACATGCTGGAGGATTAAAACTAAATTTTCTGGATCTTTGGTTGAACCCGAGGCATATGCTTATGATGATGAGGTGCTCAAGAAAGCTGAAGCCATGGGAAAACCTGGACTTGTAGAGATACACGCCAAGTAAGAGAGTTTTATTTCACTGATTAAATGACTGGCACGATTAAAGCTTCACAATTGGTGCTCAATGCAATAAAAGTGCTGAAGCAGAAGCGGGATGCAGTACTACCAAGCTATGTATTGACTGCATGTGCTTGCTAAGACGTGTGGTGATTGTCTGCTGAGGCTTAAATTGTTTGTCCACAAATCCCCCAAGACAACAATTTTTAATTTTCCTCATGCAGCAGAAAAGTGAATCATCACTGTAGCATTATACTGTTACTATCTGGAGTTAAATCGCGCGCGATTGCATGTATTAAGCTGTTACTATCTGGAGTCAAATCTGCGACAATACAGGAGTTCCTTTTTCACAGTTCACTTATGTAGGAATTATACTACTGGGATAGTCTATCGGAAACAGCCTCCCTACCTTCACAAGGTAGTTGTAAGGTCTGCATACACTCTACCCTTCATAGGCCCCCCCACCTGGTGGAATTATACTGGATATGTTGTTGTTGTATGCTGCTGGGATAGGGGTCGTTTATGCGGTGAATAATAATAATGTAGACACTGTTATGTGGTGAATGACTGTTGAAATCCTAATTGTTAGTTTTGGCTTGAGCTACAAGATTGTAATCAGAAGATCAATTGTTAGTTTTTCTAGAGAAGAAAAAACAGCAAAATATGAAGAAATCAACCATTCTTGCCCATGAATTAAACCCAGGAAAAGAATAACGTGTTAACTTGTTTCTTTGTTTTCAGCAAGTTTCCATCACTAAAAACAGACTTTGAAGTCTTTGAGCAACAAATAAGGACTAATAACACATGCTGCTAAATTAATTATATCAGTAGATGTGCAAAATCTAGAACTGAAGATTGACCAAATAGAAAATCAGATAAATTCAGATTAACTAGATTTGCAAACAAAATCAAAATCAAGTAATGACTATTTCTATGTTCAAACTCCTTTAGGTAAGTGGTTAATCAGTTTATTTATTATATTAACACTTGGATCATTGCGTTGGGAAAATATTTGGTTGAAATTGGAAAAAAAGAAAAGTAAATGAAGGTGAAAATGAGAAAAAGAGCATTGCTAAGTTAAAATTGTGCTTGGATATGAATTTCATCTGGGGTAAAAAAAAAAGAGGTTGAAGTTTTGTCTATGAAAACCATTATTTCAGTTGAAATACTCTTCAAACAAGTTTTTTTAATTTCAAATTCTCTATTATAGTCAATTAGCTCTAAATAAATACACGAGGTTCTCAAGTTGATTAACAAAACTTTGAAGTTGGTTCTCCCTGCTTTAAGGAAAAAGACGAAGGAAGGATTTTATTTTATACATCGACGGTATAATTTTTTCTTACACTATTAGTGTATTTAACATACTGAAGTATGTTACCTACTTTGTTTTTTCAGATTGCTAATCTCACTTACAACAAAGGATTACTTGTATTTATCCCAGCTGATTTGATAGTGTGTAAAAAATCTTTTACGTTATCAGTAAAATTCAAAAGAAAACTAAATGACGTAGAAGCAACATAAGTTCCTTAAAATTGTCCACAAAATTATTATACATGTTGATTCAGGTCACAATTAAACATTATTTTGACATTTTCACAATGTCAACAAAAATTTGGAAGTTCAAAAAGACAGTGGTTTGGTCGCTTGCCTTAGTATTTGCGTACAAAACTCTCCTTAATTAAGCCACAAGCCTTTGATTTGTATCTCATTTTATTTGGTAATTTTAGTTTGAGATAACTCACCAACCATGCCAACAAAATTAGTTACATCTTCTCTTGACTATAAACATATTTACATTTTTTACTCCAAAATACTAAGAAAACCCAAACACAGGACAAAAGAAAAAGAACATGTCACTTTAGTTTAACCAAAATCCTAAGTTAACTTCTTTTCTTCCCTACTATATAACGTGAGAGTCTTAACCATATTTCGTACACTTCATCTTTACTGGTCACTAGGATTTCATCAAGGCAAAAATTAGAAGATCAAAAATGGCTCCTATTAATTTTCTTCACTCAAGAATTGTGATTTTGGAATTCTTGATTTTGGTATTTATTGGTATTTGTTTTAGCAAATTGCATGGGATTAGTGATTCACATTTGAGTCTTGATTATTACAAGAAAACATGTCCTTCAGTAGAAGGAATTGTGAGGAAAGAAATGGAATGTGCATGTCTTTCTGATCCTCGTAATGCTGCTTTGATTTTGAGATTACATTTCCATGACTGCTTTGTTCAGGTAATTGAAAAATAAACGTATTCTCAATTCAGCTTGGAATTATTAAATTGTGTGAGCATCTCATCTAAACGGTTAAACTATTAGAAAAACTATTAGAAAGAGCATACTTTTAAAAATATAATTTTATTATATCTCAACACCCCCTCTCGTGTGAGCTTCTTTTCCATGAACCAACTACGGGTTGATTACACAAATAACCACTTTAGCTTCCTCGTATTTAAAAGGTGGCCACTTTTCCGAAATTAGACCACTGATCAAAAGTTCAAAAACTCACCTAGTCTGAAGTTAAAATTCAAAACTATTATATATTCAGAGCATATGTCTAATTTTGAAAAAGTGGTCAACTTTTAAATACAAACTACAAAAGTGATCAATTGGTGCAAATGCAGTGTCAAACACGTGGAAATATCTTTTTGCTTTACTGATGAGAGTAAGATTTAAATATATGACCTGTTACGTGTGCACTGATACCATGTTGAATTGTATAACAGGGTTGTGATGGCTCGGTATTCTTTGGATGATACAGTGACATTAAAAGGAGAAAAGAATGCTCCAAACAACAAGAATGCATTGAAAGGATTCAAAATTATTGATAGAATTAAAAACAGGCTTGAATCTGAGTGCCCAGGAACTGTTTCTTGTGCTGATATTCTAACTATTGCTGCTAGAGATGCTGTTCTTTTGGTACATAATATTCTTGGAATGTTTATTTATGATATTATTATATTATTAGTGTTTAGGTTATGAGGTTATTATTTTAATTATCATCATAGGAATAAGCTAAGTAGTAATAATTAATTAGTGATGTTTTTAATTACTTTGGTCGCAGGTTGGTGGACCTTATTGGGATGTTCCAGTAGGTAGAAAAGATTCAAAAACTGCAGCATATGAATTGACTGATACAAATCTTCCAACTGCTGATGAAGGACTTATTTCTATTATTTCTAAGTTTATGTCACAAGGACTTTCTATTACTGATATGGTTGCTCTTTCTGGTAAACACTGTTAATCACCATTTTTCTTGCATGCTTATACTGACTATTTCTATTATAAGAAAAACATCCCCATTTTTTTTTTTTCATAAGCTAGAAATAATTTTTTGCCCTTTTTTTTTTTTTTTCAAAAAGCTAGAAATAATGTGCTTCATTTTTGTTGTATTTATTTAACTGTCAAAAGAAAACAAATAACTTTTTGTTTTTTGAAACTCTTAATGTTCATCAACTACTCTTTTAACCTCTAGTGACATTGTTCTTATAGTCATAAAAATCTTTCAAGATCACAAGATCTAGGGTACTTCCGATATGTGCCAAAAATCTTTTCTTTTTGTTGACTGAGAGATCCTTCTGGGGCTAATCCAAATTAGGATCAGCTGCAACCGAAACTCGAAAATAATATTCCCACCCCTCTTGTATACTTCCCCACTGATTATATACCGCGCTTAGTTCAGATAATGCAGAGCTCGAACCTATGACTTAAGTTACAAGTCCCTCAATCTTTGTCATTTGGGTTAAGCCTTAGGAGTTAGGGGCAAATCTCTTTCTTTGGTTCTTAAAATTTGTTCCTAGTCAAATACCGCCGTATAAATCATTAACAAGAAGGAAGTTCTATAGAGAAGGATATGCATGACTTACTAAATTATTGCACAAACTCTTGTTTTAAATATCAAGACTTAAAATTTATGAAGTATTACTCATTTTTAATTTTGCAAACTTAATTTCTTAATATATCACTTGCCCAAACCTAGAAAAATTGCATCCACAAAAGTTCTTCAAGGAAGAATTTGCATGGCCGACTAAATTAATTATTGAACAAAATTAATCTTGTTTTTAATTGTTGCAAATTTGGCAGGTGCACACACAATAGGGAAAGCAAGGTGTGTGAACTTCAGAAAAAGAATTTATGGAGATTTCAGAATGACAACTTCTATGATGAATCCAATTTCTTCCTCATACCTAAGCAAATTAAAATCATTGTGTCCTCCAATTGGAAGTGGATCATCAGACAACAATGAAACATCAATGGACAATGTAACTCCAGAATTATTTGACAATTCCTATTACCATGTCTTGCTTAAAGGAGAAGGACTCATAAATTCAGATCAAGAACTTTATTCAAGTTTCCTTGCAGTTCAAACTAAGAAAATTGTTGAGAAATATGCGGCAAATACAATAGCATTTTTTGAACAATTTGCTGAGTCAATGGTGAAAATGGGAAATATTACAAATCCAGATACTTATGTGAATGGAGAAGTTAGAAAGAGCTGCAGGTTTGTGAATACATAATAGTGTGTCAACTTTTGGAGTTGTTTATAGAAAAAAAAAATTGAGTTTATTTATGTGATACACAAATTAAAAAGAACATTGAGAATTTGTTTGTATTTTCTATTTGATTTGTTTGTAATTTCTTAAAAAGAAAGTTCTATGATTTATTATTGAGAATTGAAGCTTTTGTTATAATGAAACATTCTACAGTGTCTAACATATTCCTTTTAGGGGGCATTATTCAGTGCAAATTCGGACTAGTAATTATAATTACAGTACAAACATGAACATTCCCTCTTTTTTTTGAATTCGAAAATAATTCGGGGGGATTAGAGGGGCGTGGTTGGTGTGCAATTATCCCACTTATGAAAGAAAGTGGATAGACCATTTATTTCAACCTTTGACCCGTTCAATTAAGATATCCTCATTTTTCCAATTCTCGAGTAGTCTATTCTATTGTCAAGTTGACATTAAATAAAGCTAATTAATTTAGCATTTACTGAAGACAAAGTCATGTAATGTAATGTCCTGTGACAATAAGTTGACGGTGGGGTTAGGAAGTCATAGGAAGAAAAAAAAATACTTTTCGCATTTTAATATGTAATGACTCGTTCCACGTCTAGAAGAATTTTCTATTGAAGTTGAAAGGAGTTACTAAATTTGGTGTCCATATAATGGATATTTGTCTGTTGGAGCAATTGACCTTTTCTTTAATACGAAATTCATTAAATTAATTCGGATTCATGCCATATTTGGTTCATTTAAAAATGAACGAGACATCTAATTATAAATAGAATCTTATGTATTTTTAAAATATGAACACTTGTTTTAACACCTAATTATAAATAAAAATTATTTGTTTTAGAGAGTTCATCGACCTTTTTAGGAAACATAATGTTTTTTGACTAGTTGAAGCAATTATTAGATCTACAAATTATTGTTTTAATTACCAAACTTTTCAAAATTGATTATATCAAAGTTAAAAAACTTTCATGAAAAACACTTTGATAAAATAATTTTTATAAAGTAGGAAAATTATAAGATTTAGAATAGATGACATCACCAAAAAAAAAATATTGCAAGATAAGGCCCTATGAGGGCGTTGGACCCTTAAGGAAAGTTTTTTCGACCAATGTTTTTGTATGTTAATGAGTAGAGGTATAAACCAACAAACCGCACCAAACCGAAACATTTTTAAAACTTTTGATTTGACTTGGTTTGGTGTTAAAAAAGACAAATTATTGATCTAAGTCTCAAATTGTGAAAAAGTACTTTTCAAATTGATTATATCAAATATGTAAAAATACTTTCATGAAAAACACTTTTGATAAAATAATCAAATTTTATAAAGTAGGACAAATCGGCTATAAGATTATAGAATAATGAAAACATCACCAAAAAAAAAAAAAAAAATATTTGCAAGATAAGGCCCTATGAGTGCGTTGGACCCTACACATAAGCCCAAAAGTTTTTTTCGACCAGCTTCTCTTAGGTTTATTAATGATTGATAGCAAATGGTCCTTGTATATGTTCCCCAATCTTTTTCAATCCACCAATGAAGGCTCATACTTTTGTAACCTTTATTTTAGTATCTATCTATTGTCACCTCATTTTAGTATCTATCTATTGTCTTCATTATAAAAATCTTGACCAAGTCAAATAATGGATTGCTTACGTGGCAGTGAACATAGTTTAAGTTCTATGGATTAATCATATTTATATATATTTATACAACTACAATATTTAAAAGATAAGTAAAAGTAAAATTTCATGATAAACATTAATTCAGTAATTTGATAAAAGTAATAACTAGCACCATGTTCAAATCAAGCTATAGACAGTTTTGATAGCTTAAAAGGATTTATGTTGTTAGAGTGTATAACTAAAATCATGATGATCATAGTGATACACCTATGATACAATCTTATTCATACCAAGTACTTACACCAATCAATACATGCATATCATGTAATTGCATATCAACTTCTATCACTTATTATCAGAAAATTACTAATTTTTAACGGATGTCTCATCAGAATTCAACTCATTGGTAAGGGACTTCCAATGAAAAATTCTCCAGAAGCGCTACCGATGAGCCAAATTACGAGGAATTCCATCGAGAATTTTCATCACAATGCTTAATTAATCTTTTCTTACTACAGTAAATATTATGATAGGTTGATATGATTTGATGTAGAAATCCGATATGAGTAAATTTTAACCATAATACACTGTTCAGTGCCATGATGTTTTAATTTTGAGCTTTTTTAAAAAAAAAAAAAATAATTTAGGCCTTGTGGGCCATTTTATTAATGAAAGTAAATTGGTCCAAAAGACTAGGCCACTTGAACCCGATCCAAAAATGAGAAAACAAATTACAGTGAAAAGCAACTAAAAACGGACAACAAATAAAATTTGGACCACCCTCAATTAGGAAATTAGGTCAGCAACCCCCATTTCATTTCCTCTCTCTATCCGCAGCCTCTCTCTAGAAATCTCGCCGTCGATGTGTCTTCCGAGCAGGTGAGGATGATGATCGCCACTAATGGTGTTTTTGAGACTCCAGTAGTGGTTCTGACTCTACATTTTGGCTTCAAAGCTCCAAATCGCCGCTTCTTATGCTCCAGGTAATGTATCTCTTTGC